>NC_138658.1:41456013-41773513 GCF_964273445.1 Streptopelia decaocto | reverse complement strand
CAGAGTGAGGGAGAAACAGCCAATATACTGCAGTTACAGAAACATCTATTTTTCAGGTCTTACACAACAACCAAATCTAGACTGTTTCTAAAATGACTCTTGAAATTAAACTTCATGGATTGTCTCCCTGCAGATAAGTAGTGGAAGAATAAGACTTTATGAATTAAAAAGCCAAGTTTTGCTTTTTCTTGCACCTCTGGCATCTATGTAATCTGATGCAAATCAGCATGGTTAGACATCTGTTACTTAGTTTTGAATTTGGTCCTATGCTCATATAACTGATAGCCAGTGGTTGCTTGGTTATTTGCATCTAATAGCTTAAACTAGAAGTGCTTTTGTGATTCAAAATCAAAGGCCTTAACTCAGTCGAATCTTCTAAAATCTGTGAGTAACTGTATCAAGCATCAAACAACAAATGATTTATTAAAACTGATGTTCTTTTGCGTAACGTTTCCTAATCCAAAGCACTTGATATTTTTTCCAGTGCAATGACTTAATTGATTTTATACCACTCTATTATGTTCAATGATTTATGTTTGATTTCTTGCTGTCCAATTAACATTATAATACTTTGTAGTTCATCGGGGATACTACATCTTGAGCAGTGTTATCCCTTCTGAAGGTGAGAGTCAGTCTTCATCAAACAAGCTTTAAACTGATTCAGCCCTCAACATTTGACATCCGCGTTGTAAGCCTCCAAATTCCTTTTGCAATTTTTTACTTTGTTCCAAGTGTTCCAAATACTATTTCATCTTTATTTTTAATATATAATAGAATTCAATAAAGTAAAAAATAGTGAAGGGTAGAGGTAGCCACATTTATTGCTAAAATTAAAAACTGTATCAAATTGATGTTAATTTGGTTTTGGAAAGTAAAGTGAGGAAAGCATAATGTGATACATAGAGAACACTTAGTATTCTATGACTTCCCAAAGGCTTCCTACCATTATTTAAAAAAAAAAGAAAAAACAAAAAAAAAGTGTTGCTGATGGACCAGGAGACGAATATGATACTGCAGAAGATTAAGATACCTGTAGGAGATATAGAAGAGGGAGGGATGATATTTTATTTTAAATTAAAAGAATTTCACATGACTTTTGGTGAAATAAGATTATAGACACTGTCTTCAGAATTTTACTGATTTATGTATTGAGATTACATTTCAAAATTGAATATTTTGGGGGGAGAAGAGAGATGTTCACACTGTCTTCAGGGGAAAGGAGTGATTTGAAACTACAACGAAGGGAAAAATCTGGAAAATAAGCATATTTTAGACAAGAGAGAGTAAATAATGAAGAGGGATAGAAAGACAATAGAGAGGACTGGGAACTTTTCTTTTGTGACAGAGTAATGCAACTATCATTTGCTTTAAATAATAAATAGTTCCACAAACACTGGAACTAATAGAGTTCTGTTCGAAATGGTTCGTGTTTCATCAAATGGCTTTTTAAATGAAGTAAACTAAGCCTGCAGCATGTTTCCTGTCCTTATTAAACACTAGAGATCTCATATGAGGAGAGAAAGAGAGAAGGAGAATGAGAGTGAGACAGTGTCTAATAAAGTTCAAACTTTGATTGAAGCTTTTGCAAGATTTAAAACATTTATAACCTCTCCCTACTATCTACACTCTTCAACACAAGAATATGTGTATTCAGTAATAGTTCAGTTATACTTCCATATTTCCCTCAGTGTAGGTAACACTACAGCCTCTTTCCTGCCCCTAGTTAATTATTTTCACAGAGCTTGTAAGAATGTAACATCTGAAAACTTTATCTTTCTGTCAGATTTGATAGAAGTTGGCCAGCCAGTTCAAAAGTGCTGGAGGAGCAGGGACTGCCATCCTCTCACAACTGTACTGATTCATGAACAGCCTGACTAGCACAAACTTCTTATTCAGGAAAGAAGGGGCAGGGGGAAAGAAAGAAAACAGAAATCACCCTTTGGGGAAGTTTCACTAGTTTGTTCATTTTTTTTTTCTTACAGTTTTTGTTGTTTGTTTGTTTGTTTGTTTTATGAAGACTGAAAGAAAAGTCTTAGGTTTGTGTTTACTTCTGGTGAGCTGGGCACTGAGATTTCATTTTTAATCTGTTTAGCAAAGCATTAAGTTGCATCCCTGGCCAGCTAGTTGCCTGGTTTGTGCTGCTCTTCCATTCTGTCCTGCTGAGTTGCCTTGCTACAAGTGAAAATAATTCCCTGTACCGGACCCATGACGTATCAAGGCATTACTTCCAACAAAGATGTCTGCACAACCCAGGAGCCACAATTTTCTGAGTGCATCTTGGGAGCAGCAGTCTAACTAGAAAGCTTGCTCCTCAGGGCAGAAAGGGAGTTTCCCACAATGAAGAAGTAGCTCTCATCACATAACATATCCAAAGTAGAAAATGAAATTTAATGCTAGATCTTTTGAGATCAGATCAATTTATTAAAAAGATAGAAGTTGCAGGGGTACTTGGCACTGTAAAGAGTTCTTCTCACAAGTGTTACACATACTCAGGCAATGCACAAAGGTAGATGTTAAGTCCTTCAGATGAAGTGGATGCAGGAGGACAGGGCATTGAGGTGGCATTCTTCTAGCCAGATGATGACTATGGAAGTGACCCCAGCATATCTGACCCCTCGCAAAGGGAATTGCTGTACACAAGGTCTGTAAGGGCATTTCAGGCATCATGGCCATTGATGCTACTGTTTCTGCCTGACCTTGACACTCAGCTCTGTTCTCTTTCCATTATCAAACCTCTACACCCCTGATTTCTTTCTGAAACAATTTTATTTTCTGCCTTCCTGCTCCCGCTCTTTCTTCTTCTCAAGCAGGAGACTCTCCCTCTGTTGCCATAACAACAGACAGCAACCTGGCCCTGGCTGGGCACTCCTGCCCTTTTCCTTAAAAACTCAACCTTGTGTAAAAACATTTGCGTCTATTCTCTCTCTGGAATCCTTTTACCTCTTGTTTCAATATGAGAAAGTCTCACTCTGCTCTGTGTGTGGCCACTGTCCTCTCTTACCCCCTCTCAAAACACTGTTTTCACACCACAAAGAAACACAGATTTGATGCTTAATTATCCCCCACTGAGCTTCCTGCATAACATACTCAGAAGGGCATGCCACTTTGCAAGCTTCCGTGTACAAATGCGTTTATCTTTGCCATCCTGGTGCTCCTCTCTGCAATCACTGCACTACAGCTGCACCACCTGGACCAGATGCAGACTGATAAGAAAGCACAGCTCTACCTGCACAAAAGGATAAGAAAACAGAGAGCAGTGCCACAAAGTCATCATATCAGATAGTAGTAACAAACCCCTCCTCTTTCCTCATCTAATCCATCAAACTAAAAGAGACCAGTTTGGTCATGCTTTACTGGCCATTAACAGCAAACACATGTAATTCTGCAAAACAACTGTGTTGTTTTAGTCTTGTTTTAGGGGAATTAATTTCTCACTTGAACATCAATGTGGACACAAATCTATAGGGCTGTATAAGAGCAGTTTGTTTTTAATCTTGTAGCCCAATGTAAATGTCATCCTGGAACGTATGATTTAGAGGTTAATCAAAATTCCAGGTCAATTCCTGTTTCTGGAATGAAATCATGTCAAAATACACATGGAGAAAGTTATCTTTGGCTTCAACCAGTCTGTCTTCTTACAGCATACTTGGCATTGTCCTGACAATTAAATTTCTGGAAGCCCAGCAGATTCTGAAAGCCTCCAGGCCTTGGAGCACTTGTCACAGCATAGTGAGTATGAGGTGGCTGAAACTGCAGGCAGGTAATGTCAGTATCACAGACCCATTTTTTCCCTCACAATTTGGACAGCAAGCATTTTAGAAACTCAGATATTGTCACGGAGTTTACTTCATTACAGTAACTACCTGCTGCCTCACACATATCATCTCTAGACCAAGAGAAGTGTGGATAGAGGAAAAGCAGTAGAAATATTATTCCCTTTGGTTGGAACTTTTTGCTACTTTTATATTGACACCGTTAGCTCCATGAGTCTTTAGGGAAGATTTCCATGTAACTCAGCATCCACTGCTATGTCTACATCTTGTAGGAAATGGTCTGTGTATGTAAACTTTATCTGAGTAGTAGTTGCACAGATGCCAGCCCAGCTATGTCTCTCCATTCTGTGAGAGCATGCCTCCAAAAGTTGTAAGAGATGTGTCCTATTCTTTCTATATAAACCCGTTTAAGATTGAATGTCACAGAAAAACATCTCATCAGCACTGTTTGTTTCCCTGGCGGAAGATTAAACTGCAGTTGGTTCTCCACCTCCACGCTGTACTTTTTGGATAGAGATGACCACATCTGTAATGATTGTTACTTGGCGATGGGCGCTGACACAGAGGAATGCTGTATGAAGTAACAATTCACCCCATTGAAATGCCATGATAATCCCAAACCCCAAGGAATTATTGTAGAACCAGTGGCCTTAGGAGAATCTAAAAGTTCTGGTACAAAAGGCAGGGAAAGGGGTGTTGCTCACAATGCGTATCTAGGAATTGAGAAATGGCAGTGCGAGTTTCTTGTTATTCTAACTTGAAATAATGGTTGAATTCCCAAGCCTTGATGGCAAAACTTCAGATCACCTATTTAAGCAGAAGTCAGATGAGATAAGGAAACATGCATGAGAGATGTAGATATCTAGTTTACACAAAAATTATACAGTCAATTATTCTGTTTAACCACAATCCTCTGGTGCAATGTCCAGTTTGTTTTCTGGGTCTATAAGGGCTTAGAGGACAGCAGAAAACAGTTTGTTGTGAAGTCTTCTATGCAACTAAATAGAGGCTTTTATTTTTTTGTTTGTCCCCATACTTTCTGCTGAGCATTTCACACTCATAGCCCTTTCAATCATCTATCCAGCTAACATTTCTATTGTTACAAAAAATCTAATTTTTAAAACTCTGGCATTAACATCACTCTGCATTAGTGAAGTAACATTTGATAGTGTTAGAATAAGGCAAAAATCACAGTGCTATGGTAAACTACTATGGGGTCTCTAGAGGGTTTAGTTTGGAAACCTTAAAGTGACTTTTGTGCTACTCAGGGCTATATCAGAAGAAAAGAACCCTGAGTCAAAAGATTTCTGTCCCCCAAAATGGTTCTGACAGCCCTACTTCATTCAGCATCTAAGTCCTAAGCACTGTTAACATGAGCTTCTTTTGCTGATAATAATGTTTAACAAGGCTTCTTGCAGAGCTTCTGCAGACCTATCATGTCTGGTTCTCACTGAATCATCTATGACTGCTATTCTATCTCAAGGTTTCCAGCTTTAGTTTTAGAAAAATGAAATGTGATTGTTGCATCATTTTTACTTCACAACAGGAAAGAGAGAATTCATTTGATGTTTCAGTACATTAATAAGGTAAAACTAGTAGAAAGGAGCAGAAAAAATGCACAAAGACTTAGTCTAAGGAAACAGACACAGGTACAGTGTAAATAAACTGGGTAAATAGGCTTTTTTTTTTTTCCCATTCTTCTTGTATTGATTGAGTAGGCAAAAGAAACTTCAGGAAGAAATTGTGTGCAACAACCAAACTTTTTAATAATAATAATAATAATAATAATAATAATAATAATAATAATAATAATAATAATAATAATAATATTGTTATTATTTCAGTGCAAAAAGGTATTACTTTTTTTCCTAACTGGAATATTTTATTTTTAAGATAAATAAAAATTTCCATTTAAAAAAGGAGCTTTTGAAGCAGATTACAACTGCTTTCAGCAAATGTCAAAACAAAATTGTCTCACATATTTTCATCCAAAAATAGACTATGGCAATTTGTTAATCACTTGTCATCTCAAATGACAAACGAACCTTGCAAACCTACACTTGGCCAAAACAATACAAAATCCTTTGTTCTAATATTAAGGATAGTGAGAAATTAGAGGCAAGGAAAGGGCTACGAACAGGTCCAATCTGTTTTACTTGTCTGCACTTGATTTGGATTTTCAGTCATGGATGACATAAATTTTCCACTTGCTGTTAATATATACCATGTCTCATACCACACTCATCAACAGTTTACTGAGTTGACTGGCCTCCAACATACCTGTCACCCATCACAATTAACTACAGTCACTGTCACAAACAATTTAGCAGATACACATCTGTGCTCAGTCAGTCAGTCCCAGCTGTGATGTGCTCGTGTCTCATTTGATGAATGCAGCTCAACATCAGGGTTCTTGAAAAAGTGTTAAACACAGTGACCTGAACCAAACACAACAATGTTTAATCTGTTTATGAGCTGATGGAATATACACGCCTTCTGCATTCTTACAGGTTTCAGAGATGCACCACAGCGCCACTGTGCAATTCTCTTTCTTTGAAAGCTGCCCTATGTCTGGGAAACAAACAAACAAACCAACAAATCATAGCAACTGAAAAGATTCTCCTAGAATGCAGAGAAATAAAGAATAGATCTGCTAATTATTACCACTGGTATGGTAGACTTGATACATGGTTTCACAGGGAGAATACTGAAGTATGTACACCACTGTCTTCATTGTTATTGTATTTAATGTTTGTGCTGAGTTCAAGACAATGATTTTAGTAGGAATTATTTTTTTAAATAAAGTGTAATGACCCATAAATTTGAGCTAACCAATCTGCTACATAACTAGAAATCCATGTTTATTCAGTTGCCAACGTAAAGTACATTCTAAACTACTGCCAATATTCCAATATCTGATTATGAAAATATTTTTGTTCCTCACAAAAAAAAGTTGAGCTTGTAATCTTACATGACGTATTAGTAGGTCATGATTTTAAGGTCACAGAGATTTTAAGAGTAACGAGGGAAATGTATCAGACCTGGAAAATGTATATCTGTGTTTAAAAGGTATTTACTTTAAAATACTCCTAAGAATTGTTCTTACCATAGGCAATTCACTCAGAGGCTGTTCTTTTGTTTTATAAGCATGCTTGACATTTCAATGCTTTTTTTTTTTTTTTTTGGTTATGTTGTCACATATAGCTGTGCAAAAAATGCCAAATGAAAATGGTAGTATTTCATAATTCATTTATCCAAGTAAAAGCAATTACCCAAGTCAAAGGACAACAAGCAGTTAGAGTCTATAAATGCCTGCCTGAAAAGAAAAGCACAGCATGACACTCAAAGAGATTATATTTGTGGCTACTGAAATTTTCAGAACAATTTTTTATAGAACAGGAACAACTGTCATCAGATTCTTTGGTTGTACTGGTCAGTAAATCAAACACACTTGATCAGTGAAAGTTTTAGGAAGCCCAGTCATTACCTACCTTACTTTAAATGACATCTAATAAAATTCAATGCTTTCTTTTTATCTCCGAATATCTACTCTTCCCAGTTTCAAATACTGGATTTGTGGAAATAAAAGCCAGTGTCACACTTAAAGGTTTGCCAGTTTGCGGAATAAAGGAGAGTTAGGATAAAGCAGAGAGGTTGCTGGGTGCCATAGGCTAGGATGATGTTCAAAAGAAATCACCTGTGAAGCTTCTCTCCAACCTGACTTCCTGTCTTTTGGTTAAAGCAACAGAGGAATAGGATGCCGGTTTCTATGGTCGTGGCTCCCACCCTGTAGAACAAAGAGACATGTACAGATTTAGTGAAGATGTTATCAGCAAGCATACAAAGTAATGAGGTGATCATAGATATTGTTCACCTGGCTTAATATTTCTTCTTCGTTCAAAGTAACCAGCAAAATGGGAACTTAGCTTCATAAGTCTGAAGTCACCGATTTTCATCTCACAGAAGCCTGCCCAGGACAAGCACCTGTGTAATTAATTGTGCCACCCAGGGCTACTGAAGTTAAGAAACAGTGACTTCTCTGTCTCATCTAATAGGTGGAGAGATTCATATCTTCCACTAAGTGAGATCAGTGTGTGATGGTGAGAAAATGAGGTATAGATGTGGATGGTCAGTAGACACAGGTAGACACAGTAGACACAGCTGTAGAGGCTCAGTGCTTATCTCCTGTAGCCTGCCTCTGATGAAGCATATATTTTTGCTGCCTTTGCCTGAATAGATAGAAAACATTCTTCCTTCTTCCACTGCAAAGGTGGACTTAAAGAACAAGTGGAAAGCTCTAATAAAAATATACACAAACACCTGTAGGGAAAAGCTAGTTGAAAAGCATCATCATGCTTTGTGAATCTAGTGAAGACTTCTGCAGAAGCTCTTTCTCAGACATACTTACTTGTTAAGAGAACAGGAGACATAAAAGGCTTGGTAAAGCTTTCAGAGGTCGCAAAGTTGTTTACCTCATGTTTTACTTTTCTGGATCCTCAAATGCATTGTGCATTTCCTAAGAGATTCAGTATACAAATAATTTCTTCGTTCCTGGATCTTCTTAGAGCATGCAACCATAGAATAAAAAATTCACCATATGAAATAAATGATTGCTCACATTTTTCAAGTACTATATTCCAAATATAACACTCCTTGTTAGCTGGGATTTCATAGCAGGCCAAAATAGGATTTTAAAAACTGCTAGATAACCATTTGATAGAAACACTATAATCTGTTCATGGGAAGTTTCCAACAAAAAAAAATGAGGCCATAATTCTTAGCAGATTGTCAAGATTAGATACTACAGCAATGTTTTATGTGGAAAACAGTAGTAGAAGGAGAATATAACAGAACTAAATTACAGGAATGCTGGCCCCACATGTACCACACATGCTACCTACAGTGGATCAAAGGCAACTAATTTTATAGCACCTTTTATTCATTTTTATTTACAAAAGCTTTCCAAATGGTAAGTTATGATTAAGTGGACATACCAAGTAGCTTATGAACTGTTAAAGAACATTTGGCCATATTCCAAGTTGTTTATAACCTGATCTAAAGTCACGATTTAAAAATGTATAAATCTATGCGTTGGTCTTCTATGCCATACATGTGGAAAATATTAATAGGCGGTGCTACTGATAAAGAATTTAAGATAAAGCAGTTTTAACTTTTACTGAATGTAGAACAGTGCAAGATTTTCTGAACTCTGGGTAATAAGTGCTGAGAGAGAAGACCATGCAACAAGATAGTTGCACACCTCAACCCTTTATTTTGCTGCAGGTTTTTTTTTTTTTTTTCCTGTTTATCCCCTTCATTTGCTTTACTGCTCCCTGAACACTCTTCAAAACAATGTTACAGGTTCATCAACATGGGATATTTGCTATTGCAGATTGACTTGTTGTTGCTGATCTCATTTAAAAGATAGTTCTTATGTTGGCACTTTATCAATGAAGCAGGAGTCGCTGTGGTGGTATGATTTTTAAATCTTTCCAAACTTAATATTGGGTAGAAGGCTTTCTTTTCAAAATGAAGTGTGTTTAATTCTTTAGAGGTATATTAAAGGAATTAAAATCCACTGAAAAGCATAGAGCTTTGTATTTTTTTTCCTATTTAAGTTACAACTATTACTTCAAAATTAGAACCAGATAACAGAAGAGAATTAAGTTACAGTTAAATTTTCTTAATTGGTCCCATTCAGCACAAACAGAGATACATAAAATGAAAATGCCATCACAGATCAGGCTGAAGTTCTATGATCTGACATTCTTTCTACTGTATTTATTCCTACTGCATGCATGTACAGAATGCATGTTGTTTTCATTCTTAAACAGTATTTATTTCATTGCAAATGCATATTTTCCATTGTAAAAAAATAAATACAGCACTGTTATTGAGACCTTACATTTAGTCAGATAATCTCATTGCACGTTGGCACTGTTTAAAAGACCCAGCATAAGATGGGGACAGAAGAAAGAAAAAATCATATTAGCAGACATCAAAATATATTTAACTCCTGAAACATTCACAACCACTAACCATGAGTTGCGTGCTATTGAATATCACAAACAAATTCTGTTGGTCACAACTCACCTGCCAATAGTAAAGAACTGTTACATCTAATACACTTCTTGTGCAATCTCAGTTAATGATATCAATAACTTCAGTTTAAAGGAGTTTACTAAAATGAGAGACATACAATTCCCCCATCTGTTCCACAAAAGACAGATAACATTTTGTTGATTTTATAGCATAAGTATAGCCTATAAGATCAAGTTCTGTCTCACTATCATTGAGACCATAATAAGGATGGAGAGGGCATTTCTAGGGATTACAAACCATGCTTGAATTCTGAGGTTGAGGTCAAAGATCTTGAGACGTCAGCCACCCGAGAATGGCAATATATACTCAAAATTTCATACAAAATTGAAATCTTATTATAAATCAGAATTAGTTTGTCACGGAGGCACCCCGAGGTTAGTTTAAGGGACAACAGTGTCCAAAACAACTTTCATTAAACCGGTGAGAAACAGGGTTTTAGCACTCCAAAAGTGACTTAAATACAGGTTCGGATATCAGTTGAGGAAAATTATTAAGGGGCAGTAACTAATACAACAGGAGGTCCGCAGAGTGCATGCACGTGGCTTCACCCAAAACAATGTCGAAGCTGCCCCTGAGTCCCGGAGAAGTACACACTTGCCTAAACACGGTGTGGGATTATTTTAAGGAGATACACGTACTCGTAGTGAGTACGGGAAGTGTACACTCGCTATTCTGCGAGGGTAAATTTATAATACACTCGCAATCCTGCGAGGGTTAATTTACTTACACGTGCAAATGTGCACGGAATATGACACGTGCTTATGTGGAAACACGGGAGGAAAATACACTTGCGATTGTGTGAGGAAATAATTTATACACGTGCTCGTATTGAGCACGGAAAATACGCGTGCAAATGTGCACGGAAAGTTACACGTGCTTATGTGGAAGCACAGGAGGAAAATACACCCGCGATTATGCGAGGATTAATTTTACACGTGCTGATATTGAGCAGAGAAAGTTACACGTGCATATGTGCACGGAAAGTATAAATATACTCTCAATCCTGCGAGAAGTTTTACTCACACCCGTGGCGGCAAGGCAAGCGGAGTCTCCATCCTGGGGAGGGGGGGTTCTCGGCGGCAGCATCTTGCTCATGCTCTGAGAGACCCGCGACAATGGGCGGAGTCTCAACAACAGTCCCGTTTTTGTATCGGCTGATCAGATCTGACTGTAGGCATTCTAGAAGCTTCTCTGCACCCCCACACTGGCTGTGGGTGCTCCTGAAGCCTCCAAACATCCCCCACACTGGCCGCAGGTGCCCAGCGGCTCACTGGCGCCTCGGCACTCCCTTCTCCTAATGGCCCTGGCCAGGGTGCTCTGAGGCCAAACAAAAGCTGTTAGTCTCAAACAGCAGAGAGAGAGGGAGATGTCCCTACTCCTTCCATACTGAAGGAGGGAGGGAGAGAGAGGGGGGTTTGCATCCTGCCACAGAGTTCATGCCCATAAATTTATTATTAACATAAATTAATTTCACACTATATTATACCTTTAACTCTTTTTGCACAACAGACTGGCATTAGACATGATGAAAATTAAGTATCAGAATGGAAGGTTGCACTGTCCAGCTGGAGTAACTACTAGAGTTGAAAGTTGCTGCAAAACTGCAAAGATCTATTTATTAATTAAAATCAAAGACTGGAAAACTATTCCATGCAACAAAAGTAGTACCTAGATATAATACTGAAGTAATCATTATGAGGTAGTTTGCAAAGTAAGTTATTAATATCGAACTGTTAATTAGCTCATAAAACCTAGAACATATCAATCCAGAAAAACAAACAAACAAACCAGAACAAACAAAAAAATACTCCAACAAAACCAAACAAACAAAGAAACCACAACAAAACCTGAAAAAGTTTTCTAAACAGACGGGAATCTTATTACAGATTTTAAAGGAAATTAAATGTCAGTACTCAAACATCAGCATTGACTTTACTTTCTTGTGTGTACAGTGCAAGGCATATTTATAGTGCAAACATATGCAAGACATAGATAACAGTTAAAGGAATCAGATTCAGCTATGAGTTCTTAAAAATTCACACACACAGAAGTATGATATTTGAATGAGGAGTAACTCAAACTTTTACCACAGACTATTTTTTTTTCACATTATTCTTGCATTACACTTGTGAGAATTATCAATGTCACCTCCTAATTTTATGTGATTTTTTTTTTATGTTCTTCCAGGTATAAATATTCAACATCTGCAGATTTACAAAATTACTCAGAAAGTATGTAAATCCAGAAATGGTCCCAGGAACTGTCCTTTTAAATGTTAGTGCCTTCCCTCAAAATTTTTTTGAAACTTTACCTTGGGGAGACATTGACTGAGGCAAGCAGGCAATCCTGAGTCAATGCTTTCGTAAAAAGATGTGCCAGGAGAGGGGAAGAAATCCCTTTGGGGCTTTTGCCAGGAGATAAGAAATAAGAACTAATTCTCAGGGCTGAATAGAAAGGAACAGCATAAATGTTTAGATCTTGGGGAACCAGTTTATGAGTTATTTCCATTTTTGGACAGCTTTGCTTACTACTTTTACATGAGAAACAGTAATCCAACAAATTTATGGCATGTAAATTTCTACAAGAGTTAGCTGAATAAGTGCTTAAGTGGGATCTGACACAGAGAAGCTTTCAGTGACCCCATTTCAGGCAGAAAACAACAAGTATTTTTAGTTTTGTATTTGGGATCTTGACTACTTAAGAAAGAATATCTATCTGTATTGCTGCACTGTTTTTAGTTTTTACTTTATTTTTCTGTACAATACTATATTGATGATATATTTGGGCATATATTGTGTGGATGGGAGACTGAAAGCTAGGTCCTCAGAGATATACTGCTACATGGTATTCTTACATCATGTTCAGTGAGGTGGGATTTTTGTCTTTTATTTGGGTGGCGGGTCTTGTGGGGTTTTTCTGTGGTATTTTTCATATTAGACCATTGCACTGTGAAAAACAGCTGCATATTTTGGGGGGCTGAACCTCTACACTAATAGGTCCATCTTGTCTTTCTCTTGAGCAAGATCTTCCGGGGCTGTATTTTGCAACATGAAACAATTTATTCCATTTGTGATTCCCAGTCTTTCAGGAAAATTTGTACTGAAAATGAGCAGGGAATACTCTTTTTCTTCTTTCAGTGATTCCCTATGGAATATAAATTTGTTACAATAGCTCCTGATTGGAATTCTGTTTCTAAGATGGTTTGTCCAGTGTTTCAAATAATATCATGTACAAATGCTCTCAAAATAAAGCTAAGCTATTGTTCTTTGTAATGTTCGGGTGCATTAAAGAAAGAACAGGTCCAAAGATAGATGGCAGAAGTTTAACAGAACTATACTATAGGCTAAACTGCTGGAAATAATGTGCAAACTGAACAATTATCGAACAATTAACTTTTTGGACTGCATTGTGATCTACCCTCAGGGTAAAATAGACCAAAACACCTGTTAAATAGTGTAAAATCTAATTTTACTTAATGGCCTTTATTTCCCTAATTTGCTTAGTTCTTGGGAAAAGCTGTGATCAGGAAAAATATTTTACTCCCACTGTGGAATGAAGTGCCAATTTGTTCCAGTTCTCTTCAGTGTGTATATCCTACTTATGCACAAAGTGAAATTCATTTGCAGATGAACTGTATAGCTCCAGGAAATTGTTACAGGAACTATGATATGCAAAAAAGCTTTTGTCTGTGTGCATCTGGAAGGCACACTTTTACTGGGGTGGGTTCTTATGACTTAGACCAATAAAAGTCACAATGGTTTATTTTAAAATTACAGGAACTATTTTCTGAATGTGCTTGAGCCCTTGTCAGTTCAGAAATGTCTAAAATGTACAACAGAGTCTTGTACATCCATCTTGCAAGATGGATGAAAGAGTAGTACAATCTTCATTATAGATGTAATTTAGGTAATAATATATTAGAAATCAACTTTTCCAGCATATTTGGCCCTCTGCAGCATTCAGCATGCAAAAGTTTCTGTAACAAATTACTTGATCTTCTATAAGTAAATCTTAAAAAACTTGCCCACACAATTCCTGATTTCTATTAAACCTGAGGTAGCCCAGCAAACCCAAATGTTACCTCTTAAAAATAAGGTGATGTTAGAAGACTATGAAAAGTCAGGACTTAAATTACTTTTCTAGGACATTATTATTTACTGTCCTTTTCAAAATCCTAAAGAAGAGGTGAAAAAAGGACTTTTGCACATTCAAAGAGAAGAAAAAAAAAAATGGAGGGAAAAAGGGGTTTTATGTCCCTTAAAGCTGTAGGCAAGAGAAATGTACAAAAAACACTTTTCATAGAAGTTCTGCTTCTGGGTTGGCTATCAAAAAAAAAAAAAACAACCCACCACCACCACCAAAGCAAAAAAAGCAAAACAAAACAAAACAAAACAAGACAAAAAAACCCAAACGAACAAACAAAAAGGAAACAAAAAACAGAAAAAATGGGTGAATATTAAATCTAAATGAGAACTTCCTAGTTATATGTGTATTTGGTAACTGTCTATTTAATGGCAATACAGAGGTTATGGGCAACATGAAAATTAAGTCATGACACCTGGGCTCAAATGTATAACACAGGGATAAAACATAACTAACAGAATAAAACAACTCAGATACAAATAATTCCCAAATTATTCATCTGTAATAACAATTAAGTTCAAATCAGGGTTTATATATCCCCACCCACCCACAAAGCTGATTTGAGATTATTTTTCTCCTTTTTTTTCAGAATAATTACATTCTATATTAGTTGAATTATATTATCACATAGAAATAAACACTTATACTCCCTAATGATGACAATCATTTTCTAGAAAACAAAAGGTTCAGTTGCTTTTGGTTTTTTATATAAAATATATCTTTGTTTATAATAATCAGCAATTAGTTCTGGCAATATCCTTGTGGCTCCCCCGCCAGCTGGAAGGAAATACAATTATATAGTTGGCATTTCTTTTAGGACAGCAGCTTCACAGTCACTGTACAAAGCAACTATTTTCATCAGTGTTATTTAGATTTTTAAGGATTACCATCCTAAATAATTTTCAATAAATCATTTTCATCCTTTGTGATTCAACACAAAACTGAATGACACTTGATAATCAGAAGGTGATGTTTCGATCAGAGAGTAACCTACCTATTTTGAAGAGAGTTTCAGGATGCTTTAAGGGATTTACCAGTGATTTCTAGTTATGTATGGAAGACAGAAATGAGTGAGACTGAAGGTCTAAGGAAAATTTATATCAGCAAAGATGTGAGTTATACCTTCCATTGAAAAAACACCTGAATGCTAGCCCCTCTTTCTATTTTATGTTTTGACAGATATCAGCTTTTGCAAGTACCATTTTCTAGACATAATTAAAAAGTAACAAATGTGAAGGAAAAAAAAAAAAATTGTGATCTTACCACCCCTAAAAAATATGAAGGCATGTGATGAAAAATACCCAAAACAAACTTGTAGAAAATTGTAACTGTTCCTATTAGCTGGCTGATTTCTTTTTGGCATCACAGTAGATCCTCAGGGAAGATCTGTGGGATGAAAACACAGTATGATCTCTGGCAAGGAAACAGGCAGAAACGTGATTGTTGAAAACAAGGGATACTGTAAGAATAAATTTGACATTGGTATGTGGATTGAGGAGGTGGAACAATACCTTAAGAAAAACATTACAGACAATTGGGAAGGATCCTGAGAAAAAGTTTTAAAAGGGAATGATAGGGAATAATTCAAATTAATAACATAGTCAAAATTACAATGCATTTAGTCGGGAATAGCAGTTTTTAGGAAGGTGAATACAACAGCCATATTTTATACTGAATGGAAGATATACTGCTTGTGGGTGAAAATAACTCAAGGGCATGTATAAGATAAAGGAGGGGAGAGAGCTAACAATTGCACACTTAAAATTGAATGTCCTGTTACCCTTGCAGACTGAGTTGTATCCAGTCTATGCTCCATGATCCATAGATTTTTAAGGTGTCATGTTGTAATATAGGAAACAGTAGGATAGAATGAAAGTAAAAGATATATGTTAAAGGCCATAGCAGAGAAGATGCACCTAAATCACTTGAAAAATTCTGATCAAAGTATTGGAAGTTGCAGCAGATCCAAAGAGTGATACACCATAGTATGGACAATTTCGGATTCTTACATTTATTTAGTGACCTTTCCCTTTCAGATGGCAACCTACTGCAGTTCCATTGGAAGCTCACAGGATTATTTGTGCTATTTCGTGCCTTCAAGCTCTTCCTTCCATCCAGAGGCATGAAGATTTCAGTGTTTCAGTGTTCAGCTTCCAGGAACTAAAAGGAAAACAAGGCTGGGAGCTAGGTACCTATATATCTTTGCAAATCTGACCCTTAGAAACAGAAACTTCACAGGTATTCAATGGTACTTAACCTGTGCATGAAATTTTGGATCCTAAGACACACAGATATTTTTGAAAGTTTAGCCCATAGGCATACGAAACAACACATATCAAAACAGGTAATTAAGTCTGTTCTGTGGTCACCTACCTATTCTTTAAGAAGACTGTGAATGAGTCCACATATCATAAAACTGTAACAGTATGCATTTTTGTAAAAATTTGTTCAAAATTAGCTCAGACACAGCATTTCATACATGTGGCTGAATGACTTTCACAATAGAGCTTAAAACCTAAGAGCAGGGTCTGTTTGAACTTTGCAACGAATCATATGTATAAATATATACATCTAGAAAGGAATACCTATCAAATTATTCTTCTAGTAAAAAAGGGTGAATATGAGCCAATAAAAATATAGTGGCAAAACTGCTCATACAGTTTAGTGTTTAAAAAAATGCCCCTCACCTTGCCTAATGCTCACTGAAGAACTGTGCACTGATTAGTACTTTTATGCTAGCCAGCTTCCCGAACAAAAGCCTGGATCCAGCATCCTGCACTACATGGCTTCCAAACAGATGTTCCAAGAACCATACAGCCAGTTCTGCAGTTGTTTCTCCTCTCTCTATTTCCCCTCACCCCTTTTCTCGCTGAAGTGTGTAATGAGTCAGTAGCTGATGATGTTCTGACAAGGGCACAGCTTCTCCAGGTTTCCATGGGAGTTATTTGCATAGAATATAGCTCAACATATAAACCTTACATAAGCTCTTGTTAGAATGTGCCCAGAATAAGAGAAAAAAAGGAGAACAAGCCCATTACTAGGTGCAGCCTGCTCTGCACCCTGCCCTGTTCAGTCCCATACTTTGTATTGTAGGTGAAAGTGTAGCAACAAATTAATCCACAGATATGTCTTGTATTTTGCCTTGAAACCAACATTCTCCAATTTCTCATTAGATAGATCCTCCACTGTAAAAAGGATATTATTCATAAAGTCAGAAATACTAGGCAAATCAAAATTAGTGGCAGAACAAAATTACTAGACAAATATTTAATTTATTTCCAGAAATCAGTGAACTGTCCAGATGTTTAGCCACAGATTATTAATATAGTCTTTGGGGTTTTGCAAAAATAGCAAAAAAAAATGTCTGGAAAAATCTAGGAAGCATTTCTTAAACTTTCAGTTCAAGACTTGGCTACAACTGAGATGCATTGGTTAATTTGTGGCCCGCAGGTTGAGAGAAGTGATTCTCCCCCTCTACTTTGCTCTGGTGAGACCCCACTTGAAGTACTGCATCCAGCTCTGGAGTTCTCAGTACAAGAAAGACATAGATCTGTTAGAATGGGTCCAGAGGAGGCCACAAAAGTGATCAGAGGGCTAGAACACCTCTCCTGTGAGGAAAGGCTGGGAGAGTTGGCATTGTTCAGCCTGGAGGAGAGAAGGCTCTGGGGAGAATATATTGCAGCCTTTCAGTACATAAAAGGGGCCTATAAGATAGAAGGGGGCAGACTTCTTAGCAGGACCAAATGCAATAGGACAAGGGTAATGGTTTTAAACTAAAAGAAGAAAGATTCAGACTAAATGTAAGGAAGATATTTTTTATTATAAGCATGGTGAAACTCTGGCACAGGTTGCCCAGAGTGGTGGTAGATGCCTCATCCCTGGAAACATTCCAAGCTAGGCTGGATGGGGCTCTGAGCAACCTGATCTAGTGGAAGATGTCCCTGCTCATTGCAAGGGGGTTGGACTGGATGACCTTTAAAGGTCTCTTCCATCTCAAATCATTCTATGATTATAGCCCATGTTCCCTCTGATTTCCTGTCTTTTTTGTTTCTGGGACTTTTGTTTCTGTTTGGTAGGACTCTGAATTATAAAATTCTGCATTAACTTTTTCTCTGTATTATTCTTTATTCTGTATTTTCTTTTCATTTTTTCTATTTGCCTGTCCCTTCTCCATCTGTTTCATAGTCACTTGCTCTTCCAAGAAGTCACTAACACTCATACATTTTTTTCACTCCTGATTTCACTGGCTCCCTAGGTCAGGAGCTGTTTCTTCCATGTTTACAGTGTATACTAGACAAAACCCACATTTTTGCATAGTTAAAATACTAATTCAAAGAATATTTACATTTAAAAATTATGTTTTAAAAAACACTTTCCTTTTTCCAACTGATAGAATTTTGATTACTTTCTTAAAACCAGTGAAAACTGAAAGAGATCTTAACTAAAAAAATCGTTTCAGTCTGCTTTTGGGGATAATTAATTTTACATAGCTCAATACAAATTAGCAATACATGTACTTCAAACCTGATATCCAATAGAAATGGGAATAGACTTGTACTTTACAGCAGACTGTTCTCTTTTTGTTAGTATAGTATCTGAATGGCATTGACTAGTGCAAGTGTGATATGTGGTACAATAAATAAAACATCAAAGGAAAGTACTGTCTTAACCACTTCTTTTTTCCCTTTTTTCTTTTTTTTTTTTTTTCTTTTTTTTAAAAAAGGTTGATATCTAGGACAGGAAGAAAAAAATACAGACACAAGGTTATTCTGCAGGACAAGAAGATTCAGTAAGAGGACCTCTCAGCAATGACATGAATTATAAAAGGTCATATCAGCCTTTGTAGATCATGTGATTCACTTTGAATTAGCAGCTTATATACATCTCTCTTCGTAATCTTGTACCACATAGTGTCTAGAAGGCTACAGAACCTCCACAAACATTGAAAATCACTAAACAGTTAGAGCAATTTTTCATATAGTCTAGAAGTTACTAAGGCAATGTCTTAAAAGTAAATATTAACTAATAGGTACCTTAAATAGCAGTCAGATTATGAAGCAATTTGACCAAAACAATAATAGTGAAAGAAAGAAAGAAACCAAAGAAGGAAACTTTAGGGAGAATATTTTGTAGGTATGGGAAACAGTGTCCTAATTCTTCTTTAATAACTCAAGAGGACGAATTTTACCTCTTACAAACTATTGGCTGCACACTGACAGGAATAAATTTGATGCCTAGCAGCAAATGCATCTGCTAAGATCTACTTAAGGTTTTATAAACCTATCTTGTGGTACGACTTCACTATACCAGACTAACATAATAAAACAAAATCTAGACTTCTGGCACTAAAACTAAGTAGTAAGTAGAGTGAGGTTTGGGAAAGAGGCCCAGATGAGGTCAGCCACATGGTAAAAAAAATTCTAAATATGTAGAAGACTTAAAAAGTAAGTAATGCAATGTCAACAGTTCTTTCAAGTTTTAGCAAAAACAAACAAACAAACAAACCAACCAAAAACAAAAACAAAAAAATACCTACACAAAACTCACAATCAAATAAGCTTTATACCTTTTGAAGGCAAATAAAAGCCAGCAAATTTTCTTGAGTTTGTATAGCACATCTATTCCTGCTGAGACTATAGTAACAACAGTGACTGGTTTGAGAACCTTCTAGCCTTTGATCTCATCCTGGACAATTATATAAAATCACTTTGATTCAACTACTGATTACTTTTCCCAAAAACAATTTGAAGGACCATCTGGATGTTCTCTAAATAGAATGGAATGGAGGAAGATGCAGGATTGTGAGAAACATACCAGGGTGCAAAAGTACTGAAATTATTAAAGAATAACATCCATCTTCAGAAACATGCCTGAGGAAAATACTGTATTGCTTTCAGCTTCACCCTTGTTGCCACCCTGTTCTGAGGACAATCAATTCATAGCAACATTCTCAGTCATTTTTAAAGTCTTCATCTTCAGTACAGTCTTTCTGGCAGACCTGAGAAGATAAAGCTTTCAGTTTATGTTCAGAAGTCTCAGAGGTTATTGTATACTTTGCTAATAGCAATATTTACTGTGAAATATTATAGATTCATCTCTCATGTTGTTTGTGAAAAGGAAAAATGTACCCTAGGCTTATCTTATTCTCATAGAACAGTCCAAAATTGTTCTCAGGAAAACATTAACCTCTGATTACAAACTATGCTAACTGATAACTGACTTAAAACTAAATTCAGGCCAGAGAACAAACTCAGCAATGTATGGAATTATTTAAATAATTTCTAAATCTGGTGGTCCAAGTCCCAGTTTTGGTATGACCTACTGGAGAGTTTAATATTGGAATAAAAACCTGTTCCACAGTTGTAATGATAAAAATTGAGTAGATAGCTGGAAGAGAAGCAGACTTAAAGCTTTGTGGGTCAGCCACAGGGAGAAAGGCATGCACAAAGCATTAGCACTTAAGGGAAAACTTATTCATTGTACAAGTAACAATATATTAAGTTAGAGCAGAAACTCTTATACTGGTAAGCACAAGCTTTCATTAGTCATTTGTTGGAAGGAGTATGAATAAACATTCAACAGAGTAAGAATAGCGTGCTCTATATTAATGAGAAAGAAAAGAATGACTAAACAGTGATCTCTAAGAACAAACTAAAGAAGGAATATTAACTGTATGTCTTGGCCATTAATTTCCAAAATTACTGCTCCTCAAGGAGATATATTTTAGAAAGTTGTTTGCAGAAACTGCATCAATTTTTCTTCCTGTGCTGATCTATAGAGTTTTTATTCAAAATATGCAAAACAAGAAAGAAGATCAGATCAAAATATAGAATGTTTCTTTCACATCAATTTCACATTCTCAGTTCATAACATTAAATCTCTCTTCACCATACATTCATTTGTAATCTCTCTCTCTAAGCTCTGCAGAAGGGCTAAAATTTCAGAAGCTGCTAGGACCATTATGTCTTTAGAAACAGCCTTTATGAAGCTTCAGCCAGGAAAGAATTAGAAAAACAAACATTCCAAAATTGTTTGATGCTGGATGCAGGTATTATTAAGGGGAACATGAATGAGAGTCTTCTATTTACAACAGATTTATTTTAAAACAGAGACATATATTTCCATACACCCTGAGTTCCAGTCTCTATTTGTTTGTTTGTTCTTGTGTTTGTTTCTTTTCCCAGATGATATTTATTATTGATTGGAAAAATAATGCTTTTAATGACAAACAAACCAATGCAATCCTAAAGTCAACAGCTGACAGAAATGAACAAGTACAACACAATGAATATATGAATAACAATTGGAGCTCTTGTGTAGGTTTAGATTCTCTTACACGCTTAGGCTCAGGAAATGTGTGATTACATCTCCCTGAGAATGGCCAAGCAACCTCAATAGAAAGTTCTAGAACTATTTTTAAGTATTAAGTTAGCGGGAAGTAAATACACATGTACATTTTTCCATCTATCAAATAAAGACAGATTGTCCAGGGACCTTCCAGCCAGTCAGTCTAAAGATGTTAGTGAAACTTCAGATGAATCACAGTGAAGCTTGTGGCTAATCACACATGGTGTTTTTTCCTGTAGAGCCCATACTTACCATACTTTGCCCCCTAATAAGCTATATTATTTATGAATTAATGTGAAAGTGATTTAAGAACAAAATTTACAGGATTTAGCCTTAGGATTTGGAATTGCATTGTTGTTTTAGTTCATTTCTATTGACTTTTTGAAGCTTTCTTGTTTTGGTTTTTTTTTTCACTGTTCCTTCTGCAGCAATGGTTTTACCATTAATCTTGTCACTTAATATTTACTGTGTTTGTTTTTCTAGCTCTGCTGTATTCAATTATTTCACACTATGTATAAGTTTATATGTAATAGAGGAAGTGGAGGGAGATAAAATATGGTTTTCTCAGGATTTTTCAGCCTTCATTATGTTTCCTATGTTACCAACTCACAGAAAAGTTCTAAGAGGACTGTTGTTGATTGCATCACTGATCAAAAGTGAGAAATTATTGCCTACTTTAAGTCAGTCTTTATCTGCTAGCATAGGATTTTGTTTCAAAATATGCAAAGATTTTTAGGCAAGCATGACCCCTGTCAATACACTGAGCTAGTTTTCATTGAAGTTATCTCAAAAAAAAGTTTTTGGAGTCACTCCAAATATTGTGAGCAATTACTCTTTTAGTATTGTCTCACAGTATGTTATGATTTGAATGTTGTGACAAACCAGTCAAGGTCATAGCAAGAATATATCAGAAAAAAAGAATACTATAATATTTAAAGTGTGCCTTTTAGGCAGAATACTGCAATTAGAGGACAACCCTACACTTCTTGGTAATAGACTTACATGAAAAACCAGCTTTCCTTAGCCAAAGTTCAAACTGTTCTTAAAAGTAGAAATTTGATGCACAAAGCACTTATTTTGCTACTTCTCTGAATTGGTATGATGCTTATAAAACAACCAACTAACGGAAAAAAAACCCAACAAACAGCCTCAAACAATGTTGAGCTGGGTTTTCTGACCTCACTCTGGCCAAAAAGTATTCAAATTGTGTTCCAATAATACCGAAATGTAGCAGTAGTTTATTTCACTTTGTGGAAGTGCATTGGTCTTTCGGAAAAAACTGGGTCAATCTTTCAGGGTTGAACTATGTAACTCATAGATTTATTACTTTATTGCAAAAACTCTTCCTAAAGACATTAAAAATGTTAAAGGTAGAAAAAATATTACAAACTTATGTTTTAGAGCAACTGCTTAATGAAAAATATTAATAGCTTAACTTTGAACATCTTGTTTGTTTGTTTTCACTTTGGTCATTTTAAAAACCCTCTTCATTCTCTGATTCCACTACAGAATTTCATTGAAGATCAATTTTATTTTTTTTTTCTGTCATCTCACACTAGCTTGTAATTTGTTATCATCAGTGAACAGGATTCTTTCCTTTGTAATTCTCCAGAAAAAGCATTTGACAGAACCTAAAGTAGAATTTTATTTAGCGGGTGGGAATCCTTGAAGACTGGACTTTCTCAGCTCAGCTGATTCACTGTCAAGCAAAACAATTTAGTGCAGTTGTTGTGGCAAATTTATGACTACAATGAAATTTATCAATACTTGCTTTCTCATGATTGTATAGCTCCAATACAGGAAAATAAGTGGTATAGCTGGATCACTTCTGTTCAGTGCCTGTTACTCTCAGTGTCTGATGAATAAACAAGGCAAAAGAATATAAAACAAGACATCAGATGGTAGAGTGCATTTCAATTTCTTCATTGGACAAACATTAGTATGAATACTAATGAACAAGCAGAGCACTCATATTTCACAATAAACAAGGCTAAAAAAAAAAATATTTGGACTAACACAGTACATAGACAGTTTTATTTTCAACTTAATGTTTTTCTGGTGTCATCTATGTAATTTTAAATTTATCTTCCATCTGAATTATGCAGGCTATTTGCCATATAAAATTGATATTATCATTTAATCTCATCCCTCTATTCATTTGTAAAGTGCCTATAAAAATGGCTCCTAAATGCAAGATTGTGAAGAACAATTATATAAGTAGTAGTATAAACCATATTTCAATAAATTTCTTATTCCATAGAAAGCTCCTTTTGATTTCACTGTACACTGAAAATTAACATCTAATATCTGAATTTAGTACTTTAAAATGATACTTCCATACATGTTAGGAATGTATTTTCTTGAATATCACAGTACAGCAATGAAACAATAATAACCAAACAGTGATATATAAAAAAGAAATATTAAGAATAAAACTGATATTTAATTAAGTGTATACACACTCACCCCAAAATGCATACATAGTAATTCACAGAATAGGCAATGTACAAAAGGTGGGCTAATTAACTTGTATTTGGCTAAAAATAATATTTTTGACCTATGTATATAGATGAATAATATAAAATGGAAGCAAGGCAGAATTTTGTACCCAGCACTAATTTTGAACGTAAAATATATTTCTACATATCGCTCATTTTGGAGATTACTGATTTACTACTCAGTAATGTATTTTCCTTCTTTCTTTCTATGTACAAATTATGAACAAATGTGTTCCTACTTGAATTTTTGGAATCTTCTAGTAACTATGACATTATCAACGAAGTTAATATGTTGGTCATATATTGATCATTTACTACAAATATTTTTGGAAATATTCTCTGTTAGTATTATATTGGTTGGTCAGCTGAGATAGACAGCATTATTTCTGGCCTTGCTCTGGATGACTTCCAAACATCAGAGAGTTCAGAACAATTATGTGAACTTTTGAGGGTAGTGTTGCATGGGGAAAACATTGCTTTTTCAGTCATTCTCAGGGCCAAAATGTGATTCACATCTTACCTTCATAAAGAGGTCATCAGAATAAGTAGTTACTCCTCAAGTAATTATGATGTTTCAGTATCTTCATCACACAATGTATGTGTCATTTCCTCAAATTCAATAAATATTTAAGTGCATTTCCCAATTTTCCTTCTCTACATATGCTGATTGTCGAAACCATTTTATGAGGAGAGTTCTTCCCAAAATGTATTATCTTCATGTTGTTAACTTATTGAATTTATAAAAACAATTAAGAATTATAGTCCATCTTCATAGTCAGAAAACAATTCTTTAAACTGAAAGTAAAAGTAAAATCTTCCACCCACAAATGGCTTCTTCACAACCTGTACCCTTTTCTGTGAGTTTGACAATGCTTTTGATATCATTCTGTCATTCTCCCAGGCATGAAGACAGCAACACTGTTTACATTTAGAATGAAATTCACACCTGCAGAAAAGCACAGTGTGAAAAGCAGGATTGAAGTGGGTGGTAATTAATGCAGTTGTATAGGGTTAATCTTTATGTAACAGGAAATTATCTTTTTATGAAGACTACTGTAGCCTACCTTGACAGTCGTGGTGGCTTTTTTGGTAGATTACTTTTATCCCAAATTGGAATTATCTAAATGCATTCTCATGGTGACTGCTCTGACTCTTCGCATTGGAGAGCTTCTGTCCACCCAGAAAAATAAGTTCATGCAGTAGTATCTTCATGTTAAGAGGCCATATCTGTTGAGAAAAGCACAACATAATGACTGTGTATCAGTGACAGGCACTTAACCTGTAGAATGACAGAGCAAGGACAAGCAGAGGACTGAGACACTGCTCTGAAATGTGCAAGATTTCTACAGGGTACTGGAAGATGCTTAGTACCACTTTGGATGTATCTATAGGGTCACAAGCTGATTCTTGAGATAAGACTCAAGTTTATGAAGTCAACTGGCTCAATCTAATTGTGTTACTTGGTGTCGCAGAACCTCAGTCTGAACAAGTTACCAACTTAGTATCATCAATCAGGCTTGGTAAAAAGCGCCTCACTCCTTAATAAGATAAATGGAAAGCACAATAGGTATGTGTTTTAGACAACCCATTAACTTAAACTCAAGTGTTATCTCTGTAAGCTGGTGTCATTTTTTTTCTTCTGAGAAGGTCTTTAGTATCAATAAGAGTTTACATCAGCACAAGCAGAACTCACATGAAACTGAAAACCAAATCTGGATCACAAAAGGCCTAAGAGCCTGCAGTTCATAATGTTGCAGCTGATATGCTATCACCTTTTATAGAGCTAGCAAAATTCATTTTTTTGTGAGTCATTCTATTAAAGATGAGAAAATGTTGATTCAGTTAGGCATTATTCTCTTGATGAAATCCTCTTTACAAATAATGTTTTGATTCCCTGAACACAGCAGATATCGAACAATAAAGCAAAGTACTTTTGTTCATTGCTCTGAGATAGTATGCACCTAAAAACTCTTCAGCTTCTTTTTTAGATCAGGGCAAAGCTATCTTTTCTTCACTGCTATATGAGTATTTCCCAGCAAGCTACAGCCATTCAGCCTGTAATCTCCCCATTCCTCTTTTCCAAGTCATTTTCTTTGTTTCTAGGTAAAACCGGTGTGACATATTGTAAGCAAAAACATTATCGTGATTTGATTTAGTATCTGGTACAACAAGCATGACTAAAAGGAGGGCAACGTACCATGTCATGAAGGCAGAAAATTATTAATTTGACTTTGTCATTTAACCAGCACTTCCTGACTTCAGGCAAAACACTGGCCAAAAAAGTATCTTTGTTCCCTAAGTAAGACCTTTTTTGGACTGTGTTGTGTTTTGGGGACTTTTCTTGTATGTCCAAACCAAGATCCCTTGTCTAAATTTGGGATGTGAAATTTACTTCAGTATGACAACCAACGGTAGGACAAGGAGTAATGGGTTCAAACTAGAACACAAGAGGTTCCACTTAAATTTGAGAAGAAACTTCTTCTCAGTAAGGGTAACAGAACACTGGAACAGGCTGCCCAGGGGGGTTGTGGAGTCTCCTACTCTGGAGACGTTCCAAACCTGCCTGGACACATTCCTGTGTAACCTCATCTAAGTGCTTCTGACTAGATGATCTTTTGAGATTCCTTCCAATCCCTAACATTCTGTGATTCTGTGATTCTGTGTGACAGAGTTCGCCTTTATTTTCTCTTTATAAATCTTTATGAATTTTTTTATAGTTTTCATTTTATAAATTTTAAGTCATTGAACTCTAGGAAAAAAAGCTAACATCTTCCGTAACAATAAAATATAGTCTTAAAAAAACCTGTTTCTGTGGCTGCCAGATACTTCAGCTTCAATTTGGTATTCAGCCACTTAGAGAAGCAATCCTCTTAAAGTACTACATGTCCTTGAATATTAGTAGTTCAAATTGTATTTTGCTTTGGACGAAACCACTCATTCTCAATTCTGATGGCAGGTTTGATTGCTGATGAAAGTCAGAAAATAAATTAAAAAAATGAAACACATTAAATTAACAGCAGAGGAAAAATAGTAGCGTACAAAATACAGTAAACACAAGTTTACTATTGTCACTAAACAGACATCTTGTTGTTTTTCAAGTGGTTATTAAAGAGAAGTGATGTCAGGTTTACTAAAATAATATAAATAAATGAACTAAACAAATTAAACCTTAACAGATTGCTCATTCAGAGAGATCTATTTTTAAACACAAAACTTTAAAAATCAAAACATACAAAATCTAAAGTGATGACATTTGTTATATATAACTGGTAAATGCTGAATGTTGTGCTGAAATTCTTTAAAAGCTGTTGTGGCATTACTGCATGTTCATATAGGGTCCTATGGCCCATAAGACGTGGCAAGGCCTGACTCAGAACCCCATTATTCCGTATAAATTCTATCCTCTTTCATGGATTTGTTGAAAACTACTTCCTTATCGTTCACAGTTCTAGGTGTCTGCTTATTCCTCCTTACTTGTATCCAAATTCCCTATTCCCATTATTCCTTGTCAACTCTCCATATAACTTACCTCTATACAGATTTTTTTTTTCCCGTTTTAGAAGAATCTATCAAGTTCCCTTCTGATCAAAGGGCCTCTGTTTATCAGTACTGTTTCTTATCTTGTCATTACAAGTTTCCCAGATCTTTTGGTCTCATAAATTCTTTACACTGTATCAAATATAACTGTACTTGCATTTAATCTTCCATCTTGCCAGGAGCTGAAAATACTTTCAATTTCAGTATGTTTTACTGCTGAAACAGTGTTTTCCCTTTCTTGCTTATACTCGTAATGCTGTATGACTCGTCTTTCCCTCTATTCACCCCTTCTCACTTCCTCTCTCCAATAGGGTTATTCTGTTTTGTTCTCTTGCTAAGATTCCTGCTTTCCACCTTTTCACACACATACTTTTTTGTCCACTGTTAGTATTTTCCTGTTTTGTCTGGGAAAGCTATTCATGGTGTTCACATTTTGAACTGTAATAGAAGGAGATGATAAAATAAGACAAAGGAAAGCAGGTAATGACGCATGCCATTATCAAAGCAGTAGAATATTCTGAGTTGTAGAATATTTTCATTCATCAGATTATTTGCACATATTATTTCTTAGTACAAAATAAATCAATTATATACTCCCATACCGTGGGTATTAAGCAGATAAGTAAATCAGCCTGTAATAGGAGATGCAGATAAGTTAGACCGTGGAGCTATTTTGCATGTTCTAGTTCTCACACCAAGTAGCAAAAAATAAGAGATTGTGTGTTGAGCTTTTAGTATGTTATTTTCTTCTATCTCAAACTCAGGCAATATAGTTTTCCTATATAGGTCACAGCAATAGGTCCTATAATGTCAGTGAAGCAAAAACCATACAGATGTCATTAAAAGACAGCCAATATATGCAGAGCCAATAAAGTAGCAATTAGATAACTTACATCTGCATAAGCTAAAATAGGCAAAGACAGTTAATTAGAAAATCTTATGTCTGCTTGTTTTCTTAAGGAAATTACCTCACTAGATTCTTCTTCCTTATCCCCCAGAATCCCTCTTGGAGAACACATGTGGAAGAGAGGAAAGAGCTAAATTGACTCTTAAATACTTTTTAAATTGCTAGAACCTTACCTGGCAACTAAGCATCCTTAAAAAAAAAAAAAATCAGATCAGGCTAAATGGAGCTACTTCTTATGGATTCTTAAATAAATGGCTCACCAGTGCTAACAAAGCCATAAATATGTTATGCCTGCATAATCTATTCACCCCTTATACGTCTCTTTCTTACTGGGAAGACAGACAAAGAACTGCACATCACTTTCCAGTGTCCCTGTTCCTATTACAAAAGCCTACACTCAGCTCAGTCATAAAATTTTTGAATGCTTTCTCCCTTTTCCTGCTCAAAAAGCAAAGGACTATGAGTTGGACTTTGAAAACTATATGCTGTGGAGTTACTCACATTTTTTTCTGGCAGTTTAGCAGCTCAGTGGTAGAGCCCTCTTTACATCACTCTTATTTCAAACTGAATGGTGAAATGAGGATGAGCTCATGAGCTAAAGCCCACAGGATTAGAGGAGTTCTTGGCCAAAGTTTGACTATTTGACAAATTATATCCTTCCTTTCCTTTTCCTTTTCTATTCTCCTTAACGATTGCTTGTTATGAATTATATCCTGCATGGCAAGGATCATCCCTTATGCAGCTTTATATAGTACTTATCTTTAGTACTTAGCTCTAGTTTGCCCTCCCTAGATACAGATATTTTCTTCTAACGTCTTCTAAGAAGAATTAAAACAAAGTGACATTTGGATCATGTTAATAATATCTAAGAATGGCAGTTCTAGCTCTTTCCTTGTGTATCTTCTTCTGAGGAAATATTTCACATGCTTTTATTGAGAAAAAAAGACAACCCAAAGAATTCAGATGCACTAACACAAACAATGGTAAAGATAACTTTAAGTAAGCACAACAATGCTTTTCAGTAAAAATAATCTTTAAACATTAAAAACATGTTAAAAGGGGTTTACAAACATACAAAAAAGGAACATAACAATGTGTTTAAACAGAGTTTTGTATCTGGAAAAATATGAGAAGTCATTAAATGTTCTGGTGATCATTTTTCAGAATTGCTCCCTAGTCAAAGTATAGAAGCAGTTAGGGGTTAACACAGTCTACTCAAAACTGATGACTCCTCAAGATATTTGCAATTCGGTCTCCACAACTTCATTATTGATCAAGTTGATTTATGTCCTTACCTCTGCAATTCCTGTAAGAGCTAGAGATGTCGAAAAGTGAGGAGAGCTCTGGTTTCTATAAAGGCTAGTTAAATGTAGCTTAGTTTTCTGCACCAAAATAAATGACATTTCACTTATATTCCTAAAAGTATGTGAAAAACATAAGTTCACTGAGATTAAGGGAAAATAATAATTATTCTTTTTATTATATATGATTGTTCTCTTGATTTTTATAACATTTTTATTGAATTTCTGTAGTTTATTTGTTGTTTAATTTTCCTTAGGGTTTTTTTTTTTTCAATTTTCTTTCTTTTCTCTATCTTTAATATTTTTATTTGCTTTTGATTCCTTTCCATTCTCTTTTACCTTGTAACTTATTCCTTTCCTCTGCCATTTCTCTGCTTATTCCTCAGAACTATTGGGTTTTCTTTTTATTGTTTTCTCCTCACGAACTCCCGACAGCTGAAAAGCAATGAAAACACTATATTGAAAATATTTAGAGTTGTATTCTGCCTTATATATTTTAGATTTCTAACTGTGTTACTAGGTTTTTTTCTTCAGTTCTGTCCACTCCTTCATTTCTTTCAGTCATGGTTTACTGAGTCATCTTCTCCTTCTTCTATGCATCCTTGATTAATTTTAAATGATTGTCCTCTCATAGGTGTTTTCCCGCTCCGTAGGATCCTCTTAAAATTAAATTTTCATGAAAATATCTTGATTAACTAAGAAATCTGTATAATAATAAAAAAAAAATCATATTTAAAAAAAAAAGCCCATAAACCAAACAACAACAAAACCACCTAAACAAACAAACAACAAAAGAATAGCCTTCTTCAGTCCACTCACATACTTAGTTTTAGACTAGGAGCTTCTGATCATGTTGTCCTACTGTGGTTGACAGTACTTTCTGTAACATGTGACTTGAGAGCCCATAACCTTACCCTTAGAAAGCTAGGCACAAAAGCTTATGATACTTCAAAAACTTGAGATAAGACCATCTGCACACAGCATGTTTTATTTGGCTGCTATCTCTGGTAAAATTTCTTCTTATAATTTTTTTATCAACATTTATGGTAAAATTTACACTTCTGGCTGTATTAGCTTATGTGTATACTGAAATTTACACCCTAGATGAGTCACAGGATTCTCAGCTGAAAAAACTTCAGTCCTAATTCCTACCAGATCATGTTGTTTGATGAGGCTGACAAAATTTCAGCACATTTCAAACATCAACCTGTGTCATAAAAACTCAGTGAACTGAAAAGAGGTAATTAATAATTTTTTTTTATGTGGGCCTCCTCCAGAAAATTGAAATATGTTGCTTTTAAAGAATCAGACTTCATCATGAAAATAAAACAAAGCCTCTTTCCTTTCACTAGGTTCAAACAGCAAAGATGAAAATCCATCTGTTTATTTTTTTCTAATTTATTCTTTTGTGTCAGGTTACACCACTTCAGTGAAGAGAGAAGACCATATACCCTTTAGATGGAGCCCCTAGCCTTTAAAACAAGTCAGATTCAGCAGTATTTCCACAGAAGGCCAGACCCTATTCCCTGCTGCTCCTTGCTGCCTTATTATTACTTGACAGCTCTCTCCCTGGGGGAACTCTGAATATTTCGCCAACAGCCATTGTCTCTAGACAAAAGAAAGTGGGGTCCTTGCTGCATACACTATGAACTCAAATCTTTGGGATTTCTCAGGAGATGGGCACCAAAGGGGTTTGATGAAGGCTGTTTTCTGGGAGGAAAAAAGTTACCTAAAGCTTTTTGCTCCAGGTAGCAAGTCCTTCATTATCCTTTTCATCATTAAGAGGTCAGAATTTTGGCAAGTGGGGAAGAAAAGACAGGAGCTCTGGCTTTGTCCTGGTGCTGAGGAGCATAGGTTCTTGCCTTTGGAGTATCTGAAACATCTGTTAATGTACCCTTCAACCTCTGAAACGAAGAATCATTTCTTACCTTACAAGTATTACTTCCTACTGGCTCTGCCACAATTCTATGTCATTTTGCAGTAGTGCCGTAGCTTAAATTGCTTAACTATTCTTACATTAATTGGCAATTTTCTGTGGTCAGAATAATACACTTAAGCACTGTGTTATGTTTGTACTGAGAAAAAATACACGATATTTTATAATGGCAATGAAGCAAAATCAGCAGGTGTGATTACTATGATAACTACACCCCTGGGTGCTTAGCAGCTCATGGCTGCATCTGGTCCATAGTTATCTCTCCAGGGGTGAGATTATTTCATGATAACCACACCGCCCTAATGGTCCATTGCTTAAGTAGTATTCATGACCCTTATACAGAATCCTGCCTGTATTGCACAGACTGAATTTCTCCCCCATCCCAGCTGTCTCTGCTTTTATGTTTTTAATATAATTCTTTCTCTGTTAATTTCTATTCATTAAAGAGGTGCATTTTATATAAATGCAGAGTTCTTTGTCTTTAATACCAAAATTACAGATAAAACTGATGCGTTGGACTAAAACTAACCATTTATTTAGATTCTAGGTATAGCACAGCTGATTTTGTGTCACACATCTGGCAGAACCTGATCAACATTTTTTGCCATGAAAGTTTTGGTTCCGGAATAAGGGATTTTTCCAGTGCTCTGAGCAAGAACAATGATTTCTACCTTGTCACTGTGCTATGGCTAGGGAAGGTGTAAATAATGAAATGAGAGCAGGGGCAAGAATTTCCAGTCTTTTCTCACCTCATAGTCATTGACGAGCAGTGTGATTTGAAATTAGTCTGAGAGTACTCTGAAATGTTACAGAGGAAGAATTCAGGGAACTCAGGGCTGGGCAATGCAGATATGAGTTTAATGTCACCCTTGCAATTCCCATCATCATCTGATTCCTGGTATATGTCGTCAGCTCTGGCAGGGCTCTGTTCATATATTTCTATGTCCTATATGTCACCTAATTAAATCTAGCTAATAGTGTGCAACTGTAAACACTGCATAAACACTTAATGAGTACAGAAAGAAAATAAGTACTATAGTTGAAATAAATATTTTTATAATTCGTATAGTAGATTATTTTGTCACTTGCCTTTAAAGGTTAATGTATTTCCTTGGCAGTTTAAGTTGAGCACAAAGGCTTAGGAAGAGAGAAAATGACAGGAAAGTGAGTGCTACCAAGTGAAAACAAAGGCTTTCTTCCTCTTAATGGGACTCAAGACACCACTAATCTCATCTGGTTTAGCTGATAAGGGTAGGCATAAGATGGTGAAATGGATTCAAAAGAGAAATATTTCTTTATTAGGCATGTTCAACTTTCTTCTTTTTGTATGTGTGTGGCTTTTTTTTCTTCATAAAAATAAAAAGCTTATATGATTACTTTTCACAAGGTAGTAATCATTCAATGAGTTAAATCAATATTTTATTTTTTAAATTGAGGGGATGCCACAAGATATTTCTTAATTAATTTTGTAATTCCTAAGAGCAATTAAAAGGATTATTGTGAGAATGACTGTTGTAATTTAAATCAATTTTAGTGCATAAAGTCATTTTACCATCATATCCTCTCTGCCTAGCAACAGCAGATCAGAGCATGACAGGGAAGTGAAATATGCCCACTACATCCAGACAGGGTAACCACAAATTAGAATATTTGTTTGCCGGAGTCTCACACCTCCTTTCAGTCTGAATAATACTTTCAGGCTTTTCTGGGCTTTAATGATTTTTGAACGGTCTATATTTTACCCATAGGATAAAAAAGAAAATTTTTTTTAAAGTAAAACATGAAATCTGTATTTTTTGTCCATTTTCTTAAGAAATATTGACACGATATGTGTGAATGAAAAAGCTGGGAGGAATGGAAGATCTATGATACAGATGCAAGCCACTGAAAAGCAGACGTTGTGTTACATTAGGATTATTTTTTAACATTAACAAGTAACACAAAAGTTGGAAACAGACAAGCAGTGAGCTTTTGAGCAATTCTCTTCTACATCTAAATTTTGAATCCACAGTTCTGTTAGTCCATTCAAGAGGTAAGCAACAACACAACACAGTACTCTGTTTTCTCTTTCAGCTTCAGGAATCCCAGCTCAGAAGTCCCTCGAGAGCTCAGTGAATAATTTAATTCTCCCTCTAAAAGGAAAAAAAAATGTCAAAATCCTCAGGCTTTTCCTCTTAGAGCATCTAAACAAAATTGTCTTCAAGTCAGTTTTTTTTTCTCAGGCAAGCACTCAGGCAGCTGTCTAACATAGTTCTGTCTCATACTATACATGGAAAAGCAACAAGAAGTTACATTCAGCCTTAACCTCATAAATTCTGGGTAACTTCTCGATGAGCATTTTCTTTACAAGAGACAAAAAGAGACATTTAAATAAATTCATTAAGCTCTGTTATTCTCCAGCTGAATGACACCTGAGCAATTCTCAAAGAGAAGCCTCTCAGAGAATTAGATACTTGTGAAGAAAAAAATTACTACCCATTCATGACTTGGGATGCAAATCAAAGTGTAGAATGGATTTTTTTCATTCCTAATTTATGAAACAAATTGAAAGGAATTTCTCTTGCTTAGACAAAATAGTCTATTTTGCACATGCCATCTGCAGAAGCAAATGTTACACTGCTTTTCTGGATCCTAGTATGTTCATGAAAACATGTAATCATGTGCAGAAGTTTCATCCTGTGAACTGTCCCATGGAAGCTGAAATTATATGGTTTAAAAAGATTGTTCAAATCCTTAAAGCTAAGCTTGTTTTTAAGTGTTATCTTTTCCTGAGATCATGCTGCTTAGGATTGTAAAATGTTGGGCAAGGAGGTGTCTGCATGTCACTGAATTTATTTATGAAAACATTTTTATAACTGAAAGGAGGAATTTCACTATGGAACTTTAAGTTTCTTTAGGCTTTCTTTTGTCATCACCTAAGAAATTCTAACTAATCTACTGTTACAATATGAAAATCAGCCAGTGACATGATTAGCTACAAATTTCATTGTACAAATAAAAGTTCTTACGGTCAGTTTTTTTTCTTCAAGAAATCATTCATCCTTCTTTGCATGTGTGTCAATGGAAATCTTCTGGCTTATAACTGAGGAAATATTTTTGTTGTAGTAAAAATTCTAGCTCTTGAAGGAACAGTTATATTTATAATAGAATAAATGGATTACTGCATTCTCAGACACTTAAGTAAATTTCTTCCGGTATTCTTTTTCAAACAAGGGAAAAGTATTTTTGTTTGAATGAAATTAAATGTTTACAAAAACACCCCAGAAAGCATTGAGAGCTCTGTATTTGTTTTACATCTCATTTGGAAGTCCCAAATTAAATGGCAGTGAAGAAAATTATTGCCTTTTCCTGTTAAGTATGAAGCTGTTTCAGGTCATATAATTAGACAAGAGAAATTGGACATGGGAAAATAAGGATGAAAAACACCATTTACAGGTCTGAAGAAATGAACCCTAATGTAAATATCACATGGTAAAACTTTGCAAGTAGACAAAGGGGAAGCAACTTCAATATTAAATCATTTTTATTTTCAATAAAATCATTAGGATTCTCTCTATTAACATTAGGCCATTACTGAACTTTAAATAATGCTCAATGTGATTTATGTCCATGATTAAAATATATAGCCATCCATTCACACAGGTCTTGTTATGTGTTTTATTTAACTACATAAACTATCTACTTTAAACAAAGATTTTCAATAGCTTTGTATACCCTGTAACTTAAGAAAAAACTTGCTTTATCAGTGGCAATAATACCATTGGCATTAAAACAGATATTATAACTTCTGTCTTGCTTCAATTTTATGTCATCTAACTATTAAAAAATATATATATATATTTGTACATTTTATGTTTTCTCTGAGCCAGTGACACATTTTAAATATACCATGAATAATATATTTCAAAGTTATTAATCCCTCAGTTAAGAACTGACCAAACAGTACAGTTGTCCTCTTGAAAAGCAGATTGTCCTTCCATAAAACACATCTTAACATATAAATAATTGTTTATTAAAAAAACACTCAGACTTTGCAAGATTTGAATTGTGAGTGAGTGAGGCAAATGCATAGAAAGATAAAAGATAAAGACATGTTGCAAAAAGGTTAAAGAAGAAAAAACGAGAGCTATGGCTATGATTTCAAAGTCATAGATTATATGACAAAATGAAGAAAAGTTAATTTTTTACTAATTCAAGCTCTCTAGAGACTTTAGAATTTAATTTTTAAAAAAGCGATCATAGTAAAATGTTCTTAAAAAGATATTGGTTACTTCAAAGGTGATTGAATTGAGAAGGAAACACTGGACTCTACTATTTTAAGTTCTGCTCAGTGGAGATAAAACATGTACAGTGTAACAGCATCACTGCACTTTTGATGGAGAATTGCCTTGGCACTAGCAGACCTAAAAAATAACATCTTATTTGAAATAGCATACACGTTGTTTGTTCCTTACATAATTGAGATGACAAACTTCTTGATATGATAGGTTGTAATTTCCTGGTACTCTTACTTTGCAGTACTGAAACTATTTGTGTACAATAAAGCAAGACCATTTAGGCTAGCAAATAGAAAAAAGCCATATAAGCATAAACCCCCCATATATTAAGTGGGTAATTCATTTTCTGACAATGGCTAAGCAACTTCCTTTACATATGTATTGAATAGTCAATGGCCTCTACCCTCAAGAATGCTGAGAAGAAACAATGCAATTATTCTCAATAAGACAACACAACCAAGTAACTATTAAAAAGAACGATACTTTTAACAATCTAATTTTAGCAAAAAAAAAAAAAAAGAGTTGAACGGCTTTTACATGTAATTGTATCTTTGGATTTATTAGAACAAACATTTCAGCTCTTATTAAAATTGACAAAAATAAAAGAATATGTTAGAAAAGTGGATGAATATTTTTTTTAAGAATTTCCACCACAACAACAAAGACTATCTACCTATCAATTTGATGGAAGAGTATTATGGTCCTGCATATAAAGTAGCAGACCGTGCTACTACATGAGCCAAAACGTGCAATGAAAGATCTCATGAGGGAACGGAGCCAAATGGAAAATGACAACTGCTCATTCTGAATCCAGAAAAACATGAATCAGAGATTCCTCCCTCTTCCATGTATTTGGAGATAAAGAACACTTCTAAAGTCTTTGAAGCTGATCTAGCTCATTTCTCTGACCTTCTTGTCAACCCAAGATCACCTTTCCCGTGTCAGTCTCATTGCTGTAAGAAAGCAGAAGCTAAGGACAACCGTCTCCTACCTCTTCATGGCACCTGCCTGAATTCGCATAGCAAGTTTTCATGTCACCACGCTTCCACCATATGGTTTCACAGAGACAATAAAAAAGGGTAAGACTGAGTTGTAAGGAGCTGTTTTCTTTCAAGGATTTTGAATGAACGATTTAGATGATTTTATATGTTTAAGCACTAAAAGCTTCTTTACTTAAACACTGAGTCATTTAGACCACTCATTTCTGGAGAGGATATTTAAGCTAAGTAAGCCAAAATAAACAGTGGAATTAAATTCACATCTCGCATTCATTTTGCACTCTAATGACAGTGCCTTGAATGGTTTATTTTGAGAACTGGCTTGCTTATTTTGGATTTACAAAAGTTAGGGAAATATTTTTATAAATTATGTAGGTAATTTACAATAACCTGGCCAAAACTGACCACGTCATCAGTGAATATCTTTTGCCCATTTGAAAATATTTCAGGTATCAGGAACACAGTGAAAAGATATGTACAGCTTATAGAAGTAAGGTGTACTGGTTTTTGCTGGGATAGAGTTGATTTTCTGCTTAGTGGCTTCTATGGTGCTGTGCTTTGGATTTTTGACCCAAACAGTGTGGATAACACTGTAACATTTTAGCCGTTGCTTAGCAGAACAGACACAGCGTCAAGGCCTTTTCTGTTTCTCATGCTGCCCCACCAGTGAGTGGGCTGGGGGTGCACAAGAATGTGTGAGGGGACACAGCTGGAACAGATGACCCCAACCATCCCACACCATATGACATCATGCTCAGCAATAAAAGCTGAGGGGAAGAGGGAGGAAAGGGAGGAGTTTGGTATTTGTCTTCCCAAGTTAATGTGACCTGCAGTGGGCTCCTGTTTTCCTGAAAATGGCTAAATGTCTGCCTTCTTTTCAGAAGCAGTGAATTAATTACTCATTTTCCTCTGCAACTTTTGCTTTGCTAGTTAAACTGTCTCTGTGTCAGTCTGCAAGTTTTCTCAATTTCATCCTGATTGTCTCACTAATCTCACTGAGGGGGAGTGAGCGAGCGGCTGTGCAGTGCTTAGCTGCGTGCTGGGGTTAACCCACAACAGGAGGTGACAAAAGTCTCGTCTACAGGTAAAACCACAAGAAAAACTGTTGGTTTTGTTTGGTTTATTTTTTTATTATTTTAGACTTTAGGCAAATGAAGTTGTCTCTGGTGTAATCACCTCTTACTTAGTTGTGGTTTTGAATTATCCTTGCCTTTCTCTAATAATAAAATTGTCATAATTAAAAGCCATTATAATTTTGTTTTTTTCTGTAGCTTTGAATCCCTGTTGAATGCAGACAACTGCAGCAGGCTAAAATTGTGCTAGTCATGAAATTAAGTCTGACATAAGTAACAAGCATTAAGATCTGAGCTGTATTTTCTATAGAAAATATCCAGACTTAATTTTAACTTTTTTTGGATTGTAAAATGAAATATAACCCTTTACAAAATATACTTGCTTTTAAAGTTATGCCACATTAAATCAGAATGACAATGTTTACCACCGGATCCCCTCAGGTCTCTACCAGGCTGAAGATCTCTTTACCTGTTTTCTTTACAGTGCAAGTATGAACAAGGCAAGGCTGGTTTTGTTTTGGTTTTTTTTAACTCATGGATTTTTTCATTATAAAACTTTGTCTTCAAACTTACAGTCACTCTCATTCATATTCTCTTAAAAATCTACAAAATCTTGTTCATTTGCCACTTAAGTGAAGACAGAACCTATTAATTGTTCACAAAACAAGAGTATGACTATGTTTGTATAAAAAGGGATAATTTTTGTAATTATTCTTCTCAGAGACAAAATAGGAGGTAAGTTCAGGAACTAACATTTTTTTTATAGAATATTCCCAAATCATCATTGTTTCTTCTTGAAGTCTGAAGGTACTGCTTGAATAAGAAAATCATGAACTAACTGAGGTAGCAGTCTTGAACTCTAATAAGAGGTTTCTTCATCGTTTTGAAATATAATTGCATCATCATTCTCTTTACCCTCTTTTTCATCCTCAATAGGGGACACAAATATCTGTTAAATATGTCTGTATTTTGTGAATGTTAATAGCCATGTGAAAGTGAATGGTCAGCACATTTCTGGTCTATGTTTTTTGGAGGTTTTAATACTGAAATCGTTAGTTGTGGCGGCCTATAGGTATTTTCCAACCCTCAAAATATTAAAAACGTTTTGAAGTTCAGTTAATTCAGCTAAGGTCTCTATGAAGTCAGATGTTTGCAGTGATATCCTCTGGCCTTACATTCTGTGAACCTATAATTCAAAATGTATTAAAATAAAATAAAAAAAAAACCCAAACAATTAACACAATAGCATATTTTCTAGATTTTGCTTGCTTTGACAGGAAAAAAAGATACAGTAAAGCTGTAAAAATTATCAGACACGTGCTTTTGATTCAACCATTGTTACCATAGCAAGTCCATTTTATATGGTCATTTAAGTCTGTTTGGTACTGGCAAGTTTGAATTTAACACACATGTGTACACAAAATATAAAAGTATTAAAAAAAAAAAAAAACTACACACTTATATATAAAGAACTTTGAATATAGTAACAGTGTTGCAGTTTCAGGATTGTTTCTTGACCTGATTAAAAAGTTAGGTGGAAAGTGTTTGTGTATTTTAAGCTCAGACAGAGTGGATTTTCTCACTGGAAAAGCTCTTTAAGTCTTATGCTTTAACAGATTGTAAATACATAGTAAGTTATCACCTTAAATCCTATGACCTCATTTCATAAAGTTGTGTGAAACTCTGAACATAAATGCCTCTTCGAACTTAACGGCTCTTGTAAGTGGGTACACACAGTTGTCGGAAAGGTCAGGCATGTTGATAGTACATGGAAGCCTTTGTTCTCACTGTTTGGTGGAACGAGACAAAAAATTTCCAGAAAAACTGTGAAGGATTTGGATGACTGAAACCAGAGTGAGGTCTGCATGGCTGAGGTTTTTTTAGGTAATTTATTCACCCGGTAACTTAGACATTCAATGACTTGTCTGCATTTTCAGTTGCTTGTGATACAGACAGTATTCACAGACAGTAGGTTGTAAAATGGTATTTACCTACTGAAAACCTCTATAAGCAGCTGAAGATACCATCACATTCAGTAGTTTATAATACCTCATAATGTGTTTTAAAATGCAGAAAATAAGAATGAATGTCCTTCACAAAATGTGATGCAGAAGTTTGTTGTCACATCTCAGTGGTCACACAGAATTCAAAACTCAGACAACATTTAGCACAAACTTCCCCCAGAACCAGTGATTTCTGAACAATGGAGTTATGGTTTGGGTTTGGTAGATTTAAGAATGCAGGCTAGGCCTGTTAAAGCATAAGCTCTTCCTGCAAAGTCTGGCATCAAGTTCAGCAAAGGCTCCAAGTTCTTCATGGCCAGCTTTCTACTGTGTGAATGTATAGTATCTAACATCTCTGAACACTAGGAGAATAATCCACACAAAAAATGTAAAGATACAGAATATACAGAATAAATTAATTCATAATAATATTATTAAGTGATGTACCTAAGTTTTGAATAGTTTTCAAAACATATCTGTTAATATATGAAATAGATGATACATCTCTTTTTATAATGTGCGCATTATGAGATAGGATGTTAGCCTTTGTTTTTCGTGCCCCGAAAATCTTAACATCCTCAAGCGATTTTATAGTTTCCCTAATGGAAGGCACTGAATTAATCCTGAATTAATCAGGAAAAAGTAAGGCATAGAACTCACTGTGGAAGGTGGCATTGCCTTGTAAACTGTGTGTTCCACAAAAGGATTTTTGTAACTGATATATATTGCAGACACTCCTCTGTATACAATGATCAGCTTCTTCTAATTGTATTATTAGTGGTCTTCTGAACATGACTTGGTATTTATGCATTGCCTTCTGACATCTATGAGGTTAATTGATATACATTTTTCCTTAACCCAATTTTCTAATTGAGGGGAATGTTGCACTTCAAATTAGGATAGGAATAAAGCGGGTTTGGCAGTTTTCCAGACTTTTTCAACTACAATCTTATTCCTTGTGAAAAAGTTATAGGATATTTCTAAAATTACATAAATAATAAAAGTAGCATTTTTGCAAGGTCATACTGTATGAAATTTTGTGTAGACTGTAGCTCTCTTCAAATGCATTTGACTTAGCCAACATTGCTGAATTGAATTAAAGAGCTGTCTGGAGAAAAGCATTCCTAAAACCAGGTTTTCTAAGTGGTTCTTGCAAAATTAACATAATTCTACTGCAAATTTTAGACTGCTAAATCCATACTCATAGTTTTGACAGCAGTTCGTGAATTGTGTTCAACATCAGGAAAAGTTACACGTTTCTGTTGCAGTGTACATCCTGTAGCAATCAGTATCCTATAAGGTATATAAAGTCTTTATTTAAAATCATAAGATTTCAAAGGAAGAAGGATCTGAATTGCTCTTGCTTTCTAGCATTATGACTGAGGAACTCCTAGGTTAAAGCTGCTTTATTCTTGTTAATGTAATTTACTAATATTTATCAGAACATCATAATGTTCAGAACAAAGTTACATGGCTGCCTTGGTCTGTGGTGGACAGAAAGGTTTAAGATCCAACAAGATTTTTATTCCTTGAAGTCCTTTTCCATGAAACTATAGAAGAGAACTAAATAATCTAAACATTGCAGAATCTTCGGGGAAAAAAAGAGGATTTGGTGCTAATTCATCTCTCAAAATGAATGGGATGGTGCAATTCTACTTCAGTATGAACACTGGAAACTAGTGGAAATTTGTCTCCTTGGAGCTTTCCAAATCAATCAGAGATAACAATAAAGATTTGTTATATTGAGGAATTTCTTCACTGTCTTTGGTGTCACTTGTCAGATATAAGGAATTTGGCACTTCTTTTGAAACTGATTACTCCTTTTGGCAATTTGTCATTGCCTACCTTGCTTCATCTGCTCTTGAGATATATAAAATGTGTTTGCTGTTAGAAAGTAATTATTTTTTTGTTTGTTCAAAGAATATTTCAAGAATCTAATTAGACAAGTTGAGATTACCAGATTCAGTTTATGGGCCCAGTTTTGAAGGTGCAATCTTCAACATAACTAAATCTGGACATTTCAGTACTTTTTGATCTGAAATATGTACTTATTTAGTCTCTACAAGTTTTTAAACAGTTTATTTCGAGAAATTACTGACCTATCTACTTGACATAGCTGGGCGGACACATTACAGTCGTTCTGTCTTCCAAAAGGATTTAAACAGTAGCACAGACAGGAGTTCCTTTTTGCACAAAACACTCCCTTTCTAAGACTCCTGAATGTTCACAAAGGCACAGAATACTGTATTCTTTACAAAGTAGATCACCATTAGTACATACTAGTGCCTCTCATTTTAAGTCTGGTAACTACTTCAAGGTCTTAATCTTTCAAGTTAGTTAAACCAGCCAATGTGCATGCAATTTCTGGTTTAAACAAGGTTTTATCAGCAATTTCCTTTACCAATGGGGAAGGTGACATAATTTGAGTACATTTAACCACTATATCTTTGATAATTTAGCCATTCCTGCGTTTGACTGAGATTTTAGTTATTTTGGGATGTTTCTTTTTTGGTAACTCTGGAGTTTTTTGGTGTCTTAATAAATGGCAATTTCAATTCTACTAACAACAGAAGCAACTCTTTAGAACATAAAATTAAGTATTTGCTATGTGCCTATGAGTATATTTGTCATCATTTCTATTGTGAAAACTGAAAGACTGACCTTTGAGTGTTGGAGTGCCATTTCATAAACAGTGAGATAAACACCTAATTGCATACAGCAGATGCAAAAATTGCTCTATCAAGAGAAATATCATTGAGCCATTACAGAGAAACTCAAATTCTAAGAAATAAATCAACGTATTCTTTAGTACCTGTGGTAAACACATTTGTTAGGGAAGCGAGAAGCAAAGCTATACTTTCTATGGAGACTACTAACTGAAATCTTTGAAGAGTACTTCAGAATGAATTCTGCCTATTGGGAGGCAGGAAGAATCTTCTTTCCCATGTGTTGTATCTACTCACAAGAAAAGGATCAAAAAATTTCCCATAATAAAGGCTTTAAATGGGGTTTTGAATACAAATGACTTATGCCTGAACAGCTGTGGAAAGCTTTAAAACCAGAACACCCACCAGTATAGAAACTGGAGCACCATAGCTAGAATTCCAAGTCCCTTTTCTTAACGTAACTTCTCGTCACCTTTTGCAAGCATCCAAAGAAATGAAGAATCCAGTAACAAGATTCACTTACAGCTGTGTACTTGTCTACTTAGCAAAGAGTGGCAACCAACTCCATTTCAAAGGGATACAATATTACAGCTCATTCAGATGAATCACAAGTGCATAAAAGAAAATCAAAATGGCTCAAGAGGACTGAGGAGAACAAAAGGTGATGAAATTTGTATGCTCAGCTTTAAAAAGTTCAGAAAGAAGCATGAGTATTTTATTTGCTTAGTTTTACTGTAATCATGTTGCTTATTATGTTTATTTCCACATTTCTCATCTTTGCCACATGAGTTCGCAAGGCCTTTGGGACAAAAAAAGTTTTCCCATGTGTTTAGAGAGCATGTAATGCTTCCTAATACTATCAAACTCTACTTAATAAATATATTTCTTTAATATATTTTTGTTTCATTTGCAATATGCTTGCCAGAAGCAGAGGTCAATATATTTATAGCCAGTAATTGGGCAGGAGGTCAGAAACATTATTTAATGTAACTTTTTTCATCTTTAATTAAATTCCATTTGCATGCACTGCAGGAATAGCTACAAAATTAAATTAAATAGCTCTGTATTTTAATGTTTATTAGTAGAAGGTCATGATGAGAACAGCCCCCTTTTGCAAGATTAGCAATTTTAGTCCAGAAACTGGTTCATATATGCTTTTCATCAGTTTCAATTCTTATATGTCCAAAGTTTTCATTTTTATCAAGGCACTATAGTGGTTGTTGATAAGAAAATTAGTCAACTGCCTCTTGCTCTTCCTTCACAAGATTATACAATTCGTTATCATCATACAGATAAAATGACACACTGTAGGTTGAGAATAAGAAAATTCAATTGTAACCTTCTATCATATTTCTTATTAGACAAGCAGATTAAGCAACCAGACCTCAAGATTTTTTCCAGTGTTTCTCATTGTGAAAAATTACTGCTGAAAAAAGTCAAACGTACACAATTCAAGGGCCAAATCCAGCTTCAATACAGTTAACTGATTTTTTTTTATTATTATTTCAGAGTAGAAAGTATGGCTTTACCAGTAGTACTGTATGTCTTCTAAAACTAATAATGCATACATTTTGTGTTTTAATTTCTGTGTGTTCTACACTGTAAGCCATTTTCTTTGTAGGGGTGACTAGAAACATTGACCATGCTCTTCCATGGCAACAGAATTTATAGTATTAGTATGCTTGGAAATTTTACATTGTGGTTGTTTCATAGGAAATAAACCTTGAAAGATTCTTGAGGAGTTGTCTAATCCATTCACTGTCCCAGGGTAGTGAAACCATTCCTAATAGGTATTTGTTTAATTTGCTTTTGAAAATCCCTGGTTATGTAGAGTCTACAATCTTCTCACTTAAACCAGTGCTTAACTGATAGCAAGTCTTTTTTCTGATGTCTAATACTATACCTTTCTTGATTCCCTTTCACCTATTATTCCTTGCCTTAATGTCATGACAGTGAGTTTACGCCTTTCTCATTTTCAGCAGTCTGATCTTGGTACCCTCAGTATTCTCTTACCCAGACTAATCAGCTCCAAACACTCCTGTCTTTGTAGATCACCTATCATTATTATCATTCTGCACTGATCTCTCACCAGTTATTCTGTTTTATCTTTCCTGAAAGAATAATGCCTACAGTGGAATATAAAACTCCTGTAGATGCTTTATCAGCACTAAGCAGACTAGAGGACACACTTCACATGTCTTTCATGCACTTCTAACCAGTCTTTTTCTACAATAGTGTATTGTTGAGCCACATCATAAGGTTTGCTCTGATTTTTACATTCAGACTTATTTTCTTCTGAGTCCTCCTAGTTTTACATCCACATTGTACTTATATGGGGTGACTCTCAGGATCCTTTTTGCTGTAAACTGTCCAAATCTTTCTCCATTTAACTCCATAATTTGACTGAGCTAGCAACTCTTCCTGTAATGTTCATGCACTGGTCTGCATTAAGTCTTGCTGCTTCTGTACACCTGGGTGTCCAACACTATGCCAGAAGGCCTTACTTACCAAGAAATCTAGTACAGACCTACTAGATGAAGTTTCCTGATAAGGTACAGTCTAATAAAAGTCATGGAGCAGAGAATTGCTGACTGGAGTGTATAATTGCTTTAGACATGCCTGCGGACTGCGAAACTGAAAATACTCAGATGCCTTCTAGTAGGTACCAGACTAAAACCATTTCAAGTGTTATTCAGTGCTGTACTCTAGACTGTTGAAGAAGGGACAAGGCACAGATGGTAACTGTGAATCTGTTGCCCAGTCAGAAAGATATCCCTTTGGAGTGAGAACAAGATGCTACAGATTGCTAGACATTTTCTACTTATGTTGCTTGAGAAACAAACAAACAAACCCCAACGTAGCTGACCTGATCTAGTGATGGCCTTAGCCTCTACGAGCTGTAGTTGGTGTCTTCCAGAAGTCTTTACCACCAGAACTACAACTGCATGATTCTGTAAATCTATAGAGCCTCAGCATAAGCCCAGGTTGTGCCTGCAGAACTGCTGCTTGGCCAGCTGTCCCTTAGCTCATCTTTTGCAGCTGTTTACTTCTTGCTGCAGCGCTTTGAAGTTGTCCTTCTTGATGGACATCTTATTTATTCCAGATAGGCATCCTAATTCTTCATAACCCTTTTTTACCATTCTACCCTTGCTCTTCAGAAGGGTATCCTACCCAGCCTGCCAACGTGTGCAGATTTACCAAGGTATACCGCATACACCATCACTCAAGTAATTAAATATCAAGTAGTGCCCAAACAGGAAAAAGCCTTACAATACAGCCTCCAATTTGACAAAATCCCATTTTTGGGGAAGAATTTGTTAAGTACACCTTCAATAGTGTATTCTGCCTAATTGTGTCTTTTCTTTGCATTACTATTATGGATATGTCTATGCAAGTAAATAAAAGATGGGTAGCGAAAAAAAATCCTCGCAAAATGTGATAGATTGACTTGTGTCCACACTGCTTGGGGGTGCATCATTCTACAATAGTACAGAAATATCCTTCTGGATGACCTTCCCCTAGCTTGCTGTGTCCTGTGACACAGAACCATTGACAAACCAGTCACTTTGGACCCCAGGCTGTTTCAAGTGAGTTCTGAGCACTGGAGTACAAGTATGTGATTCATCTTATTCACTCTCCAACTGATAGTTTTGGGCGTCTGAGCCCAGCTGCTGAAAGGATTCACGTTGTACTTATGTGTATATATATGTGACTGTATATAGACATACAGATACACGCATATAGACATACGAATCTATATATCTATATAGACATATAAGTCTATATTTCTATATACATATAATCACTAATGGACCTCTGTCCCTCCCAGCCAAATACAGGTGCAGGATGATGCTTCTGGTACTTGCTGTGTTCATATGAGCCTGTCTGTGATCAGTGGCCAGCTGTGTACACAAGTGGTGCACACACCTGCTCTGTGTAGAAAAGATGGGAACCCACGTTCAGCCTTGCTACTGGCTGAACCTGGGGTATAGAGCTGCAGCAGCATTGCCTTTCTCGGGCTGTCAGATCTGCACTGATATTTTACCCCAGAAACAGGTACCAGAGGACTTTTGCAATGCAGAAGCATGTCCAGAAGCACCTAAACTGCCCCTGCATCTAAATAAAGTTTCTAATTTACACATACCCTGATTGAATTGTGCTATTAGAAACAACAAAAAAGGAAAGTGGTACACTCCAGCTATTCCCACTCTGAAGTTACTGAAATGGAAATCAAAGTAAAGTCCCCTGTGATTTCATAATGCAGATGGCACTGCTTATTTATATGACATCGCATTAAATGTATTAAATAGAGCTATGGCCTCTCTAGACCCTTCTTTCTTCTTTGTGTAAAGTAAATTAACACACCACAACATCCAATAATCAGGATTATAAGGAAAACCAGGGCTAAAGTAATTGTGTTCAAGAATTGGTTACTATTTATCTAACCCTTCACTCCCCGACTTTGTCAATTCAAATAAGATATCTGTCTGAGAAAATGTACTGTTTGATCTGTTACAGATAAATTCGGGCAACATTATTAAGTTACTTATTTCAGGACTTTTTTTCCATGATATAGTTACCTCTTTTCCAAACATACATTGGATGTGTTTGCACAGCTCTCATTGTCAGCACTGTCTGAAGAAAGCTGACACTCATCTGCACTTCAGCTGTTCCACTCTCCATTTTAATTGGGATATTGTTACTGCTTTTTTCTTTCATTTTGCTTTTTTTTTTGTTTTTTTTCACTGTTGTTCTGGCTTTTCAAAGCACTTACAGGATATGCCTTTGGGGCTATATGAGAGCAAATACTAAAGCCTCATATACAGATAGAATAGAGCTCTAAAGATTTAGATATTTATGTGAGATTCTAAAACCATTGAATTCACATTTAAAAAAAAAAGACTTTTAGCATACAGGACATTATATAATATATTTTATTTCATCTATAATTACTGTGTTTTCTAACATCGCTAAAGTTTAACATCATCTATTGCAATACCTTCAGCAATTTTTTAGGAATTTTTCCCTCCGAGAACATTGGTCTAATACCTTTCCTCCACCGTCACCCCACATTATTTTGAATCATCCAGTATATTCAGAGAGTTTCAGACCAATTTTGGATTTTATGACTCTAATCAATACAATAAGCCTTACGAAAAAAAAGTCATCCAACCTGTTTCTTGTAGTAAATAAAGATTCCAGGATTCCAAAGGTGTTCAGTGTTCTGCCAGAGCCAGAAGTGAAGCTAACATCTTAAAACACACCAAGTTGGGGAAGATATGCACTCTTTGTGAGGCCTGTGTTATATGGTATAAAATTCTTTAAAACGTATTATATAGGGGAAAAAATAATGTTTAAATCAACTACCCCATCTAATAAATGTGATTTTGTAGACATAAGCATGCTGTAGATATGTAGTGTTATTGCTCACTGTAGAATCTGTATTTGAAGACAATGTAATTACTACATATATAAAGAACTGGAAAAGCACAAAGTAAAAGAAAAATGTACTTATCCCATGCCTTGACAAGCTTACTGAGGCTTTAAATGAATATATATATTTATAAAATTGCCTTTGACAATTCACAAGATCTGATTATGTGGCAGGATGCTCTGACAAAGGATTTGATTATATGGTACACTCAGCTGTGGCTAGTAAATAATAACCTTCTCTGTTCATGCTCCTACTTGTTATTGTTAGAAAAGTGGCACAATATTGAAAATTAGTAAGTGCCGTAAACAAATCAATTACTGATGCAGGACAGCACATCCAATTTTGGAAAGGTGAAGAGGATAAGCCATTTTACTTCTGCTGCACCAAGAAATTTTATAAGTGCCTGCATGTGAAATGTTGATCCTTATGCATGAGCCATAAATGGGTTGAACTATATAACACAGAAAAAGTTTTGTACTTCATTTGAAATATAGCGTATATTTGTATGGATGGTAGTTTCTTAGTGAATGTTACCTGATCTGTTCTGGTTAGAAATTATAATGTGCTTGGTGATAAAATGTTTAAAATGGTTTAAATTCTAGTTTGCTCTAAAAGTTTTGTGTTTCTAAAAATTAATTTCCAAATCTGTATCTTCTTTCAAATTCATAAAATATTAAAAACAAACAAACAAAAAACCACTAAACATCAACCAAACAACAACAACAAAGAAACAACACACAAAAAATACAAACTCTAGACAATAATAAGAATGACACAGTGTCAGGGCACTATCCAGCTTTACTGTCCCTTTCTCCCCTGCTTCCTGCCCGTGGCCCCAGACCACATTTCAGCTCAGCCTAGGGCCCTCATTTCCGCACCAAGAAATGACCCAGCGATGGGACAGGCTCTGCCGGGAGAGTTGTGAGATTTAAACAGATATTAAACAAACATACAACATAATACTGTAATCCCCAGCTTTAGCAGGCATGTAAACATGATCCTTGCAGAATGGTTCGGGTATAAATTCTGCAAAACCTGTTGTTCCAAAGTATAAAGGTTACCGTCATCTTAAACAGACTAATCCAAGATTACACACATACCTTTTTTTTTAAACAGGGAATAAGATGGAAAGTATTTTTTTTAAAGTTAGCCAAATATTTATGGCTTCATTTTCAAGTTTTTAAAGAACAAGTTTTAAAACAATGGAACTATGTGCTAATATAAAAACATGTATTTGAAATCACAACTGTTAAGAAAGCATTTTTAATTGTCATATAGTTTTTGGTTTTATTCTTGCTATTTTTTTCAGTCTAAAAACATGGTATAACTGACAAAAAGTCATTAAATATTTTGGTGGATCCATTTATATTATGGGAAAAATAAAACCAGATTAACAGGCTAGGTAGATCCGTCAAGAGCTTTTTAAATTTATCTGGTGTCTATTTCCTTTCTAATTGACAAGTTTGATTACTTCTTCATTTTCCAGAGAGATTGTAGCAGCCTTTTGCAGCATTACCTAATTTTAGGTTTACATTTACAAAGATATAATGCAAAGAAAATAGTTCATATCATAGTTATATTAAAACGAATGCAATATTTTGTGGGGTATTTCCATGTATGGATTGAATAAAAGATCATGTTTCTGTAAGACACTAACACAGTATGATTTATGACTAAAAAAGACAAGATTATTTCAACTGATTTGTTGGATTTAAAATTAAGAATGCATGACCCACAGCACACTCTCAACCAAGACAAGAACAAGGATATCACAGCTCGAATTTAACTAGTGTAGAAAGATTTGTGCTTTACTCTACAGAGAAAAAAAAGATTACAAATGACCCAAGCAACAAAGATATAAGTAATCCTTAAGGAGACTGTGAACATTTTAGTGAAAGATATAAGCCATTGGAAATGGTACATGCATCAACATGTTCAATGGAGTGGAGAACGTCACGCAAGCATCTCCAGGTGTTCTTCCAAAACCTTCTGAGTTCATTACCATTTATGGGGTAGGTACAGCATGAAAGAGAGTTCTTAAATCTGCCAACTAAGTATTTATACAACTGAAAGGCTTATTTTCTCTTACACTGAGACAAGTGAAGAAATAATTTGTTAGACCAAAAGAAAAATACACATTTTAATGTGATTTTTTTCATAGTCTTGGCAATTTCTCCATTTACTCTGATATCTCTCTCCCTATATTCCCATACCCTCTGTGCTAGAAGTTATTCAGAATACAGATGTAGGAATATCACAGAGGTAGAGCAGAGGATTTTTCAGTGGTTTCATGATACTACCGGGAACTAATTTACTTTAAAAAAATAGGTGAGAGAAAGAGATACATGGACTATGAGCTGCATTGAATAGATAGATTCTATTATCTTCAAAATAAAATCCCTCAAATAAAGCAAGTATTTTGATATTCCTGTTTTGTCCCTAATTTCAGGGGGACTTCCACTAGCATAAACTATATGAAAGCTAGGAGAATTTAGAAAAGAGCAGATAGTAGAACATGTCAGAGAAGGGAAAAAGTGAAAAAATGTTGAAAGAAGAAGAGGAAAGTCTAAAAATTCAGGAAAGAGCAGAATTTATATTCAAGAAAGAAAGACAACTGAGGAAACAAAGAAGTTAAGTAAGATAAGAGGAAACAAGAAAAATTAAATCAAGCAAGAGAAACATTAAGTCAATTATAAGCTTGGTTACCTAGCCAAGAAGTAGAAAAACAATAAATAATAAGCATTCAGGGAGAACATGAAAGTTGGAGAGATTAACTTAACATACAAAAAACCAACGATAGCTAATTATTATTATGTATGTGTTCACAGCTCCATGTGGCCATGAGAGATATCTATTTAATTTTACATTGTGACTTGAGCCATCTTTGAAGAAAGTAGACAAGAATCTATTTGGAGGCTTTAAATCTAATGTGAGTAAAATACCTCAGTTCTCAGTTCACTACTATGTACAACTGAACACATTTTAAAAGTCCACATTTTTTTTAAAAGCACTGTTTCCTGTTTCATAATGCAATAATGTCTGTCTAATATGGCAAACACATCAAACTCCTGTTTTCTGAGTTTTATGTGTACTTGCCTCTTCAATTCTCTACATCATCTGTATGTTTCATTGCAGAAGTGATGCTGTGACTGCATCTATGATAGGGTTGTATCCATAACTGAAAAAAAATGCAATGACACTATTGCTTCACCCACAAAAATAGTTCCAGAAAGTTTTTACCTCTCGGAATTTGAAAACTGTCTGCAAAATCCATGCCTGTTACTACTTTATGATATCTCCTTGTAGGTTTACGCACATTTAAATAAAGGCTGTTCTAATCTGCAAATGCGAACCTACTTATCTCTTGCATGCTTACACATCCTGGTAGCAGATGTTGGGGAAGCACTTGAAAGGAAGAAAAAGCTTTCCGTATTTAACAGAATGAATTTCTGAACAGAGAAAGCGACACATGGACTTTTAATGATAATGTTTGTCTACAGTAAACAACATACTTGGTAAGTCCTGGTTTTATTTGGGCTGCACATATATAATTTGTAAAGTACATTTTACAAAATGAAGAAAATTCCAGCAAAGTACACTTGTGAATGAGTAAACAGTTTAAAGGATTAGGGAACAGACAATCCTGCAGTACAAGCCAGTAATGAGCCATCTAGCTGGGTTCAGAAGAATTTTAATTCAGTGTGGTGACTTTCTCCCTTGTTCTCATAATAAAAAAAATTGAGATTTCTTTTTTTAAAACTTTGGAAACTACTATTTGAGCTCTAAAGCCAAAGCATGCAGGGATTTTCAATATAGTGGTTCAGCCATATTGCCCTTTGTATTAATCTTAGTAGAGAAGCTCTGGAATACCAGTTATTCCCAGAACTTGAAATACAGCAAAGTGAAGAAAAAAAAAATTTATATATATATTTTAAATGGAAAAAATGACTGCATTTTTATGGCAGTAGCAATGCAATAAAGTTCTTGGAAGATAATAACCACAAACTATTGTAGAAGACACTTATATAGTCTTCTGGATTTTATTCATATTTTTTACTGGACTATGAAAAGACCACTCTGCAGAACATGCTATTCAGCAGATCATGAAATTTAACATAGAGAAGTCACTCCAGAGCTTAAAAGTCATATCTAGTGAAAATGTAGTGTCATGTTTATCTGTGATAAGCTAAGACCTTCACCTTTGGGCTTTTTGTTTGGTTGGCTACTTTTGTTTGACTATCAGTCAGGTTTGTCATATTCTGCAGCTCACTAGCCCATCACACTTTCAAGTAATTGAGGTACCCAAAGTGTGGTCATTAAAATTGTTAGATTTATGCCTTTAAAATTACTCCTTTTTCCTCCTTTTTTTTTTTTTTTTTTTAAATTCAAAATTGTGCTTGTGTTGTCTAATAAAGTATGAAGCTAAGATTGAAGAAAATCAAGGAATTTTAATCAGGAAATCTTGTTAATCTCATTCTGTAAGCATGGTTCTAACTCTTGCACTTTTTGTCCAGATATAGTCAGCTTCCAGGATAACCAGTTTTAAAATTGTATTTTATTTTTTACTATGAAAAGACTGAATTTTGAAAAAAGAATGACTTTGAACTTAAAAAAAAAAAAAAAAAAAAAAAAAAGTACATCAACACGCTCAACACTGGCCAAAATATTTTATTAATATTTTTTCACATTTGTAAATGAAAGTTATTTCTATGTTATGGGTTGAAGTGCAAAAATGCATGTGTTCTCACTGCTACAGTATTTATGAATTTGGGGAACAGAAAGAAAGGCTGACTTTGTAGCTTAATATTCAGCCACTATTTGAGGAGGACTAGATCAAATTCCTGCTCTAACCAAAAAATTGTGAACATTTAAAACTGCACTTCTTTATCATGTATAGGCACTTTAACTACCAAGTTACCAATATACAGGATACATTACCAAAATTCTCTTACCTACAAAAGTGAGGCTAAAGTGAGAGACTCTTTTCTGTACACGAGAAGCCTAAATGGTACAGTGTGACTGAGGAAGAGTGGGGTTTTGCACAAACAGCAGAGCTAGCCATGCTTGGATACTGATGACAAGCACACTTAATTCTTTAATCTTCCTTGACCATTTCCCAGTGTCTACTTTGTGAACCTTAGCCAGTCAAAAAACAGCAGAGCATGTATTCAAGCTAATTGTTCAGCTACACACATGTGTTGATCAGCTATCTATATACACGTGCCTACTGATGGCCAATGTGTACTGGAAAACTCTACATTCCTTCTTTTCATCAAGATCTCTAATTTGGATTCTTGACATAACTGGGATGAAAGACACTTCTAATCCCCAAATTCAGTTGAAACTCAGCAAGCTGTTCAACTGTTATTAGGCAGGGATGGATAATGAGACAGATTAACCATCAATACCACCACATTAGCCTTTTTTCTTAGTCTAAATGCTAAAAATGGTCTAATCCAAAAATTGTGTATCTTAGCCGAGCTTGAAAACATAGAAATAGACATGATTTTTTTAGTATCCTCTTGAATCTTGTTTTCAGATGTCATTAGGGTCAGTTCATGAACTTCCAGTATTATAGTTTATAAACCAAATATCCTAAAAAGATAATGTACCGTTGATTTCTTCCGAAGTATTATTTTGAATATTGTGAAGTAAGTTGCCTTTGAATGCATAGTATAAATAGGATTAAACAATCTCCCACACATATGAATCATGTTGTGAGTACATAAAAATCCATTGGAAATCAAGGGGAAAGTTGGACGCTTAGCATATTAGAAAATCAGACATAGAAAGTGTAGCATTATATTTCAGTTTTGGAGAAAAAAGCTATATTTTGCTATTCAAAGACAACCTGTAATCAAGTCTCCATGACTGTCATCAGAGGTTAGGGAACATCTAATCTCAAGCTTTTACTGAATCTGCAGTTGATCGGAACCAAACTTTTAAGATATTGTACTAAATGCATTGGGCATTTGCAATGCATTATTTTCATTTACATATTTTGTTAGAAGGAGAAAACTGAGATGTCTTGACAGGTCTGATGTAGTAGAGAACAGAATAGGGACACTGGTATAAAACAGCAGGGATTTGCCTGCCTTTTATGCTTTTATGTGAATGTTTCTTAAACTCCTGTCTGTTCTTGCAAGCTGCCAGGAAAAATTCCACATATCCAATGTTGAGAAAAGTCACAGCATATACTCTTCAAATATCAACAATCTTTTGTGATTGTAGGCTTTTAAATACTCTTTTCTTTCTTTTTTACTTTTCAGGTCACAATGGCACTTCTGGTTAACATTTTACATTTTTATATGGCTTTATACTGGCATTTAGCACAGCTCAAGTGTTGTGCACTTGTCAAAACAATAAAAATCTGCAGCATATATGATTTTTATGAGAAATGTTTAAGTATTGTTAGCATCAACAGGAGAGTGACAATGAAGTATAAAATAAAGGTACAGATTTTACTTATAGATATCTGTCAGAAGTCATCTTAATTTAATACAGTACTAAAAATAAAATGACGATATTTTACTTGAAATGAGGAAATATATGTCTTAATAGGTGATGAGCCAAAGTGGTAATAATTTTAATCACAAAAGACACTTAAACAGCATGATCCCAGACAAATGTATCAGAATCTTTTACTGTGAGTTATTGGCTAAGCTTTTTAGGTAGATTATTGTAGTGAGAGCAGATGGTCTCAGTTTATGCCTTTTGTTCTGCACAATTATTGATGTGGATGCTAATATGAGACAATAAGTGGGCTATTTTTTGTCTGTAATTGACATTAAATGGGTAATATTGAGGAAGCATTATGACTAGCTGACAGATTCAAATCCATGTAGTCCTTACTAAAAATCACGCAAGTTCAGAATGTTGTAGCCAAATTACCACTGTAATTATCCATACACAAAAGAGAAACAGAACAAAGAATCAGCAGGGAGAAAAATATTTCAAGGGTATTTATGATCTGCAAAGTACCACAGACAGTACAATTTCAAATAGACAGAGGTAGCATTCAAGCATGCATCCATCCATCCATCCTCCTGTACCCATAGTTGTATGTACACCCTAACATGGGCACGTGTCCTACCCACACAGCTGTTGTGGTTCTTCTATGTACAGATACCTGCTAAAGTACACAGAGCCAGTCACCAATTTCCACCCATGAAGATGACATTTCTGTCCTATTAGGGCTGTTCCTTGTTTGTATCTACTAAAAAATGAAACCTGTCCAGGCTTTCTGATAGTCAGCAATACTATTTACTCTCTTGTTTCAGAGTTATTAACAGGGAGCAAGTGAGAATCAGGAAGCCCGGAGGTCTTCTGAGAGTGTTTAATTTTCTGTTTTATAAAAAAATCACTATTTAACCTATACATCAGTATAATTTTTAGCCTATACATTAGGATAACTAATAGTAAGAATACATTCCTTACTGATATGAGGAAATTATTTTTGCAAACTTTTAGGACTAGTTTAAGCTAACATCTGTCAGAAATCAGAAATATCTTTGGGAGAGCTGAGCCCGCCTGAGGCATGAGAGATGGACAATATAATTTCTTAAGTTTCCTTCCTAGCCCATTTTCTGTGATTCTGTAATAACGTACTGTAGTAGGCTTTGACCAAGGAAAAAATAATTCAATATAGCTTCGTATTTGAAAGTTTTAGTACATAACTGAAATTTGTAATACTTTCTAGCTCACATACAAATCTATGCCAGTTCAGAATTACTGAGACACAGATATTAAACATACGTATGCATTTGTTGGATGTGCTCTGATTTTCTCCTTCACTTTAGCTTTAGGATGGCTATAACATATTAACTGCTTGAACTGAATCCACATTAACTTTAGCAGTCTGCAATAAAGAAAAAAGGGATCTTTTTAGCAAAGATAAGGTGAAATCCTGAGGGTGTTCATATCAGCAGAGATTTGATACTGTGTTTTCCTTTTTATTATTATTATTATTATGTTTAATACCGATGAGTTTTCCTACTGACAAAAAAAATGGCGTTGTTCTGCATTTTTTATGATAGATCAGTGACAGAAGTTGTACAAGTTTTTAAAATATACAGATAAACCTTGGAATCTTTTTTTTTTTTTTCTTCAGGTAACAGCTTTCTCTCTCCAATGTATTTCAAATTGAAAGAGTCAATGAACTGTCTAAGAAGAAAGTCAGTGCAGTTCAAGTTTTAGCACCAGGGTGCTGAAAAATATTTGGACTCCTCAACCACACACAACTTCTAGACTTAACAGAATCATTTCAATAATTATGTTTTAGCATGGTGTCTCTGTCATTTTGGCAAATCATGAATCATAGAATGGTTCGGATTGGAAGGGACCTTACAGATCATCTAGTTCCAACCCCGCTGCCATGGGCAGGGACACCTTCCACTAGACCAGGTTGCTCAAAGCCTGGTCCAACCTGGCCTTGAACACTGCCAGGGATGGGGCATCCACAGCTTCTCTGAGCAGCCTGTTCCAGTGCCTCACCACCCTCATAATGAAGAATTTATTCTCTATATTTAATCTTCCATCTTCCTTATATCTTTCTATCTATCCTTGTATCTAAATCTTTCAGTTTAAAGCCATTACCATTTGTCCTATCACTACATGACCTTGTATAAAGTCCCTCTTTAACTTTCTTATCAGTTGCCTCTAGATACTGGAACACTACTCTAAGAACACTGTTTAAGTATTGTGTATTTTTGTGGAAGTGTATTAATAAGCTTATTTGCTTTAGACAGAAAGTTGCAAAATATAATTTTGAGGTTTTTTGGAAGGAGTTTTCATTAAAATGTGAGCTACATTATTCAATCACTATATAAGAACTTCTAAGTTCAAATGTTGCATTCTGTTAAAAGTAAATAATTTGTGCTATGACGCCTGCTTATGTTAGATACAGTGAAAGCATCACAAAAACACTTCATAAGATTTTGATACTCATACTTTCTGGCAGCTGGACACACTTAGCCTTTATATTCTTAAAACAGCTGTATATTTTACTAATTCTGCACTTCCTGTATGAAATCATTCCTTAATGGCAATGTGCATTTACATTTAAAATCTCATTTTAGGGTATTATATACTTCTGTGTTATCCTGAAGGGGTGTAAATAGACAGAGCTTGGTTGAGTTCAGCAGAGGTTTGTCAATCTGCATCTGCTTGGTAGCTGGTTGCTTATTTTCAAAACAATGTGTAATTTAGACCAAGAATGGGTTTTGTAAATAGGTACTATGATATTTACCTTTTCCTCAGGTGACAGCTAAAATATATACACAACATGAGATTGTTTATTTATTATGATGAGATGTTATGTACTGGTTTCTAGAGACAATTCAACTAAAATGGAGGTGACACTGTTTTGTTCTGCTGCATTTAGTTTCTGGAAGGTTCATCTTTTAAGCGAAAATTTTCCATCAAGGGAATAACAGTTTGGCTTATCCATATCATGGTCTATGATTCCATGGACTCTTGCATGAAAGTTTTCAATAGGGGAAGAAGATGGGGACAGCTCCTTGTGCCCTATCACTGATTTAAGTAGGAATTTGTATACTTGTAATCCGATCTTTATATTTTATTCAATTAAAAATTCTATCCTTTTCATGTCTCAGTTGTTTTTCTTACTGGATTGGAATTCTGTTTTTTAGGGTTTTGTGCATGTAAATATTAAGATAAATTATTACCTATAAACATGATCAAGTTCATTTGTAAATTTAAACTCAACTGTAGGTTAGTGATACAAAGATGCCCTTGTATTCATGTGCATATTTTTGCTCCTGACTTGAGTGTGAACTGCATGTCATCCAAGGACAGAATGCTTACAAGTTCTCACTTTAAATGAAAGTTCACATAATAATTAATTATATGTAATGATATATGTACTGAAAATCATGTTCTTGCCTAAGTTTTGGAGACATCTTTTCTTAAATAATTTCAAATAAAATTAAAATCTGTCTCAAATATTTTTACTTTGTCATAAAGAGATCATTGCGTAATTATTTGTATAGTGCATAATGTCAACTACTATCCCAGAAGGGTTTAAACAATGTAATTTATTCACTTAAAAACAAAACAAAACAAAAAAAAAAACAACAAACAAACAAAAAAAAAAGCTCCTGCTTAGACTTGGTTTGTCATGGGAGAAGATGATAGATTTCAGACTCCAGCTTTTGAAAATATGTATTTTGAGCCCTTTTGAACAAGTTTTGTAACACATACAGCTCAGAATTGGCCAGCCAATATTTACATAAATTATCCAAAAGAGTTGAACAACCATCCCACATCCCATCTCCACTGGGAAAAAAAAAAAAAAGACATTTTTAAAAAGAAGGACTGAGCAGATGGAATTATTCTATTAGCCTAACAGTGCTAATAGAGCAATATTTGATTTTATTGTTTTTTTCTCTGCAAAAGGTCCAGCGGACATTGGTTAGTAATGCTTTCAAGGGAAACTAAACACAAATCTTGGTTAGTAAAGCTTTGAAGGGAAACTAAACACAAATCTACAATTGTGTTTTTTTCTTTTCTTGTCTGCAAGTTGTTCTTACTTGATTAGCTTCTTTCATTTTTTATAGCTTAATAGAAGTAAATCTTATCAAGTATGTATTTCTAAGCAATGTATATGGATCTTCAACTACTTTTTCACTAGAACAAATGTTACATACACATACTTTACTAAGGCTCTAGACACTATGTTCTACTATCTCTCTTAAGATCCTCACAGAGAGCCTGATGAAGACTGGGCTAAATATAGTGAGGTGGATTGAAAACTGTTTGAACAGCTGAGATCAGCAGTTTTATCAGTGGTAAAAAGTGAAGTCTAGTTGGAGGCCAGTAACTAGTGGTGTACCCCAGGGGTTGATACTGAGGCCAGTAATGTTCAACATTTTCATTAATGACCTGGACGATGGCACAGAATGGACCCCCAGCAAGTTTTCAAATGGTACAAAACTGACAGGAGTGTCTCATACACCAGAGGTTTGTGCTGCCATCCAGAGGAACTGCAGGAGATTGGAGAAATAGGCTGACAGAAACCTTATGAAGTTCAACAAGAGGAAACGTTAAGTCCTGCATCTCAGTGGGAATAACCTTAAGTACCAGCCAATGCTGGGGAACAGTTGCCTGGAAAGCAGCTTTTCCAAGAAGGAGCTTAGAGTTCAGGTGGACAAGCAGCTGGTCATGAGCCACCAGTGTACACTCAGAACAAAAAAGGCCAACATCATTCTGGGTTACATTAGGATAAGTGTTGCCAACAGGTTGAGGGAGGTGACCCTTCAACTCTACTCAGCAAGGGTGAAGTTGCATCTGGAGTGCTGTGTCTAGTTCTGGGCTCGCCAGTGCAAGAAATTTATGAACTTTCTGGAGCAAGTCCAGTGAAGGACAGCTAAGATGATTAAGGCACTGGACCATCTTTTATACGAGGAGAGGTTGAGAGAGCTGGGACTGTTCCGTTGGAAGAAGAGAAGGCCCAGAAGAATCTTATCAATGTGTATAAATACCTAACGGAAGGGAATGAAGGCAAGTGAGTCAGACTTGCCCCAGCTAGTCCTACTTGAGCATGTGGGTTGGACTAGATGATCTAAGGAGGTCCTTTCAAACCTCAACCTTTCTGTGATCCTGTGATCTGAAGAAAACATTTGGTGTGTTCTTTAGGTGACACTTCAGCCTACCATAAGACATTTCCTCAGCACTAGGGACTATTTTATTGCTTCAGTTTTTACTACAAGTAGAGGACAAAGTGAAACTCTTTTGGAAAAAGAAAGAAAAAATATATATATAATATATATTATTTAAAAATAAGAATAAGGTAGCTAAACCTCAAAGAATGTTAGGAATTAGAAGGGACCAAAAGATGATCTTGTCCAATCCCACTGCTGGAGCAAGAACACCTAGAAGAGGTTACATAGGAAGGCGTCCAGGTGGGTTTTGAATGTCTCCAGAGAAGGAGACTCCACAACCTCTCTGGGCAACCTGTTCCAGTGCTCTGTCACTCTCACTGTGAAGAAATTTCCTCTCATGTTTAAATGGAAACTCCTGTGTTCCAGTTTGTACCCATTGCCCTTTGTCTTATCATTGGTTGTCACAGAGAAGAGCCTGGCTCCATCCTCATGACACTCACCCTTCATGTATTTGTAAACATTAATGAGGTCACCCCTCAGTCTCCTCTTTGTAACTCGACACCAGCACTCAGTTCCTGAGATCAGCTGATCGGAGGCAGCTCAGTGGGTCCCAATTAAGCGAAATCTTCGAGGTACAGAGGTGAGATGACCTTCTGATAAGAGTCAACTCTGAATATTGGGCCCTCCATCCCTCTCAGAATGGCATCACCCACTATAACTACCCTTCAAAAAAAAAACATCTTGGTCACAAACCTATTTTAGTCAGGAACTGCTTTCATTTTCTGCTTTAATTCCTATTTTCAAACAACTGTGCTATACACTTGAAATTCAAATTTGAAAAAATCTCTATTCAGCAAAGTGCACCACTATCCCTAAAGAAACAGTTTACCCTTTGCAAAGGAATTCCTAGTAGCTATGTGGAATTCTTTAAAAATGTAATTTCAGTTCTCTAATGCTTCTTTGACTAGAGACAACGATCAAAGAGGATTTTAATGACACCTGGTTTGGATGGGAGTGTCTCAATTTGAGCAGCACATGCCAGTTATTTTGATGACTGTTGTATATTCAGTTTGCAGACACATTAACTTTGTGTCTAAAACAAAAGAAAAAAACCTGTGCTAATACGAAAAACATGCAGCTACTCTATTACTGCTAGTTGTCTTTTGGATATAGAATCCTAACATCCCTACCAATTTTTAGTACGGACTTGAACCTTCTGTGTAATGAATGTTGAATTTTAGCAATACTCTGGCTAAACCAGACATCTAACCTGTAGGATATGTGTCTTCTATGAGACCTGGAGTGCTTTTCAGCATGTTCTGGCTACATCCTGATTCTAGAATTCGCTGAGAAACAGGTACACATCAGTAAACAGAGAGCTCATAGTTACCAAAATTGTCATCTTATCCACAAAGCTAAAACCAATGATCCTTTCATTCCTATTTCCAAAGGGAATGAAAACTTTCCTGGAGAGTCATAGTGGTATCGTATACAGAACAACGATATCACAACACCATTGACAGAGCAGACTTTGTACGATGGTCACTTACAAGCACTAGTAGATACCATAGGACATCCACCTTGATTTCCTGCAGAAGCAAACCTAGACTCACATCTGTGCAGAGAGCATGATATCATGTCATCCTCTCTGCAGGATGACAAGGGACGAGGACTCCAGAGCTCACCACAGAGTGTATGTATCCCTATCACAAGATATATGATGCAGCCTAATTGTCTTCCCTTTTATCTTCAACCTTTGTTTACTGTTCTGCACATAAAAGAAGTTATTTCACAAAACAAATCAGTCATTACAGCTTGATATCCAATTGCTTAAAAAGTTGCACTTTACTTGTAATTTACTTTGGAAAAATAAAGTTTCTGAATTAGTTTCAGAACTATATACCTCACACCTTATTTTGCATCTTATCTGACAAACATGAAGAAACACAAACCAAAAGTACTCTTTTCATGCTGTCTAATTCAAAAGACTTCATGAATGAACTATTGTTAGAAGGCAATTTTCATCATATAGCTCATATTTAGTGAGTCTTCAGTGTACCTAATGTGGTGCAGTTAATCTGAAATTAATTAGCTCAAAATAAAGTCATAAAATATTTTTGTTTGCTTGTGAGGAGAACTCAGTTGGCTCAAATTCCAAAAGACACTAGAACATCTTCAAAGTGAGCTATAGATACTATGAATTCCTACTATGTCTCTTTGTGACAAAACTTTTCATTTCCCTGTAAAATCTGGTCACTAACAGGAATGAAGGATAGCCACCAACCCTAGAGAAATAACATTTCTGACTTATGAAGGCTGTCTAACCAAACATCAAGCAGCACTAAAGATGGATCAAAATATGTTAATAAAATCTATTGGCTTTGTGCTTGTGTTTTAGCATCCTGGCAGCTTAGTCATGTAACGTAACTATGGTATCAAGATAAAGAGCTTATGTATTTCAGAAATCCCTTTTCTTATTTTTCTAATACAGTCATGAAATAATCACGATTTTGTATCACACTGGAAACTTTAAGAAACCTGAGCATATGCGATGTATTACACCACATATACACTTGAAAATCTGTAAATGTTTTCTGTCAATTTGAAGTCCCCAGTCATTTTTTCTGAAGACAGAAATAGATTATATACATTAATGGAAGCTTCTGACTGTTATCAGACAACATGTTTACTTTTTAGTTATTGCCATTAACACCTAAAGAACAACATGATGATCCCACTGGTGCAAGCAGAGAGATTCTCAGGTGGATACACACATGGGAAGTAATAGCTACCATTCTTTACAGACAGCACTGCATGTCTTTCACAGCATTGTTCAGACCTGAGTCTACATGGAGGAAGAAGACAGCACCTTCAGCTTCCCCTTGCCTTTGTTCCTTTCCCTAGAGTTACAATCTTTCTCCTGTTTCTGTCCTTTTCCAATGCTGTATGCACTGCAGGTGTGCACAGTCCCTTAGCCATACCTAAACAGAGATTACTGAGGTGAGGTGGCAGAGGGCAGGCTCTTCGGATTACATCTCAAGAGGCATTTGGTTATGGTGTTGTAGCTGAGTTTTTAGTAGAAATGTGATTCACAGCAATTAATTAAGTAGTTAATTTCCTTCATATACTAAAAGGGGAAACATCATCAGGGATCTCAGAAGGCAATTCACAAAAGCTTTAAGAAACCTGAAGGAAGTAGGAGAAAGGGGCCTAAAAGGTTCGGGTTTTTTCTCCTCTGTCTACTTTACAGGCTTGCCCAAAATGCTGTGTTACCAGGACTCAGATATCAAACCCACTTCTTACCTTAGGAACCTGTAGCAACAACATCCAGAGATCAGCAGACCAACCTAGCAGCCCACCACCACCGAAAGAAGGGGTTGTGTATCCCCACTGACTCCCTCCCTGCTGCCAGCCACAGGTTTCCCTGCATTACACCCCTCCAGACCTTGCCAAATCCCTTACTGAGCCTTCTCAGCTCAGGCGAAATTTAAAAGAGGATAATTATGAATTAATTAGATTAATTGGATTGTGTGGTGTCCAGCAGGTGTTAGGGAAAGTCAGAATGATACACCTGGGAGCATGGAAAGGCAAGTGAAACTGTCCCTTTCTAACAATTCTAAGATTTCACATGCTCTGGAAACCTCAGCCTAAGCTGCCTCTTCAAATCAGATAAAAGACAGCAAGAGGAAAGAGGGGGACCAGTTCCAGATTTACAGATAATTTCTGTAATTTATACAGCAAAAGAATCTGCAATCTCACATGACTTCCCTGAAGTAAATAAAGTGATTAAACAATAAATAAGTAGATTGTATTACTAATGTAATCATTATTATTTATAAATAATTATAGACAGACCTCCTCCTGAAATAGAATGCATGTAACAATTTTGTGAGTTAGTATGAGGTGATCAGATCCAATTCATAGTCTTTGGGACCTGAAAACTAAATTAGATGTTTATGAGACTCTTTTGGTTGGTTTGTTGCCCACCCTCACCCACTACCACCCGACATTTACTCATTTGCCTGGCTTTACACACACAGTTTGCTACAGGCAGAGTGCTAGCAACAAAGGCTTTAGATTGAAAAATATTCTTAATACAGCTCAAATGTAAGAGACTGTAAGCATACACAGCCCCTACTAGGACATAGTATCTTTCTGTTTTTATTACCAGGTCAGGTACAGGTCACTGGTGTAGTGCCCAGTGACAGAGGAACAGTGTGGCTAATGATGTTATATCACCATTTCAGAACAGAATCTCCTGCATCCAGTATTTCACCAAGGTTTTATCACATCTAGAGACAGTCAGGAATCTTCCTGGATTTCATGATTTATAGTGCTTTAAGTTAGCTTATACTTTGAAAAACATTCATTGTGTTTCCAACTCTCCTTCACTGAGAAAACATGTTTTATTTTGCTGAAAAATTGCAATTCTTAAAAGTATTTCTCAAATAGTGACAGTGAACCATTTATATAATTTGATCATGTAGAAATGTAGAAGTGTTTTGCCTTTTTGTGATTTGCTTACATTACCAGTCAAATGAAAAGGTTTTGAAAACATGTCAGGTTTGATACAACATTTCTGGCAGATGAATAGTGGTTTTGGGCAACAACTAACCAATTACTCTTCTTCTTTGGTTTCCTGTTGCCCCAGGGGTGGTCATATAGTACCATATAGAAAATTTTTTAAAAATCATAAAACATAGTAATTTTAAAAATGTGGAGCTTTCAGCTCTCACATATTAGTGTTTTACTATGCTCTTTTTTCTTCCCTATTACAGATCTGTCTTATTTTATTAGCATAAATTAAATAAAATTTTGAATGAATATATTTACAGTAGTTCTCCAGAGCAAACAAAATGAAATCTGCCAATTCATTTTGTAAATAGGCCTCAGTTACATTTTGCACTTACTCCATATTCATACTCCTTTAAGAGGCTTTGCAGATGGCAAACTACATACAGATTGTTGAGAAAACTCTAGAATTATCATCTGAAAATATTCCCATAGTCACGCATTCTCACTGATACCACTGCATATTCATAAGCTTTTGGGAATTTGCACTGAACACTTAATGCATCTCATCCACCTCTCCTCACTCCCGCCCCAACCTATGCAGAGGCTGGATTGGCATTCATTTTCATTATTAGAAGCACTCTTGTGCCTGAAGAATATGTTTTATCTTCAGCAATCACATGTTGCCACACTAAGCACATTGAGCAAATATTTATGTGGAGAAAACAAAACCTCCATGAGCACTGTCTCCTTTCTAAAGATGAAAATGTCACAATTTCGGTAAACTGAATGTGTACATAATGGACACAGCTTGAATGTTTAAGTAGGGTAAATGACTGTGTCGGAAACATACACAAAAAAATAATTGCAATTAGTAATTTTTTATTGAAAATCAGTTTTTCAATAAGAGTAGTCTGGGTAGTAGTAGAAAAACCTGGACACTGAGGATCCTATTATGCCCTGATCAAGAGTCCGTCCCTGTCATTTCCACAGATGTCAGTGTTCACACTCTTATCACTGCCTGTGAGACACCCATTTCACATAATGTCATTGTTATTTCTAGACACTGAACCTCATCACTGTACTGAAATTTGCTTGGTGTGCAAACAATGATATGTTTACAAAAGAGAGAAAGAGAACTATATTATGCATTTTCAATCGATTTTTGCCTTCACGTATCGGAAGGGAGGAGAAACATATATCTGCATGGCAAAAGTATTATCACTGGATTACAATAAAATTTAGACACCTATCCTTGATGAACTGCTCTCATTTGAGATTTTTCTCTTAAACACCAGGCATAATTTTACAGCACTGAGAGAAGAAAAAGAAAGTAGCTTATTCTACTAGAAACTGAGCAAATTATACATTTGTCACCTTCATAATATTTTTTTCCTGCCAATGTACAATTAATCTTGATTTTTCTGTTGATATTTGTGTCCATTTTAACCTCATGCTTTCTCAGTTTGTATCCCTCTGCTACGGGATTCAGATCACAGACCTTGCCTATAACTGAAGCCTGGAATTGTCAAGCTCTTTGATGTATGTGAGGTTTTATCTAAGTGTCTGTGTGCCAGTGCATTCTCAAATGTGTGAGTTACCTTTCCACGTAAACAATTGCTAGATGAGGGCCCAAAGGTGGTTTTACACACCAGCATTTTGTTAATTTGTCTTGTTCTGCACCAGCCTGGCAGATCACAGACTATACTTCTGGATTCCTTGAGCAAGTGTTTATTAAGGAAAACCTGAACACAGTTGAGCATGGATCTGCAATGGTGACAAACACTTTACCTTATTCAGAATCTTCAGCCTGTTAATTGATATCTACTTATACATCTGAAATGCAAGTTTTAAAACTGCCAGTCATGCTCATTTATTATAGACCACCAAAAGCCAGCTGCCTAAGGACTTTTCAACAATTTATTTTTTTTTAATTGTATTGATTTTGCAATAATCATGCAGTTGATGGAACCAACATAGGAATATTGGAAGATGTACGTCTAACAAATCATGCAATATATTTGCCAATAGGCAACACATCACCCGTCAGCTTTTAGAAAACCTGCAGTGGTATACATTTTTCTGCACATAAAGATTTACCCTGTTTAGGACCAATAAGAGACAGTGCCATACAAATTAATCTGCATCATTTAATATGGTGAGCATAGGATACTATAAAAATAACAGGTGCTAAACATTGGCTCTTCAGATATTTTTCAGATGTTCAAAATAAAGAAAATGGAAAATGATGAAGGCTGAAATAGGCAATCTATTTGTACCATGTAACTTCAGTCACTTAACTAGCTGAATTAGGAGCCTAATTAGGAGGCTCTGCTCTCGTTTCCAGCCTGAGATGCTCTGGAGTGCTCCAGGGGGCTCTGACTACAGAGGATACCTCAACTTCTTGCTCAGGCATCTCCATCAGACAGAACTACTGTGCCAACATCATCAGTTGTGATGCAGTAATTTGCTTCTTACTGCTTAGGTGTGTTTTGTGTTGCTATATGAACTGGTGGAGAGGAAAAGTAGAACTACATCTCTGTTCACTTGGAATAATTTGTGGAGCACTACCCTGCAGCAGTTCATGGCTCTGCAGGCTGCTGCTTTGTACCTCCACTTGTTTTAGCAGACAGACACTGTTTTTTAAAATAACCTGTGTTTTTATTTTTCTTTCTCTTTTCTTTTTCTTGGGGATTTATCTTTGTCCATTCTGTTTGCTTTTTCACTTCCAATACTGCCAGTTGGCACCTCTGCTGTGCTGTACCATTCCTCCTTAAAACAGCTGCACATAACAAATCCAAAATTACTTCTTTATTATATTTGACCATAGTCATTAAAAATTGCTATTTTTTTCCCCCTTGTGTGTATACTGATATTGATCTGATGTGTTAATTTTTTTATCAAAACCTCCCTGCCCCCAAACACATTAGTATTAGATTTTGTAAATTCATTCAGAACATGCTTAATTGTTGCTGGAAAGAGATAAGAATTCAAATAAGAATGAGATCATCAACTATAGCTGCAGAAAATAGTCAGCTGCTAGTCACAAACCTTTCAGCCAGATTTCTTTAAACTCATTCTCCAAGACAAATGTATTTTGATATAATCAAAGAATACCAGTAATACCCTAACTTGGAAGTGTAGTTTGGTACTGGAAAGGGAAACCAAGTGGGACACAGCTGAAGGACCCTAGACAAAGTGTAATTGATTTGGTCCTTGCTAATATGGCATCATCAAACATCCTCGGGGATGGATAAGACCTGTTTTGTCATAACCACAGACTGAGATAAGCTCTACATTAATATGGTAATGCATATCTCTAAGAAGAGCATGTCTTACACTGTTCTAAATAATTTATATTCTTAGGCCTCCTTACTCCTGTTTTTTGTAGATGTGTATTTGTAATAGTTTCTGGAACAAGAATTATTTAAAAACTCTGTTACCATCTCTTCCAGTTCTTTTGAAAACACGAACAGAACTATTTCTAATTTTAAAATAAATAGTTGTATTTTTTTTATAACACTGAGAATTTCTCTGTTTTCAGATTAGGCTCTATGGAAAACTGACAGTTCTAAGATAACCTTAGAGTGGTCACTGGAGCTGCTGTTTTAACAATGATAAATTATCTGTCGCACTTAGAGCAGAGATATTTGTTCTACTTTTTATATTTTTTACTAAGTAACTGTAAAGAGTTCTGTACCTAAGCAGGGTAACACAAAACTTTGCAGTAGAGTAGGTGATATTGAATTTTGCCACTCTTTTTGAGAAGGACAAAACTCAGACAGGAGAGGATGGCAAATGAAATTGGGAGGAAGAACACGAAGAGTAAGCGATATTTTGGAAAGTGAAGGTAAAAGAAATGGGCGGAGATTTAAAAAGGGTTCTGGACTGCATCAATGGAAAGGGTGGGTGATATCTACACAGGGCTTGCTCTCTCTCACTAGCTAAAATGGTCTGACATTGGAGTATAAGTTCATTACTATCCTGAAATCACTTTTTATCTCATGTGCAATAAAACAAACTAAGGGCAGAAGTACTGGCCCACTCCACTCAAATTCACAGTGTCTTCTAGGTGTCCACTCGAACAACTTAAGCCAAAACTTGAGTGAAGAGGGGAAGAAGAGGAGCCAGTTGCTGACTTATGGCATGTTCTGCCATACAGAAGGGGAACTGGGTTCATACTTTTTTAAAAAAATGATAATATGAAACAAGAAAAACACAGAAATATATAGTTTCTGTTGTTGTCTTCACAGAAATGTGGTTTTCAGAGTAAGTGACAATCATTCCTGGAGGTTCTCTGTTCTGTGTGCTTCCTCATGGCAGCAGCCAGAAGTATCATGTTGTTATTGTCCTGTTGTCCAGGTGGGAGAAATAGACATCAGATATCCACAAAACATAGGCTCCTCAGCTATGTCCTTCGTCAGAGATTTAGTCGATGTCCAGCCCCAGCTATAGTACTTGTTAGCTTTGCCAGTACCAGCCTGTCCTAGTGCTCTGGTATCACACCTGAAATGGAGTGATCGTGTGCTACAACCACACAAATGCCAGAGTGGAAAAAGGAATACTTCTAGCAACCATGTAGGAAGTGATAATTTGAAACACAGTATTACAGGCACAGGGTTTCAGGAAAGGAAAAAAGATTTCAGACCAGAATTGCCAGAGAAGGGATTATACATGAATGGTGTAGAAATGGAGTATCTCATAGAAATGTGAAACAGATCATACTATCACCTTTAAATGTTTTAAATGTTTTTAAATGTTTTTGTATGAAAAATACCAAGGTAAAATGTTTTAATGGACAAGTTTGGCTGGTTTGGGAGGGGGTCTTAGATAAAACACAAGTTATTAGAAAACTGACCTTGAGAGCCTAATGCCCTATTGGGGCACCATTTCATGGTTGGTTGGTTTGGTTTTGTTTTGGGTGTTCATTTGTTTGGTTGTTTGTTTGTTATTTGTTTTTGTGTTTGGTGTGGGGTTTTGTGTGTGGTTTTTTTTGTATTTTTTTTTTTCTTCCTGTTTTAACAAAAGACACTTTTTTCCCAGCACTAGCCTGTATAGACAGCTTCAGCCACTACACTCAACTGAAAGGAGCAAGTTGCTGCCTATCTGTAAACTTCTTTCAGTTTACAACCTTAGCTAATCTTAATAACATTTATGTTCCTACCAGTATAGAAACACCGAAGGTCTGAAATGTTTTCAAACAGCAAAAGTACGTGAATCATACATGTTTAACAAGCTAAATTATTGTGCTTTCCATTCACAGTATGTGTTTATCACGGACAATCATAGTGGACAAAAGCAGAACTTGTCAGAACAAACACTGTACTTTCAACCCATTCTGTTCTTTATAATGAAAATAATTTATTGTATTAATTTATTATTAAGAACGTTCATAATGAAAAAGAATTTTATGTTTTTGTCTGCAGAAATGCATCAATATCTGTTGAAACAGATTTTTTTTGGCAAAAATAAATAAAATGACACCTTCTTATTTCCCTTCCTTCCTTCCTTCCTTCCTTCCTTCCTTCCACTTGGAGAGCTTTAAACTAGACACAAAGAGGGGGAGATGGGGTTGTAGCTGGGCTTGCATCAGTGGGACAGCATTCTAGAGTTGATGAAGGCTGGGAGGCCTCCCATACACCTAGGGTGAAATCAGTGTGCTCAGCTTGCTCTCTGAAATGCCTGTACACCAATGCGTGCAGCATGGGGAATAAGCAGGAGGAGTTAGAAACCTGTGTTCGGGCAGGAGATTATGACCTGGTGGCAATTACGGAGACACGGTGGGACAGCTCACATGACTGGAATGTGGTCATGGATGGCTATGTCCTTTTCAGGAAAGACAGGCTAGCTAGGTGTGGTGGTGGAATTGCTCTTTATGTGAGAGAGCAACGACAATGTATTGAGTATTGTCCAGGCACGGATGAGGGGCGAGTTGAGAGTCTACAGGTGAGAATTAAGGGGCGTGCTGGCAGGGGTGATACTGTTGTGGGCGTCTATTACAGGCCACCAGATCAGGGTGAGGAAGTTGATGAGGCCTTCTACAGACAGCTGAGAGCAGCATCAAAATCACAGGCCGTGGTTATGGTAGGGGATTTTAACTTCCCTGATGTTTGTTAGAAGGACTGCTCAGCCAGCCAGATGCAGTTCAGGAGTGTCCACCAGTGCCTTGACAATAACTTTCTGTTACAGAGGGTGGAGGAGCCGACTAGGAGAGGTGCACTGCTGGAGCTCATCCTCACTAACAAGGACGGTCTGGTTGAAGCGGTAAAGGTTGAGGGCTGCCTTGGTTGCAGCAACCATGAAATGGTGGAGTTTAGGATCTCATGTGGCAGGAACAGAATAGCAAGCAGAATTGCAACCCTGGACTTCAGCAGGGCAAACTTCGGCCTTTTCAAGCAATTGATAGGGGAAATCCCATGGGCAAAGGTACTTGAAGGTAAAGGGGCCCAAGATAGTTGGTTAGTGTTCAGGGACTGCTTCTACCAGGCACAAGATCAGAGCATCTCAACATGTAGGAAGTCAAGGAAGGGAGCCAGGAGACCTGCGAGGTTAAACAGGGAACTGCTGGGCAAACTGAAGTGGAAGAGGAGAATTTATAGATCATGGAAGGAAGGACTGGCCACTTGGGAAGAATATAAGGCTGTTGTCAGAGGATGTAGGGAGGCAACTAGGAAAGCTAAGGCCTCCTTAGAATTAAACCTTACAAGAGGGGTCGAGGACAACAGGAAGAGCTTATTCAAATACATGGCAGATAAAACTAACACCAGAGGCAATGTAGGCCCACTGATGAATAAGGTGGGTGCCCTGGTGACAGAAGATAAAGAGAAGGCAGAGTTACTGAATGCCTTCTTTGTCTCTGTCTGCCAGAAGCTGTCCTATGGAAGCCCGTACTGCCGAGGCCCCAGAGGAAGTCAGGAAAATAGAGGAGTTTGCCTCGGTTCATGAGGAGTGGGTTAGGGAGCAAGTAGGCAATCTGGACATCCATAAATCCATGGGTCCGATGGGATGCACCCACGGGTGCTGAGGGAGCTGGTTGAGGTCATTGCTAGACCACTCTCCATCATCTTTGCCATGTCTTGGCCAATGGGAGAGGTGCCTGAGGACTGGAGGAAAGCAAATGTCACTCCAGCCTTCAAAAAGGGCAAGAAAGAGGACCTGGGTAACTATAGACTGGTCAGTATCACCTCCATCCCTGGAAAGGTGATGGAATGCCATCTCAAGGCACCAAGGGTAAGAGAGTCATTAGGGGCAGTCAACATGGCTTCAGCAAGGGGAAGTCATGCTTAACCAACCTCATAGCCTTTTATGGAGGACATAACAAGGTGGCTAGATGATGGCAGAGCGGTGGATGTGGTCTACCTTGATTTCAGTAAAGCATTTGACACAGTCTCCCACAGCATCCTTATAGCTAAACTGAGGGAGTGTGGTCTTGATGATCGGGTAGTGAGGTGGACTGTAAACTGGCTGAAGAGAAGAAGACAGAGAGTTGTGGTCAATGATGCGGAGTCTAGTTGGAGGCCAAGGGGTAATGGGTTTAAATTGGAACACAAAAGGTTCCACTTAAATTTGAGAAGAAACTTCTTCTCAGTGAGAGTGACAGAGCACTGGAACAGGCTGCCCAGGGAGGTTGTGGAGTCTACTTCTCTGGAGACATTCAAAACCCACCTGGACACATTCCTGTGTAGCCTCATCTAAGTGTTCCTGCTCTGGCAGGGGGATTGGACTAGATGATCTTTTGAGGTACCTTCCAATCCCCAACATTCTGTCATTCCTTCCTCCCTTCCTTCCTTCCTACCTTCCTGCCTTCCTACCTTTCTGCCTTCCTTCCTTTCTCAGCCTACTACTTTATCTGAGTGTAGGAAAAAATTAATAGAGGATTTTGATTTTGTGTGTCTGTGATTTACTAAATCCTCAAACAATGCCTTTTAAATATCTACTTGATTACATGTTCAAATCTTGTCCTCTGATGGTGTTCAAATGCCTTAAGTTGTGGCAACAACAGTAGCTGGGAGTTTATCTTCCAGTTTCATGAACCAAAAATAGGCATTGCAGTGAGACTTAATAAGAATGTGATTCTCAGGAAGATGTGTCTCTGTTAGAGAGTAAGGCAGCTGATTAGCTGATGGTTTGGTTACAGAAACACTTTAGTGTGTTTCTTAAGTCATTCACTAGATCATTCCCTGATACTATGCTTGTTTTGGCTCCTCTGATCATTTCCTTTTGGAGGAAACTCAGCTAGAACGTGTTCCCCAGGGATGCACTGAATGTTCCCCAACTAGTAATGGTCATTTGGTCAACAGGTTCTTCCAACTTAAATATTCAAGGAATGGATGTAACTTACTCCACAGTATTTAATTTGGTTGAACCATTCCTCTCTGGGTTGTGTTATCTGCTAATGCAGACTTGAACTCTCTATTTTACAGTGCATGGCCACAAGACTGAATCCTTACTGGGTTTTTAGAGCCCACCATACCACAATGCTCCAGTCCTTATGGGTTTTTCTTGTAACATGTCTGCCCTCTGAACATGAGAGTACTGTAAACAAGAAGCATGTGTTTGAAATGTGCCACTACAGATATTCATGGCATATAGCTCTAAGGAAATAAGAGTTCTTGTCTTGTTTGCTCATAAATCTGAAAATCCCTCTCTGTGAAGGAAATCTCCTCATACATACACAGGCAATATACAGACAAGGCAAATTTCACTAAATATTGATCTGACCCCAAGGCATTCTGTTTAAAATTTTGTGTGGACAATCATTCTTGTATAGGAAAAATAAAGAGTGAAACTACTACCAGTCTCTGACTATTTCATACTGTGAAACTTGACTTCATGATTTTTAGGCCATGTTCCCACAAAACAGCAGGAAACAATGTGAGAAATAGTAAATTATTTTATTTAATACTACACTGAAAATCACCACCCTTTGCATGCACAGAAAATAGTCATTTCTCACACCATTTTATTTTTATTGGCTAGCTTCTGGTTTGTTTATTTTTAATTATCTGTGCTTTGTCCTCAGATCATTCATTATTTCTCTGCAAAACAAGGTAGACCTCAATGATTTTTCTCCTGACTTAATAAATATTAAGAAGAATGTGAAGTAATACTTAAAAATCTCCATATGAACATGAGTCAAAGCTACCTTCTGTGGGTAATGAGAGTTGGAAGAGGTGGTGGTTTCAAGCATGTATGGCATTATTTAAAGTGTTTTACAGTGGTCCTTTTTTTGGCCAGAACTACTTAAATAATGACTCCTTAGGTACTCACCTAACCAGAAATATTGGGAAAGGAAGTTACCTTGTTTACTGAACAATCAGGCTTTTTTTTCCTGCATCTATAGAAATACTTTATTCAGCATTATGTGATCTATTTTAATCCATAGACACAGAAAACAAAGAACCCTAAAACTAATAATAAGGAATTAGCTATTTTAATGCAGAAGTCCAATGCATTCACCCAGCAAATCTAAGGGCCAGTTAGATCTTCCTCCATTGCTCTGAAGGATATTTAGATTTTCCTAGAAGAGTCCTATCTGCTCAGTCAAATATGCTGGAATAAGTTGCTCTGGATACCCTATAGTGATGTTCTTTGTCTATATATGAACTATTCAAATATCTTGAAACAGGGACCAGAAACCAAGCAAATGGCTTTGTCAAAGACTACCGCATAACATACACTTTTCTTTTGGCTAAATGAGTATTTAAATATTTTATAAGCAGCTGAAGAGTTCCACATACAAAAATTGCAATTGCAGGAGGAACACCCATATTCTAATGATAGAATAATTTATACCAAGTGGAGCAATATCAACAAGAGATTGAGATTTTTTTCCCTTAGAACAAATTATTATCTTGCAAACAAATTCTTTCTTAAGTGTGAGAAATACAGATTCAAATACCTCAAACAGAGGACAGTACTTTGACCTGTCCAAAGGGTCTACCTATAGTAACAGAAAGCAGCTGGTACTGTTCCCTTATGAAACAGAATCTATAGAATGGTTTTAAACAAATGTACTTCGGTGAACTCCAACTTAAGTCACAAGTATCTCTGAACAATTTAAAAGTTAAGTAATCAGACAACAGGAAATTTACTAGTGAATAAAAATTGTGCTATTCACTTCAGCAGAAGCAAAAATAAACCACGAACTTTTATTACAATAATAAAATATTTAAAATGTGCTTTCTTAATTTTATTTTATATTAACTATGATTATTAATTTTAAAATACTTTCCTTTAAAATCTAACATATTTTTAAGCACTAAATGCAGGTACTAAGAGCACAGAGATACCTAGGTACCCATGTTATTAGAAATAAACTTTCCTATAAGATGCTGTCAGATCACTGAGTATGCAGCAAACCATAATCTTATTTCCATACTGTCTTAGACTTTGTCATATATATGGACATCAATTTTCTTTCGTCTAGTGAAATCTTTCTTATTATATTGAATTACAACAACATTTTTGTGGGGGAGATTTTTTCAGTTTAAGATTTCTTTCTGATAAAACAACAGTCTTACTGACAAGGGCTTATTAGTGGTTAGCTCTTACAGTACTGTGTTTTCTAAATAAGAACATCTGTTTTGCAATCACTCTCTACTTGCAGGGTCAACTACTGTAGTCTGATTTCTAAATGCCAAATTGTCTCAAGAATTCTCATGCACTTCTGATCAAGAGTTGATGAACCTATTTTCCTAGGTTCTGAGGGAAGGCCACAGTAATTCTACCTTTCACACTGTTGTGGAGGACTGCTCAGTCCAAAATAGCATTACCAGTGTCCTCAGTGTCTGTTAACACTGCTAGAAATACAAGCTACAGAGGTTAAGATCCACGCTCTTTCTCTACAAAAATGTCAATAATACCCACCTATGACCTGATGAAAATATCCTTTCTACCTATCATTAAGTAAGGTTGTAACCTTCCCTGTGGTTAAAATATGCATGGACCAGGATTGCAAGTTAAATATAGTAATATTTGGAAACACATTTTAAAAGCCAGTGTAAAAAAAAAAAAAAAAAAAAAAAGTCATTAATGTCATTAATGTCCTGCTCAAAAGTAAATAAACAAATTAATATTGCATTGAACGTATTTAACTTGAAAATTTCACACCTGCAGCAGGAAACTTGTGTGTGGAAGCCTTTCAGTAGAGCACAGGGTGCTCGTAACGTTTCCCAAAAGGATCATTTGGGTTTGACTCCAAGACTGAGGAAAAGCTTCTTGGAAGAACACCCTGCATGTACCTTCAAAATGCCAGTCAAATTTCTTTCTATGTTCCTTCCTGTGTAGCTGGTCTCTTTGTCTGTGTCTTGTTAAGAAAGTGTGACACAGAGCATGGAGAAGAGAGATGCAAGGAGGGCTGACTTCAATCTTTACATAAGTGACATCAGCAGTCTGGAAAAAGCCAACACAAAGCATATCAAGTACCGTGAGTGTCCCTCGGATTGACAGGGTATGCACTTCTGCTGGAAGTGACATTTTGTGGCTTTGGAGCCTTCTTGCTCCTACACAATAAGTGTTGGCCTTCTACAGCGCAGGAAGGTGCTCCCCTGTTGAAGATTCACCTCTTTTTAAAATAAGAAATACTCTAAATCTGCTAATACCCAGTGTGCTTTGTTAGTTTTTCAGCTTACATAATTTATACTAAAAAATGGTTGAGATTTTAAACTTACCACAATTTTTAAGATTCTTCACTCACCAGTGAGTTTTCAGCTGGGCTTTTTATTAGCAGTAGATTTATTAATTTAGCCTCATAGAAAAAAAACAGTCATAATATTTTTTTTCTTTAAATTGCAGAGTGTTAAAAGGAGAGAAAATCTGGAGCTGTTATCGGTTACTGATGTAATGTCATAACAGTTACTATATTACATGATTTATAATGTTACAGAAAATTGCTTCTTCTTTATAAAGACTCATCTTCCCCAGAAAAAAAATACAAATTACTGCAGCTAAAATGACAGACACCTGTGCTTTTTTCAGAATCAATAAAAGCGATATTCCTACCATGTGCGGCATATAGCCCCAGATCAGGGAAAACAATCAGATCGTCTCAGAAAAATCAGTGTTTACCTGTCAGCCATTGATTGACAAAAAACATGTAGCATGAAGCAATAATACAGTAGTACCTTCAAAGACCATATGACTGTGATTCTGTGCCAGATATACCTTTGTATTACAGATCTTCCTATACCACTTAAATGGAACTCTTTATATGTATAAGAATCATCTGGCTCATGCACGCTTCTTAGAGTGGTGTACAGACTTCGGCGCCGGGCTCAGATCCTAGGTGACATCAGGTCCCATCCGGTTGTGTACAGAATACTTTTTGTAAACTTTGAAACCCCTGGAACTATGAGTAAATGAAAGTATTAACAGAATCTTAACTAGATCATTCTAAACATGCTTCTGTAACAATAATACTGTTTTCTTCCAGAGGGAGAAATCAAGAACTGGACACCATTAGGGTGGCATTTATTTATTTACTAACAGGAGAGGTGTTACAATCAAAAATGAGAAAACTGGTTTAACCACCAGTAAGTGTGCAAAGAATTCAGGAAAACAGCACACAAAGGGTTTGTTCTGTACTGAAAGTTGAGAGACAGGGGACAATAAGTCAAATGGAATAATATGAAATAGCCTGAGCTGTCTGTCTCTGTGTTGTCATGGCATTCTCAAGGATTTCAGTATGCTAATTCACTTTTTTTTCCTCTGTTCTGATTTTAGCCACTCATATTTACAGCTGCATTTGTCTGACTTTTTCTTATTATTTTCAATTTTTAGTATGATGTTTCCTTTTGTGAAGGCTGTCACATACCTATCATTTGAAGACTGTCTAGCTTCTAAAGCTTAGACAATGGCTGATACCACCCTGCTGGCCTGGAAGAGTTAGATGTGTCAAAAGAACAGTTTTGTTTCCACACTCAGCCACCTTTTAGCCTTCCTGAAATGGTTGCCAAGAGTCTAAATAATGACGGACAATTTTATGACATTTGTCTACCTGGAATTTACACTCAGAACTTTTTCTGTTTATTACTTAACAAGAAGTAATAAGAATAACCTTCCTACAAGCTATTAAATTATCAGGTCTCTATTAACTTTCAATTTTAATTTAACAGAAGACTGTTTAGCAAAGTTAAGTCCCATTTTTATGAATAATTGCTACTTCTTTTTCATTTCACTCTTTTCCATCCTTTCTTATTTGTAACCACACAAGGAAAACAAAAACCCACCATCTATTGTCATTCCTCATGTTGACCATTTTTCAAGTTCATTATCGAATTGCAGTTCTATGAATTTTGACTCTACATAGTGCTAAGTCTTTTGGACTATGCAGTACTATACATTTTTCAGGTATCTTTCATTCTAGTTGAATGCATAATCAGAATGAGCAGGGCTCTTACTGTAGCTTTTTAACCAAACCCATCCTGTGAATTCTGTCTGCAAACAAGAATAGCAAATTTCTATTCTAACAGGACTGCTTAAAATTACAATAAGGAAAAAATGTGAAAGAAAAGGAAGTCTTCATGAGAGATTGCAATGTAAGCTTTTTGTTTCTATCACACTGCACCAATTCTAAAAACAAAACAGCAGCAGATTTTGTAGACATGGTCTTAGGTAATTGCATGCATAGTTCACAGAGAAATCAACCTGAAATTTCATAAACCAAGCAACACTTTAACAATGCAGAGAAAATGAGTGAAGTGTGTTCAGTTCACTACTGAATTGCTGGGTAGCAGAATAGAATAAAATTGAAGTATGCATAGTAGATTTGTAATAAAATATTGCATTTTTGATTAGGTGCCATTTAAGCAGGGAGAATATGATATAAAGACTAATTTCTTAATGCGTTATAGGCAGTGAGGAACTTGCCATCAAAGTCAATGAGGAGGTGACATTCAACTCATATAGGGAGTATACTGGTTTAATGTGGGCATAGAAGAAAAATATAACATTATCAAAAAAGTTTTTTTTTTAGTCTGTCACAAAGTAAGTAATGAGTGACCCATCCAGGTTCTTCTGCACTGTCAAAACCTTTTGGTCTACTACTGCTGTTCCAACATACAGTGTAGAAATTCTTGTGCTTTAGGGTGTAAGTCAGTCATTAAGCCTGCAAACACACCTGGTTTCAACAGTTTTGACAGGATTAGTTTTCACTGAAATATGAAATCTTGCCAATATCAACATGTTTTAACAATCAGGTCAATTAATGGGAATTTTCTTCTGAAAGAAAACGGGAAAGGAGACCAACAATACTGGTACAAGGCACAGTTATACATTCAGAATATCATGTTTTCTCCTACATCCATCTTTTTGTGATCCTTGTGCATCCAAATTCTATTTTCCTCATCAATTCAAGCTCTTGCCATTGTATCCAGTTATTTTAGGTGGGTATAAGCATATCACAAACAACAAATTAGTTTATGTATGCCTACTCTGGAAATTCTCTGCTATCTCTTACAAACCATTTGGAACTGTTTTGAAGTGGAAACAGTATTGCATCAGAAATATAGTGTCAAGGTGTAGTCCACTCATTTGTGTTAGAAAAAGAGACTAGTGACAGGACTTCTCTTCTTTCCCTTTTCCTATTGTGTTCTGTGGACAAACCACCAGATCTTTCCCTTTGCTTCCAATTCCACTCCAGTTATGACTGAAGTTGTATTGTTTTTATCTTCTGTTAATGTCCATTCAGTTTATAATCTGGTGACAGAAAATACAGTTTTAAAGACTAGAAAACACTAAATAACAACAGACAAACCTTCCTCCAGGAAATGGCTTAGCTCTCTCTTTCAGCCCTTGGGTGCTCTCATTCCCTATGCAGTGCCTCAGTTTCTCTCCAGTTCTCTTGATCTGAAAAATGGGGTTGCAGACCTGGAAAGAAGGTATAGTCCTCTGCTGTCCTGGAGTGCTAGTACCAAAACTCTTCAGCAGACAGGTGATGAGAGGCAGGAGGAGAAAAGAGGAAGGACTATCTCCCTGTACATTTTCCTCATTTTTTTGCAGTTATGATTCAACAAACACAATCAAGCAATGGTTCAGGCACAGTTCTGTTTTTAATGAAAAGCTCAGGATTTAATTTGAATTCAGCATGACTGAATTCTTCATTCCATCTATTCTTGAAACAGTATTTTATATCTTCTTTTTTTAAGATATTCAGTTCTCATCCTTTCTTCCTATTTGAAAAAAACTAATTTTTTATCTCCCAAGCAAGTTCTGCCACAGTTTTTCTCTTTGATCACCTGTGAAAAAGAGAGGGAAAGCCAAACTGAAGTTAGTAGTCTAAAAGATCTCCAAAACTGGACAGAGGTTTCATTAATTCTGCAACGTAATCTGTTTTTAAATTTCAGTCAATGCTATAGGCATTAGTGTGACTTCTAAATGAACTGAATAAAATAAACAAAAAACTGTAATAAAGGTAATAAAACCTAAGTTCAAGTTTTGAGATCTTGTCAAGTAACCTATCCTAATCAACATGGCTTCTTTTTATGCAAATAGGTGGTGGTCAGGCTTCCTTTTGCTTGCTGTCAACATCAACTGAAAAACAGTAAACATCTTGTGTTTACTATTTATTGTGAATCACAGCCAAACTATGTCTTGTTTACTACAGCTATCAGTTTTAGAAAACAGGAGAAAATGGTTTCACCTCTTACAGTCAGTCTATTTAAATGATCTTGCAAAAGAGTGTATGAAAATGTAGAGTTTTAATACCTAAAGGGGTTAGAGAACTCTTATTATCTATGAGGGGTTTTTTCACTTTGTTTGAAAATATTACAAACCCCAAGAGTTTTGACTGTAGAGCAACAGCTCAGTAAAAGTGGACTCATGATGTTCTCGAGAGACCAGTGAATCTCTTGTTTTGTTATGTAAAACAGTACTGTATTTTCCCTTCCTCTCATGAAACATCAAGATTTACAATTCTTACCCCATCTAATGTTAATAAAAAAAAATAATATCAATACCGTTATTTTCCAGGTCTTCCAAAATCTATGCTTACTCAAAAATCTCTAGTTACCTGCAGTTGTGTGTTTCTGTAGAGGATTTTTTTATGCTTTTGCCCTAAGAAATTGGTGATTCTGAAAATTGTGTCCAAAGCCTGAATGGATTCAGGGTAATGAACAGTTTTGTTAGCAGTGTTAACGCCAAACAACATGTCCATGGACAGAATACTGGACTTTATGCCAAGAGCCTTCCAGCCATGCTTTCACATAACACCAGCCCTTCTCACTGGAAAAGAGCAGTCTTTTGTGAGACCTACCCAGGAGCAACAGCTGTTTCAGAAGGATCAAAGTAAGAGTGACATGTACACTGGTCTTCTGCTTAAAGGAATTATTCCTGACAGCACTACCAATTAATGTTATTCGTATGTTACATACAGTAGCTCAAGAGGTAAGTTTGCATTTTCTAGTAAAGTCAGGGATATGCTTGATGAGTTCATTAGCCAAAGATTTACGTAGCTTACTGTCAGTGAGAGAAAAAATCACTAAAGCCTTCACTAAGCCTATTTCTTTATCTGCAGTAAGTTGTTTGCTGTAACCATTTAATTTGATTATTACTATCTGTACTGAGCCATTGATTAATGTTATTATAAGATAAATTTATGCTAATTTCATTAAAAGTCTACTGTTTATCTATTAGCATTTTCTTCTGATCTTTCATGATTTGAAAAACATTGTTTGGGATTCCTAGGTGAGTGTTCAGCTCCAAAGTTGCTTAAACACACTTAGCTGAGATTTTACAGCCTCAATTCTAATGTTGCCTCACCTTTCAGATCGTATTACTTCTTAATATAGTGCTTTCACAGTAACACAAGACAGTTTGGAGAAAGTGATGCATAAGCTACTAGAGAAGCTGTAAGGCAATAAAGGGAATTTCTAAAATTCACATTGTCCACACAGCCTTACAAAGTCTATTTTCAAAACATATGTTGTGTCTACATGATGGATTCAGTCTGCTCTCTCTTCTCTCCACCACCCAATTCTGTGTCAAGACAAACTTGGATCACATACTATTCTTTCCTCCATTCATCTTCCTGACTCTTCTTTACAAAAAAGGCTGAGACACACTTGTGGCCTAGATGGGAGGTGTAATGTGGTCTGGTTAGGCCATCAGCCTGAAATGTTCAGGATTAGTATTTTGGGAAGCATCTAAGAATGTCTCACTTCATAGTTCACCTGTAGTCTTAGGTTCTAAGTACCTAAATCTGTTTTAGATTTTCCATACGATTAGTCTTTTAAATATCAGTAGAGGTGCACAATGTAGAGAAGCAAGCAGAGATTCTAGATTGCATTCTGAAAGAAATACAATTATGATAGCATTAAAATGTCTTGGAGTAATTAGCAGGGAAAATCAGTGGTAATATTAGCTTGGGTGAAGTGATAACGCTTTGTCTCACTTCTGTGCCTGTCAAAATTATGGAAAAAATTATTCTGGGAGTTATTGAAAAACATCTGAATGGCAATATAGTAATTGGTCCCATCCAGCATGAGTTCATGAGGGAAAAGTCTTGCTTGACCAACTTAATTTCTTTCTACAAGAAGGTTACCCACCCAGTTGACCAGGGGATAACTGTTGATGTGATCTTTTTGGATTTCAGTAAAGCCTTTGATACTGCCTGTCACAGTATCCTTCTGGACAAAATGTCCAGCATACAGCTGGATAAGCACACAATACAGTGGGTGAGCAAATGGCTGATGGGACAAGCTCAAAGTGTTCTAGTAAATAGGGTTATGTCAGGCTGGTGACCAGTCAAGCAGGGTTCTGCAGGGATCCATATTAGGGCCAGCACTCTTCAATGTCTTTATAAATTACTTAGATTCAGGACTTGATGGATTGCTTAGTAAGTTTACTGATGACAGAAAATTGGGGGGAGCTGTTGACACTCACAAGGGCAGAGAGGCCCTGCAAAGGGATCTGAACAAACTGGAGAACTGGGCAAGCACCAACCGCATGAAGTTTAACAAAAGCAAGTGCCAGTTTTCACACCTGGGACACAGCAACCCTGGCTGTACATACAGACTGGGGGGCAAGATACTGGAAAGCAGCTCTGCAGAAAGGGATCTGGGGGTTCTGGTCAATGACAAGTTGAACATGAGCCAACAGTGTGCCCTGGCAGCCAAGAGGACCAATCGTGTCCTGGGTGCACGAAGTACAGCATTGCCAGCCGGGTGAGGGAGCTGATTGTCCCGCTCTGCTCTGCACTGGTACGGCCTCACCTGGAGCAGTTCTGGGCAACACAGGATAAAAAGGATATAAAGCTACTGGAGAGTGTCCAGAAGAGGGCTATGAAATTGGTGAAGGGTATGGAGGGGAAGCTGTATGAGGAGTGGCTAAAGTCACTTGGTTTGCTCAGCCTGGAGAAGAGGAGACTGAGGGGAGACCTCATCATGGCCTACAGCTTTCTCACAAGGGGAGGAGGAAGGACAGGTGCTGATCTCTTCTCCCTGGTAACCGATAGAATCCAAGGGAATGGCAGGAAGATGTTCCAGGTTTAGGTTGGACATTAGGAAAAGATTCTTCACCCAAAAGATGATGGAGCACTGGAACAGGCTCCCCAGGGAGGCAGTCATGGGCCCAAGCCTGACAGCATTCAAGAAGCATTTGGACAATGCCCTCAGACACACAATATGAATTTTGGGGTTGTCAAATGTAGAGACAGGAGCTGGACTTGATGATCCTTGTGGTTCCCTTCAAACTCAGGACATTCTATGATCCTATGCTGTTGCAGGTATACTGCCTCTGATCCCTTTTGTGGAGACTGGTGCAGTTGTAGTGCAGACTCTGGAAACTATAACTATACAATATTTAAGGCTGTTATCCTCTATTTTACTTTGGTAGCCAGTGCACTCCAGGACTTCCTCTGTTTATTCTTTCTGCCCTGTGCCTCTCTTCATGGCAGTGTTATTCATGTGTTGCTAGGATGCTGGCATGCTGGTAAAAGAAGGGAGAAAATTCACAGCTGTCTCTCACATATGCCAAGACCTTTAAGGCAGAATCTAAGTAGCTAGAGAGAGATATATTTACTAAATTGGGACCAAGAGGATATGTTCGAAGTGTCCTGAATTATAAAGTTTGACCCCTTGGAAAGACAAGCAGCTTTTCAAATGCAAACATCCTCAGTTAGCAGAAAGTTTAAAGGAAGCAAGACAAGGCAGAGATGTCTGAACATTGTTTGGTGGTATTACATCTGCACATGGAATGGAAGAGCACCATTTAGGTGCAGAGAGTGAGACAAATCATCTGGCTCAGAAAGAAAAAAAGAGCATACTTGCATCTGATATGGAAAACTCAACACCACAGTAAAATTCACAGGTTAAATTGAGGGTGCCTTCTTGAAAAAATCAAAGGTTTATTAACTCCTTATCATTAAAACTCTTCCCTTTTTGGTGCAGCCTTGGACTAACATCTTTGTGAATACTTTGTTCTCTGTTGCACTGAAAGGTTTTATATGGAAACAGAGGTAGTTTACTGCCAAATCTGAATCAAGCGTCTAGCTCTGAAGAATACAACCCCACAGACAGAGAAGAGTGTGAACAAATGTGGAAGGTGATTAGAAAGAGAAGAACACTAACTTTTAATATGCAGGCAATAAAGCATGCCATATTTTACAACATACAAATTTAAATCATGTTTCATTCCTGTTGTGTGCAGGACAAAATCCTGCTATTATAAAAGCCAACGGTTGATTTGCTACTGGTTTGGATAGAAGTTTTTGAAAGGTTGGAGAACAATCTTGGATCTAAAATGAATGGTGAGGACTGTAGTCAAATTCATCTAGAATTCAAAGGGACAGTATGTGTGGTTTCCTCATGCTTTATTATTAAAGCAAATAAATTGAAAATACAAGGGTCATGATAGAGATCCTTGAAAATGAGTTTTATCTTAAACTTTACTAAATTGAAATCAGCAGCAGACACAGAATATTTAAAATTCAAACAGATACACTTATATCCTATTATAAATGAGAGAGATAATACAGTTAAATTTTCATTAAAATACATTATGTGAATTGTAACCAGTATAATGTACACAAAGCATTATCTTTCAAACAAAAAGCAATACAAATAAACCAAAGAATTTTGTAAATTATCTGCATGACAAATATGTGGAATGCAACAAATCAATATATTTCATCAGTGAAAAAACACCTAAGAGCTGCAAAACAATTCATTATGTACATAATTCAGTATAGCCCCCATAAATGTAATAGCTTATGTTCCTTGCATCTTTGCATTTGCTTGACATCCAAAATGGAATTGTTTATACTGCTTAAAAAAACAAACAAACAAACCAAAACAAAAAACCTCTCCAAGAAACAACAAACAAAAGAGGAAAATCAAAAAAGGGAATATATTTATCTATCCTGATATGATTTGAATATATACTTAAAATGTCTGGTTTGTAGTCTGAGTATATCCAATTTGAAAGAACTCTTTCACACAAAGAGGAAATTAAAGAGCAGATTGCTAAATGGGATATAAACATGATTTCATTCAGGCTTGCTAATATGTCAGGCTGAAAGCCGACACTCTCCATTACTTAAAATTATTCTAAACAGTGCATGTCAAATATTTCAGACATTATTGAAAATGGCTGTGACAGAAAATGTAAAAGGAGTCTACATATATTCAGCATGGCCTTATTGTCTGAATGTGTGAATCTCTACACTGACACAAAATTGCTACCCTGTCAGCATGTAAAAGGACGGATCATTTCATCTCTTTAGTGATGAAGTTTCAAATCCACAAAGCACAAGCTATCAGTCCTTTGAGATGATTATGATGCCTCGAACCTGACAGCTTGTGCTGACAGCTTTCACAAATTCTGGAAATCAAATTGTTCCTGCATCTAACAGAAGAAGGCAGGTGTGTACAAAACAGAAATGGATGAGGCTAAACATGAGGATAGTGTGATCTCTATGTTCAGTATAATTGTTAAAAGTTATACCAGGGAAAATCATAGATTTTGATTTTGAACCTCTTCGTGATATACACAGATGAGGGCACCAATAACCCATATGGGTAAAAGGTTTGCCAGGAAAGGAATATCAAGATAAACAGATGGCTGTACCATTGCCATATGGCTCCTCGGAAATTGGAGGACGCTATGGCATTTTGCCACAAGATAGATCTAGTGTTATTTCTGTGCCAATATTTTAAGCAATGCAAGGAAGGAATACATAACTATCTGCAATTAGCTGTGTTATGTAAATATAAAAAATAATAACTGTTTTATGGGAAATTTTGTAGACTGACATTTCTGAAATGCGGATAGCAATCCCTTGGAAATCTATTTTCTTCAACTCTTTATTTTTTGCACTCTTTACTCAGGAAAATGTGTTCAATAAACTGAGTTGCTGTGCTGATGAAGCTTAATTTCACAGTTTATCTCCCTGTACAGAACAAAGAAATCCTCTCTAAACACAGTGTTCACAGTGCTAAAAAAGCAGGGGAAAGCAAAAGTAAACTACAAACCCCTCGAAATTAGTACAGTAATTCTAAAAGTCACATCTTCTGGGTATCTGCATACATAACCAAATTGTTCAAATATGACCTCATATCCAAGGTCAAAGGGTTGCCATTCTCATAGAGTGAGTCCTTTATAGGAGTTTCTTATGGTTCAGACACTCTTGGTTGGTATATAAGGTGTGTCACTGCATTTTCATATAATTTATGTTTATCAGATGTTTTCACTGGCTCAGACATTCCCTTAGTTCTGATTCAGAATGGTATTTTTTAAAGAACAAATGAAAGCATAGTATGAGACACAGAAACACTGCAGAAGAAAACACAGAGGGTATTTACACTTCATGGAACAGTAACTTGCCTTCACATGTTACAAAAGCAACAATGGAACTTTCAAAAAAGAAGTTTAGGCAAGAACATATGAGTTATAGCTATTACATTATTTGTATACTTAAATCCCAAGCATGAAGCTTAAATTTTTATTAAGAAATTGCACTGCTGGGCAGATGAGGGTGAAAGCTTGACTTACAAGGACTCTAGTGATTCACAGTGCCTAATATCCAAAATCATCAGCATGTCTTTAGGGCACAAAACACAACAAGAAGAGGCAAAAAAATCCCAATTGTTTTTAAAAAAATCACATCATTTTTTCAGTGATATTACCTCCAGCATTTCAGCTAGGATTTACTCCTCTAGAGCACTACATCTTACTGTTTGTATTTCCCAGCTCTAGAAGTACTCAAAGCACATAGAAACTTCGCTACTATTCTTTTAGCTAAATTATCACTCAACCTGATTCCCTTTGATTTGAAATCTTTGCCTGTAAATCATAAATGTAAAATCACATCGCAGAAGAAGTAACCAGAAGACAGGTTCCACAATTAAATTGTGAGCTGTAAGTTTTTTTTGTTTTGTTTTTTTGGTTTTTTTTTCAGAAGGAAATACATAGAGAGCAGCTAGGAAAAACAGCAACAAAAACAGCAAAAGAGGAAATATCCCAGAGGAAATTACAGTTGACATTAAAAGATGACTAGCACTTTTAGACAACTCCTGTTACTCTGATCAAGCTGTACTGCCATCAGTTGCCTTCACAGAAGCTTTGGAGAATCTCTCCAGACATTTATTTTTATAAATCCATGAGGTTTTCAGAGGATTGGTGCATAATTCCAAATTTTTATAACCTGAGCTTCTCGATGGCCACAGAGCTGTAAAGCCTTTTTTTCATTCTTCATTTCCGTGCAGTATTGTAGGCTTCAGGGGAAATTTCAGACATAGCTTTGAAGCACAGAGATGGCTGAGCTACTGAAGAAAGCTCTGTGTGTTTTTTGCACTCAGCAAAGTGTTTCTTCATGCAGTTGCAATCTTCTCCTCTTTAACAGATCTCTCCCAAACCATATTTAATTAGAAAATTGTCTGTACTACAGAATATTCAGAATTACAACCAAGGCACATGAATATTTCACTTTCTTGTTGCCAGTCACACTGATATACCAAGGCTTTTGACAGAGAAATAGTAACTTGACCACATCTTTTGGCATGAATGACAACAGATCTTCAAAACCAGCTTGTTCTCCCACCTCATTATTATTACAGTGAGTCACTGTTATATTCCATTTCTATAATATTCTATTCAGCTATATTCAGCAGATTAGTTCTGCTAGGTTGGCTCAACAACAGCTTTTGGTCACAGTCTTTTAACACCCTGTTCAAAGGAGGAGAAGTAGGAGGGAAAAGAAAGAAGGCAGAAAATGAGAAGAAGATTGAGGAAATGAGTATATTTGTAAGGAAGTTAAAATAGTTGATTATCATGACTTGTCTGTTCTCTATAATCAGGACAGCATGCTCTTAAATGAAAATATCCTAGGCATTATGAAAGTCAACTTTCAAAAAAAGATGCAGCATTTAGTGGCCAATTCATGGAGATCTGTAAGAATGCAATTGTAAATTTTCACCAGAATTCCCTGCACTTTAGACCAGGGAGCAAAAATGAGGAAAAAAAAAAAAAAAGTTTCCATTGTCAAAACAATGTCTTTATGGGAATCAACCTCTATTTTCCCTATGTATTTTCTTTTAAAATACCTTTTTAAAAAATTATGTATTTCCTTGAGATATTTTACTTACAGTGAACTAATCATTTCCTATTTTTAGCTAGAAAGATTTTCACCGGGGTTACTGATGTATTTGGGACCCATTTGTTCTGTGGTGCTGTACTCTGCAAACTGGATTTTGACTGATCAAAATTCAGATGTTATTTTATAACTTAATCGGAAAATCAGCCTTAGGATGACCTTGCCTAGACAGAATACTGAGTATTACTTCAGTTCCCCATTTGAAGAAACTATTACACTGGGCAAGAGAATAGACATTATTAGCAATCTTAGGGAATAGAGAGGTATTTTTCTGGGAATAAGTAAATTGTGTTATTTATCATAGAAAAATGAAGGCTAGAAGGAAATAAAATTACTTTCTATAACTATACTGGAAGGAAAATATGGGAAAAACTGTTTAACTAAAGGACAGTGTTAGCACAATAATTGGTTATAAACTGACTGTTGAATGTTTTCTGTCTGGCAGTAAGAGCCATTGAGCCCTAAAATAGATTGCATACTGTGCTTAGGGAAACTTCTTACTGCAAGCTCTAAAGAGCAGGCTAGACAAATGTTTTTGAGCGCTGTGATCCACACATCATGGGGAAAGACTAGATAACTAGGCAACCTCTAAAGCTTCCTTCCAGCCTTATTTCTATAATATGTTTTCGTACAAAAACAGAGGGTTGGACTCAATTTAGTAATAAAGAGATTGCTTTCGGAACTATGCTTTTATTGTTAAGACCAATCAAAATGTCCAACCTGTTTTTTAGATGTCAGAGGACTATACTTTTTGAAAATATTTTTAGCTCTGTTACCCAGGATGGATATTTGCATGTACATTACTAATGGGACAGTCGTTTTGAATATTTGCATCTCCCAAAAGGAATCTTCCTCAGGACCTGGATGAAAGGGACTTTTCCATGGTTAGATTGCAGAAAAAATAAATAATCACATGAAAACTTGAAAAAGACACAAAAAGATGCTTCAGGATGTTTTGTCCATTTCTAAACAAAAGTTATTTCACACATCAGTTCAGGATTTTGAAGCACTAAACTTAATTCTTTGACATCAGGTATCTATTTAGTGACAGTGTTTCGCTGCTTTAGTTACTAGATGCTATTGTATACACTGCTAAGGTAAGTTCCCATGGCAATATGGATTCTGGTTTTACACTTTTAAAAAATTACCTTGCTTTTTATTTCTGTTGTGGTAGCGTCATAAGCCTAATCAAAATAGTGATAGGCTAAATGATGATTCCAAAGAGTGCAGGTAGCTGTTTTAATGGAGTTAACAACCACAACCATGACTATTTCATTCAAATCAAGACTTAGGAAAACCTATTTGTGGACAGCAAGCAATACACATTTCAGTTTGAGCATCTAGGATCTTTGTTGCATAGGAACTTCATACATTTGGCTGAATTTGTGTGCTCAGCTTCAGGATTTTGATCACAAAACTCGTACCCAAACTCCCAAAGTCAATATCTCCCAAAGTCCGCTTTTGCTTTGTATGAGGATCTAACAACTGTTATAGCCCAGTCACAGATCATTTGAATTTAGGAAATATAATAAGCAGGCATCATGTAGAAAGAAGTGTGGGAAACTGCAGCGGGTCTGTGGAATCCTTGACAGAAAATATGGGAGTAGAGATCAGCCTTGAAGATATTAAGATTTACTCTTGAGAAGGATGGGAGTAGAGAAGTATCCGGAGAGAGGAGAGATGTACCCGTGAGAGAGAAGGGGATAAAAGAATAACATGGATGATAGAAAAATTAACCAATGAGATGTTAGTGCTGTAACTTGTAACCAATAGTGAAGAGACACATGAATTGGTAAAACTGTATAAAAATGCACTTGTGGCAATAAATGGCATCTACTACTTTCATCCTGGAAGAACTTGGTCCATGTCGTTTGTCCGTCTCAACCACGACAAAGAAGTTATTACAAAAATTGAAAATTATCTGTGGACATGTTTTCTTTTCATCATTTTCTTCATTTGTCTGAAACAGGGACTTGCCCTCTGTGACCGAACCCAAAGGAAATTGTCAGTAATGCCCTAGCAGCACATAACCAGCTGTGGATAATTGAAATCTCCCATTGCAGGAACTCTCAGCTAACCAAGAAGCAGTGTGCAGGTTCTTGAGGTGTAGAAAGTTTTGCTATAGATGCCTAAGGACAGAGTGTTAGGACATCTAGGCTTTTCAAAATGAGAGTATGCTATATTAGAAATAGGGGTTTTGTTTGGTTTTCAGCTTAGGTTACCGAAGTCCCTAGGTATTTAAAGGAAACTTATTTTCATGCATTTTTTTTCCGCTTTTGACAAATGCTTCAAAATTAGTTAAGCATCTGTTTTTTTATTCATTTGAAGCAACTTTTCCTTCTAAACAGCTGTTTAGCTTATGATAACAGTCTTTCTCCTAGGAAAGCAGTTTGTCTTCGTTGCCAGTTTCCAATACCTTTAAGATATGTTGTTTTAAATCTCTAAACAAATAACTTCTGTTAAGTTTTCTACTATATATTTGTGCCTGGGTGACTGTTTATTCCTCCCTGGCATATTAGCACAATTTTTCTTGTTAGGTTTATTACACAACTAGCATCACTAGAGCTATGCCACTGACCCACCTATTGCTTGAAGGAAAATAAGAAGATATGAGATATGAATGAAGTGGTGAAAACCATTGTCATTTTTTCTGTTTGCCTGTGCATATACCCTCTTCATTGTTTAAGATCTTGTGTTTCTTCTAAAAAAATGTCATACTATATTATCAAATATGAGAGAAGGCAGAATGTTATTATAGTTTTCTTCAGCTATTATGGTTTTCCTCAGTTATTACTAGAGGATGCGATGGAGAGACTCGCAAAACCTGAGGAGTTCAACAGACCCTGAGAGAAAACACTGTAATGCAGGTAGCAGTAATTACTGAGCTTACAGTGCTCTCACCGGTTTTGTGTTCCTTAGATTTTTGTTTTGGTGAAAACTAGGGTTTTCATAAGAAGCTTGAACAATTCCTAATGAAACCAATCACTCAAGCTAACCTTTGGCTGCTGCTTTACTACTCTTTGACCATGGCCAGCATCTAGAGAGGACCCTGCCAGTGGTGCAGGCACTCAGAAGTCCTGGGTGGGACTTCACAGCAAACCAGAACTGGATTCAGGGATGCTGGGTCTCAGGCCTTGGATTTGCAGGCACCACTGGCAGGATCCTCTTCAGATGCTGGCCGTGGTCAAAGACGGCAAGACCCTTGTGATCTCCCTCTTTTATAGGGTGTATGACGTGTATGGGATAGAAAACTCAGTTGGTCAGTTTTAGGGCCCCTCCTTGGAAATATGTCCCGTTACCAGTTAACCTTGGTTACCATACTAATAAATCTAAACATGAGCTTCTTCTGCATTCCATCGATCATCTTATCAGTCTCAAAAAATTTGCAGTTACTTAAAAGGTACTTAGAAGAACTTAACTGAAAGCAAAAATTGCTAAAAGAGAGCTGGTCTTGTTTTTAGCAGAACCAGGACAAAATGCTATGTGCAGATGCAACATGAGGTTCAAGTTTCAACTCTGTTTCACAGCAGCTTCCATTTTCATGGTGTACACCTATTGAGAAAGTTGTGTGTCATGAATCACTCATGTTCTCTGTTTTTGTAATCTTTATTTCATTTTTGTATTGGAAACCACAGCTTGCATCATAGGACATATAGGCAATAAGATACAAATTAAAAATGAATATTGCATCATTTATAAGCTTGCTGGGGGATTCTTACTGGAGGTTTTGCCAAAACCTTAGTTTGAGTTTTTGACTGTTTTGGAAGTGGAAATCCATACTTTCCTTGAAGATATTTTGGACAAAATGTCTTCAGTTGAAAAGTAAATTTTCTTTTAATATTCCTTTTTTAAACGGAAAATTTCAACTTGCCTCAGGAGAGTATATCAAACACCTCAAATGACTTTTTTTTTTTTTCCTATGACACTACAGAGGTTATTTATTGGTGAAAACTAATGGTAGAAGACACCTGTCTCCTTTTACATCTTCTCTCACTGACTTCTTTCAGCTATGTAGTCATAGTGATTAAGACTTTGTAGATGAGATTTTCAGAAATGTTCAGTGTTAGCTTTCTGTTGCTTCATGAAAAAATGGCTTTTGGCAGCAGAGCTGGAATGAGAAAGAGCATTTTTACCTCTTTGTATGAACTCCAGTTTACACAAAAGCAACCTGTAACAAAACAATTTCCTAAATCCAGCTCCAATGCCTGGTCTGCAGCACCTCAGAGAGGTCTGAGCATTTCTTCAAGGCCACCTTAGTTGAATACATGTGCTGAAGTAGACAAAAACTAACATTGACTCACTGTATTCAGAAAGATGGGTTTTACTCAGCACAAGGAAGGCATTTCTGCATCCACATCTGAATTTTCATGTACAGTTATTAACCACTTTTAAAAACACATATTTTGTCACAAAATGAAAAAAATGTTTTATTTCCATTACTAGAGTGAAGCTGATACAGCTTTTGAAAGATCACAGAGAGTAGGACAACCCTTACTTGACATGTACTCTGGGAAGCCATTTAGTTGTGCATTTCTTGAAAGAGCATCTTCTAATAATGCATGCCATAATGTTACTGTCAGTAGTTAGCTAGGTCTTTCTGGATTCCTCCTGGTTACAACTGGTGAGTGAGTTAATGTTTGCCTAAAGTAACTGGTGAAAATAATACTAAAAAAACCTTAGTCCTATTCTAATTAGAAAAAAGTGGAAACAAAATATGATAATAACTTAGCTAAGAACTTGAGGACTGGGATCTGGAAAGCATAGGTCATATTTCTAGCTTTTTCGGAAACACAATTAATGTAAATAATGATTATTTTTTATCATTCTATTATAGCAGTATTTATGAGCCAGTCTAAACCAAGTGTCCATGGTGCTGGGCACTATGCAAAGTGTGTAACTCTAGGTGTTCATCTCTTCTAACTTCACTGCATAGAAAAATCTTCACTGCAGAGATAAGGGAGATGGGAGTTGACACAAAGAGGCAACCACAGGGTTTCAATAAACATGATTTTTAGTATATTTTTTGTTCCTCTTTCTTTAGTGATTTACTTCAGAGGCAACAAAATAAAGAAAAAAAGGAAAGTAAACCAAGTAACAAGGCGAGAAGAGAGTGTAAGATGGAATTAAGCAGGTATGAAGGGCTGTGAGGAAAAGACTGGAGCAATTAGTGAGACAGAACAAGACAAAAGAAGTCAGCCAAAACTGCAGATTCAGTAAATGGTCAGGTGATCCTGCCTTGGCTGATTCTGTGTTTATGGCCAGGCATATTTGCCTTCTGCTGTGTGGCTTTGAGGAAAAGCTACAATGACAAGTGGTTATGCTTTTCTGAAAGATCTGAGTGGGAGAAAGTCTTTCATTATCTTCTCGTGGAACTTTTGTTCTTTGCGTTTGGAGTCCTTTCTAATTAACATCAATACTTCCATCTTCCAAAATACAATGCTAACCTAGAGCTTGAGCATGAAATTGCTGATGAAAACCCAATCTAAACACAGAAGTGTTTATTAGCAAGACAACCATAAAAAAGTAAACAGCAAGAATCTTGAAAGTCCTGCTTGATATCATTACAGTATTTTTCAGCAATAACTGATGTTTTCAAACATGTTCTATTAGCAGTGATATTCTAAAGCTGTGAACTACAGGGGAGTTTAGAATAACTTTTTCTCCAAGGTACTTCTAGGTGTAAAGCACTATATAAAATACATTGTCTATATGTATTCATGTGTTCTGTATGCAAGATGCATACGAAACAGCAAGAAGTAACAAAGGTAAACATGACTAGCCTCCATTGTGCATTTATCCCTTAGGCTTTGCAACTTCTAGAATATAAATCAAAGCTGTATCAGACGAACATATGATTGCTGATATTATCTTGACTGCTGTTCCTTTTGTCACTGTTGCTGTCAGTCTATAGCCAGGGTTACCAGGGTACTGTCTAGCAAAATTGCATTTGTAAAGCTGAAGTGGGGGACAGATGCGGTAGGTATCTAGCAACTCTTACAAACAAAAATATTAAAATATTATTAATTATTAAAACATTTCCTAGAAACATACCTCCCAGAAAATGCCATCCATTAAAGTCAATTCACGTTTACAGCAACATAAGAAATGAAAACGGAGTTTCACACTTCCAAAGTCAGTACACATTTTAGCAAATCTTCTTTAATGTTACAGAGGTACAAGCTGACACAGCTTTGTATCTGACATTGCTCATGCATTAACTGTAATGGCTTGTCTGTCTGGTTATCAGATACTTTATAATAAATTATTACACCATGCTTCTTGTTTCATCACATTTCTTGTTTACTTTGGATGCTCTGCTTACGATATGATCTCACACATTCTATTTAGGGGACAATTATAATTTAAAAATATTAATTTTAGCTTATCATCTTACTTTACAAAGAGGGAGAGAAAGATTATTCAGTGTCTAAACTTCCAACTTGCAAGGGATTGTGTCATTCTGCTAGCAGTATTCTCCTTTTTTAAATATAAAAGAGTGCCCGTCTATTGCAGACGGCAGAAAGGTGGGTGCTGTTTTGTATTCCTCTTCAAATGTTGCATGTAAGAAGGTGATTCACTGTATTTTCTCTTACAGATACATTCTAAGTGCTGTTTTAAATAACATTGAATAAGTTATTCAGGTGGAGAGGGATGTTCTTTTTTTTGCATGTAAAACCAACTATTTGTGCTATAATCTGTGTATTGTTGTTTGCTATTCATATATTGGTTGTTAGACACCTTTTGGAATGTTGAGATGCTTTTCCTCCTGTTAACTGTGATAAATTGTGGACTGTAAATATATGAAACCTAAGCATTTTAATTACTTGCCCAAAGAAGAATAAGCATAGTGTCACATGTGGTTGCTGAATCCGCAGTGAGCTTCCCACAGCTGGAAAAATGCAGCAGCAATCTTTGCAGCCAGCTGAGGTTTGATTAACTTTTTTCACCTGGGAAGAAACTCCATGATTTTTCATGAACTCAAAATAGTGAAAATGTTTGCAGCTTTAAAATACAAAAGTACCATTTATTTGTGACTGTTTATCCTTGGAAAAATAAACTTTCTTCTTACTGTGAAATGTGGTAAAATTTAAAACAGAGACTCTGAAATGGTTCAAGAACAGAACTAAAGAGAAATGAGGGGTTTTATCCTTTTCAAATGATAGTAAGAACCTTCCTTTGTGATTATATGTGTGGATTGGTTATTGAATATGGATTCATAGATATGTACAGCATGAGCTTGATATGTTGTATCTATGCTACAATTATTTCTAGTAGCTTGGAAGGAAATACAAGGCAATTGTAATTTATCATGATTTCTTTGTTTTACCTTGTGCTTTGCCTGCAAGAAACCATTTGGTTTAATCACAAACACTGGGTCAGATACTCATGTAAAAATAGCACAGACACGTGCTGTGGATTTAAATAAAAAATTGCAAATGTAATTTGACATATGTTGTAACCAGACAGAACCTGCATCCAGTGCTTGGGAGCAGGGTAGCCCTTAGAAACTCCAGTTGGGAAATAATGAAATATTTTCTATTTTTAATGTTATTTACAGATGGTATTTTATAAAACTTTAAGAGATCCAGCCTGCTGGGTTTGCATATATTTGTCCCTTCATATAGATCCAAGTCCAGAGCTTAAGGTCCACCAACTTTCAACTCAGTCTTTGAGTCCAGAAGATAGACCAGAAGCTATTTGTTCTACTGGAATTAGAGCCCCGTGTCTCTAAATAGCTCAAACTATTCTCAGTCTGACCAGTCTGGCCTCTCAGAAAAATTCCCATTTGGCTTCTGTTGCCACAGCCACAGGTTATCACATAGTCTTATTTTATGACCCTAATCTAGGTAGTGACTTGCTGCCAAAACCTCTGGTTTCTGTAAGTAAGCAAGTTTCCTCTTAGGTGAATTGAGACCTCACCTGACCTGTCATATTCCCCCTCTGTCTCCCAGGATGGAGGAAATGTACCAGGGATTCATTCACAAACAGCTCAGTATTCTTTTCTGGACTGGCTAAATTTTTGCCTGGCCAGTCTTTTATAAAAGAGTAATAATACTTCATTCTTATTGTAGTGCTAAAGAGGACCATTATACAATTCATTTGGGATAAGAGGGAATCCAGGGTTAATCACATTTTTACAAGTATGAAATTTAGTATAGTAAATAGGTCCCTGATGTCTTTTAGACTAGATGTGGTTTGCATACAACATTTTCTTATATAATCACAACATATTAAATCCATTATAACATTTTTTCCAAAACATTTTAGAAGTGGAACAATAGGCATACATTCTGATACCTCTTGCACAAACTCTGTTAATTCTTATTAGCTCTTTTTTGAAATGTTTCTGTGTGTTCCTCTTTTGAAAACAGTACCATAAAATCTGTGCAAGCTACCAGACTAGAATATTTTTCTACAGGTAAAGAAAGTTTAAAAAACCACAGTCTACTTAAAAACAGTTGATGCATGGAAACCAAGAAAGAATATTATTGTTATGAAGGTTTTATTGTGTGTCTTTGTAAATGTCAAGAAATGCTGCGAGAGTAAGTGAATTTTGCATCTGCTTTGCAGTTTTTCTCACAATTTTCTACTTGCCTTTCAAAACAAGTTTGTTTGCAGCTCACAATTAGCACTTTTTATCTTCATTAAAATGATTTCCCAGATGCTTCTCAAACTTAAGTATGCAATCATGTTCCACTCTCCTTGGGAAAGAATAAAAACTCTTTTTTGCTTCAGGCATCTTTCATTGTTTGTCACGCACATGTTAGGATGTGATGATGACAAAGATGGAGTTTGGAGTGCTGCTGCTTGTCCAAGAAGACTGTCTTATGTCACATGGAGTCTTCTTCCACTGCTGAGATCTTATCATCCAGCCAAAAGAAGCCTCCAAAAGTTAAAGTTCACTTTTTTCTTTGACTATATGTCTCATTGAAAAAGGCTGGTATATATAAAAATATAATCTCAGGCAGACCTGGAGACTGGAAAAGGAAATGAAAATCACATGCTTGAGGCACTCATGGCAGAAAAGCCTTCTTTTTCTATATTCTCCTTTAGAGAACAGATATTGTACAGATACAACCTGGTCACTTTTATTTGAGCAGCTTTGACATGTATGTAAGTTCTTAGGCAGGACTATACAGAATTTGTAGAGTACACAACAAATATTTACTAGTACAACATGTTGATACTAAGGACTAATGTTCTAACAATAGAAGTATGAATATGCTCCCCACCAGCACAACAGGTACTTGACAAGCCACTGCTGGGTAGGCAGTCACTGGTCTACAGAAGATGCACTGCCTGCACGTTGCTAGGTTTTGTGCTAAAGTTCATCAGTGCACCCAGAAAGAAGCACAAAGAGACAATAGCTGGTGTGGGGAGGCCTAAACAAACCCTGAACCTGCTCCTTCCAAGACCATTTCAGGAACCATCAATCTGTCAAAGGCTCATCTTCACAAACTCAGAGAGGCACAGGAATACAGGGGTGGGCAAGAATCCCAATTGACGACTTGGAGGAATGTCCTGTCCAGGCCCTCCCAGGAATGTCCCAGAAAAAACTCAGCCTAAAAGTCCATTTGTGATACACATGAAAGTGAGTTAGTGCTGGAGGAATATCTTTTGGACTGAGTAGGAGTTACTGCCTAGGGCTCCGGTACACATATTGGAATGCAGGGGAAGAATATTTTAAGATTGCACAAGACTTCTCATGGGATCTTTAAGGGAGGGATCTAGGTGATCTGGAGAGGAACAAGTGTAGGAAAAAAAGAGGCATAAGGGGATAAAAAGGATGGGTCATGTGTAAACACTTTGTTGATTTGTTCCTTATCTGTTCATTCCCCAAAACCTGATCACTACAGTCTGTCTTTTCTATTAAATTTCTTTCTATCTCTTTCCCATGGATGAGACCGCTGGATGAACTAGTTATCAGGAGGACCAGAGGACTCCTGGATAGCTGCTGGAGACAACATGGGGCCTGGATGTCTCATCCCTAGAGACCCTGGTGTGTTTGTGTGCCTATGGGCAAGAGCACAGAGGGGTTGTCTACTGGGGGTCAACCTGGTGAGGGGGATTGTGTGTGTGTGAGTGGGATGGCAAGTGCCAGCAGCTGGAGAAGGGCTACCACCTCAGGTGCTGGTATGTCCAGGTGCCATCAACTAGGAAGGATGGGATCCAGAGGTAGCTACTGGGCAGACTGAGGGTATGAGTGCAGTTGCTGGAGGGATCCACATTGTGTTTATATATATATGTCTCCTTACTAATGGACCTCTCTATTGCTCCAGAGAGGACAGAAGGATGATGCCATGGATGCTGCCTGTTTTTAGGTGAGTGCCCTGTGTCTCTGTCTTTGTTCTGCATGGCAAGCCATGTATTTATGTGTATAGGTATATATGTGGTGACTATGTGTGCTCTGTGTGCATCTGCCAATGTGGAATACACTTTCAGCCTCACTACTAGTTGGACCTGAGGCCACTGCAGCCACCTGGTCTCTCTCGAGCTGACCTATCCAGCACAATGTATTTTCCTCTAACACCCGCCCCACTTATCCTTGGACTGGGCTGATCTTTTATTTCAATGAGTAGCTGTCTTCCAAGTCTTATCAAGTGCTATACCTTTCCATGGTTTTCAGAACGCTTTAAATTGCTATTACCAGTTTTCAGAAATAATTTCTGGTGTTGTTCTCACTTTTCTTGTCTTCCATGGCTTTGACTCATGTGAACTTGAACAGCTAAGTAACAGTTTCATTCATTAGAGCTGATCCAAGGTCATACAGTTGTGTTTCACAAAGCACAAAGTTGCAGACAGCTGAAGCCTTGAGTTGTGCATTGCATATCCAGATTTTGTCTACAGCTATTTTCACTATTTATTTTCTTATATTTTATTCCATATTGTTCTAGGCAAACATGGTTTATGTACTTCTTTCAGCCTTATTCTTCTAAAATATTACCTATACCTGTTTATTCAACCTTCAGCTTCTACAATGTCCCCAATATGATCATTCTTTAGATATTAGAGGTAATACAGAGGTAAAATATATTTTCAGTAAAAAAAAATGTAAAAAGCCTTCACTTTTCATGTGACAATTAGAGCTGCACAAGTGTTGAAATATATGTTGTAGGATGCATATATTTGCTATTTAAAAACCAGACAGAGTAAAGGGAGAGGTAAAACTGCATGTAAAAATATCCAACAACAACAAAAAAACACACACCATTTTTCTACAGAGAGGAGGAAACTCTAAAAGCAGCACACACAGTTTGAGCATTAGTGATTAGATAGTACTTTCAAGCCTATTTGTTTTGAAAAATCTGGCCTTCCTACACAGTACCCTTCAGGATGCAATGTAAATTGAACTGCGGGGCACTCTATAGCAAATTTACAGTCATTATCTCTTAGTTGATTCTGTCTTGTGTCTCATAACTTTTCAGAGGTACATGTGAAGCTCCTCTCATAAAAGCTATTACTTTGTCTCCATGATACCTGTTGATATGAGATGATGAAATAAAGATGATTACTCATCCCAGCAGGCACCTGCTTTGACCTTGTTGTGTGTAGTTTATCACAAACATTGCTGTGTGGTATTTCAAGTTGAAAATTAGGCAGATGCAAGAACATAACATATGCCACTGGGCCATTTTATGTCTTCTAGCAGTACACATGAGAAGTTTATAATGCCACGAAAGCAACATTATACAGATGATACAGCAAATTTAAACAAAGCCCATTGCCAAAGGTGTGCATGAAAATGGGACTTAACTACTTAGTTTCTCAGTTTGAGAACAGAAATTTTACAGAGAACATAATGAAAAATTCTGCGGAACAGAAAATAGACAAAGATTCTATATTTTTAAATAAATGACAAAAGTTAAGATCCATTGATCAATGTTAATGTGAACTTAACAATTTATACTATTTTCCAAATATGTTTTTCCATAATTTGAGGGGAAATAAACAATTTGCGTTGAATAAAAGCACCCTCAAACTAAGATTCTTTCAGGTTTTGTATGTGTAAGGCACAAGTAGGTATAAAGGTACAAAAAAGGTATGAATATAGAAAATATAGCTTTAAATAATAAAATAAAAATATATTATCCCCAAACTTGTGCAGGAACTTATGTCCTAAGAATATCACCCATTCATCAAAATCAAATCACAAAGCCTCCTTTTTTGCTAGATATTTTTGATGACAGTTTTCTAAAACAATTATAGTATCCTCCCCTAATTTATAATATTTGACAGTGCTCTTTGGAACAACGAAGCAAACTCAACAAATGAAACAATGGCAAAAGGACTAGCAAAGTAAAAGACTCTTAATTTTAATGTTTCATTTCAAAACATAGCTGTATTTTATGAGACCATTCTACTCCAGAACTTTGAGCCCATGAAGGAGTTTCTTGCTTTTGCTCTTTTTGACATTAACTGAACTACTACTCATTTTAGTACAAGCAAGATATTAAGCATTGTGGTCATCAAATGTTTATTATGAGTTTGGGTCAGGCTCCAATAAATACATATGTGAAGCACCTCATATATGATTTTTCCTAATCTTGAACTCTGTTTTACCTTAAAAACATAAGACATAATTAAAAGAGTTAGATTTTGGGTTTTATTTAGTGTTATGGGAAAGGGAAGTTATAAGTTAAAACTACTGCATCCATATTTGACTTGTGTGAGAATAAAAACTGGTCATATTTAAACTGAGCCAATTATTTCAAAAAGTTGATTTAGATATTTCAGCTTGAAAAGAAATCTTTTAATAATGATGTTTTACATTTTCATAAAGGTCACTAAATCTACACAGGGAAATGCAAGCCTGTCAATTACCACTATTTTCTAGCTTAAAAAAAAAAAAAAGTATAAAAAGCTGCACCCCAAAACAGGATTTGCTTAAAATACAAAAGAGCAAATAAGTCAAAGGTCATAGTTTTTCTTCCTGATAAAATAAATTATGACACATGGTTTATGTGCAGGAAGAGAGAATTTATATTTTCCTATTTTGTTAGAAGGAGCAACACAATGGAACTAAGCTAGTGTGAAAGAATTAGAAAGTGCAACTCTCAGTGAAGAAAAATGAAACAGAATTATTTCTGCTAGCTTTAATAGAATCTATGTTGGGGTGAAAAAGCCAGTTTTTGTTGCCATTTCACTAGCAGGTAGGGAAGGAAGAGAGACATTGTAGAAGTATTTGTGCCTGACTCATGGATTTCACTTTTTCAAAAATAACACTGACCAGAAAGGTGTCTTTCTACATCTCTAGATAACTGAATTTCCTAAAACACAGGCCATTGTTATCCAAAGTATGACACATATGGAAAAAACAGAAAAGGTGAAAATTAATTGAGATATTTATGTGTTCCTATAGATGTCTACGAGTGTTAGTGGTTACATAAACAGAGAAAAAATTTTAATATGAAATTTTCTTCCTGACTTTATTTTGATTAAAATATTCTGATGTGGAAGGATGTGACCTTAAGAATATTGTAATAAACCTTTGAAATTCCCTTCAGAAATTGTATTTTCCAACCAGAAGAACATCTGACTAATCACAATCCGTATTTACACTCATTTTAAGGCAACCACATAAATCAAAGTGACATGAAAAAGAATTCAGAAGTGTTCACTAGAGTGTGACAAAAATGAAACTTAGATTTGAATTAACTTAAAAAAATGCTAAATGCTCCTTGCCTCCCTGATTAACAGAATAATGTTGTTATTCTTTAAAAAACTCCCTTGGTCTATAATTCTAAATAGTTCATATGAATTGCACGAATAAAATCTGTGCACTTTAAGACTGCAAACTAAGCAATTTAGGATTACACATCTTATTGACTTTCAGTGACACTCTTCTTCCCAGATCAATCATGTTCATGTAAAAATCTCATCCCAAATCTTCAGATTGACTTTAAACTGTACATGGAGGTCTATAAATACCTTGTCTTCAAATTAACTTGAAAACTTTTGAAGCATACATTAAAATAGGAGTGTTTTATCAAACCAAATATACAGGCTAAACTGTTCACCTTTCTGCAGTTTCTTTGCATAGATACTGGAGAGAGGTCATTTTCAAAGTACAATTCATGCTGTCCTGTAATAATTTTCTGAAACAGTAAGAACAAATCTGATTTTTATTTACTTCTAATATACTCCACAAACAGTAACACTTTATCATGCTAAAGGCACTGTGGGCTGCAGGTCTGATACTGGTCCAATTCTAGTCAGCATTCTAGTCCTGTGTGCAGCATGGCATTGCAGCATATATTGTACCCTTACACTTGCTCCAGTTCTTGTTTAATTAAAGAGAGGCTTGATATATACTTAAAACAATAAGCAGTGGATAACTACCTCTTTTATCCCAATTCATGTTGTGGAAAATGCTACCTTCTTAACCTTCTTAACATTATCAGCAAAGTACTTGTTTATTGCAACACTTTTTATTTAAAAGAAGACTCCTTGATAATCCTATGTTCATCATTTACTTATTATACTTTAAAGAGTGGTTTTGCTTGAAGAGTTTATTTTCCAGGTTTTCCACAAGTATTTATATTCTCAATTGCTTTCCTAACTGGGCCATCAACTGGGCTATCAAAGAAAAGGAATATCTTCATACATTGACCGAGTTCCTACAAAATCCAAGTTATAGAAAAAGGGTGGAGTAGTAGGATGGGATGGGAGCTAATACTCACGTCTTAGTAGATGCCATTACTTATCTGTGTTTATTGATTGGGCAATATTAATGGAACAATACATTTCTACTTGTAGGAAAAAAAAAAAAAAAAAGAAAAAAAAAGAAGAAAAAATAAACAATAAAAATAAAGAAAGAATAGAGAGAATAAAACTTAAATCTTCCATAAACATTTGCACTGGCTCCTATCTTCTTTTTCACACCTTGTATTTCTTTTTTCCATGAACAGTCACATCAGCTTTATTAAATTTAAGGTAAGTCAGTGAAAGTAAAAGGTGACAGACCTAGTTATTAATATAAATATAGAAAAGATATAATGAAAGTCAATTTTTTTAAGCATTCTATGCAACCACAATAGAAATCTTCCATTCCAAGTAAAGTGCAGAGGGAAAAAGTGATAAACTTCTACATCACCCTGTGTTAGCAAAGGCTGACTTTTTAGTTGCAGCTGGAGAGTATACTGTGGAATGTTTTAAACAAAAGAACTGACAATAATTGTTTTGTATGTTCAGTAAGCAAGAACACTGTGTGAACATTTTATTAATGTTCCCAGAATAATCATAAAGCACAGATGGCTTGTCCCCAAGACTAGCATACAAGACTGTAATCTAGAAGGCTAGTTAATATGTAGAAGATTGTTGTCATGTCTTATTATTTTCCTGAGGAACTATTTTAGTTCTTATACATGGGAAATAACACTTAAAAATATGAAAATAAGAAAATAAATTAAAAGAAGAAGAATATAAGTGGGGAAAAAAATTACATTGGACTCAAGAAAGGTATGCCTATTTACATCAGCATATGATCCACTCCAATATTTTTATTGTAGAAAAGCCAAAGCTGCTTTAGGGACCACTGTATCTGAAGCAAGATTTTTCTCTTTTTAAGGAGCTGATATACAACCCATTTAACTCACCCTCCCTTTTCACCTTCACTTTACGCATAAATTCTAAGTATTCTTTACCTGGAATTCTTTACCTGGACCTTTACCACGTCACATTTGGCAAAAAATAGAAATTACTTGAAAAAGCAGTAACCTTTGTCTTAGAGACTGCTTTTATGTGCATTCACGTGTGTTCTATGTTCCCAGATGGTTCAACCCAAATACCTTAAACATCAGAGTTATCATGGGGAAAACAGGGCTGCAATGGATACTGAGAAAAGCTAGGTGGTTTTAATTCAGAGAAGTGTCCCAACATTTAAATGCTGTTCTTTGACCTACACATCAAGCCCCTGCTTTCAAAATGTGCAGAAGCATATTTTTAAATCAGCCTTTATTCAAAAGGCACTTCACGGTGCCTGTATTGTTGTAATGGCTTGTTCTCATGTCGCACTTGAGCCCTAATCCCTGACTGTCCAAAATAGCTATATGTCTGCATACAGATTGGTATGCATGAAGTGCTTCTCTTTCTGAGGAAACTCGAGCTTGAGGAAGGAGAAAAAAAAAGTGAAAACTAACTTGTTTTTGATTTCCATCCTTTTGGCAGACGCGTAGAGTGTACACACCATGTCCTGGTTTTGTTAAAAAACAAGTTTCTCTTTTAGTGAATTTGACTGACAGCTAAAGCCTTCGTATTAGCTGCATTTTCCTGGAGAACCAGATACATGTTTTGGTAAACATAGCAACGGAATGTGAAGTTATTGATAAGCATGGATGGACATCTCGCGAGAGGGGCGACGAGAAACAAGTGACCAAGAAACTGACCAACTGTGTATAACATTCCATTCACGTGAATACTTCATATACAAGTGGGAATACTTCATATACAAGTGGGACATCACGAGGATCTCATCCCTTTTCCATCTTTTTCACTCTGCTTATGGCCAACATTAGGAGAGGACCTGCAAACTGAGGCCTAGTGACAGACTGAATCCAGCTCCGGTTGGCTGCAGAGTCCAGTCCAGGACTTCAGGTGCCAGCTCTGCAGTTGTTGAGACTTTCAAGATTGGTTTTGTATATTTTGTATTATTTTCTCTATTCTTATTAGTAGCATTAGTAAAACATTTTTAATTTTTCCAACTCTTCTCTCTGTCCTTCTTTTCCTCTCAATCGCCTGTCCTTAGTGGGAAGGAGGGGAGAGGGAGGAGGGAAAAAGGATGAAGTGGGGGGAGGAGAGGAGGTTAACAATACATCTGCCAGGGTTTTATTGTCACCCCGCAATCTAAACCCTCGACATGCCAGTAAACCAAGGCTGTATAAAATTGGCTTGCCCCAAGTTTCTTCTGACAGTACCCCAGCAGTCTTGACATGCTTTCATATCTCCATACTGCACTGTTATTTGTCCTCAAAGTCATGCTGCAAAACAAAGCAGTCTGTGTAATTTTTCAGAAATACTTATGCCACCATGTCCACAACCTGATGTGGAACTACTTTGAGTTATGTATCTTTACCTTGTTGGCATGTAAAATGAGTCTGTGTGCTCATTTTTCGTAAATGGTTTCATTCCCAATTCAGCCGAACAACGCTTTATTTTGCAGTCTTCTGAAGGAACATCATGCAGTTGAACTTGTGTGCTCTTTTATCTGTATTATAGGAGCTTTTCTGAAAACTTTAGTGTTAAGTTCTCCCAAGCCAGCCAGTCTTATAAGGAAAAGTGTTCAGTCCTAGTTGGACTTTACCAAAGCAGGTAAAGTACACATGCAACATAAAAAGCATTGCAAAAAAAAGTGGCAAGAGAGCTTATGACTATCTCCATGAAATGGTAAATTTTTTTTACAACAGTCGGGCACGAGTAGGTAACTCCAAAATCCAGCTTTTTCATGATCCCACCCACTAGCATATTGCTAGCTCAGGGACTGAAGGACATGGATACTCCTTTGTGAGCAGGAGAGGGAGTGAAAGAATTTTGTTTGAGAGCATCATCCCATATTATGTACATGCATCTAAGAAAGTGCTCTGGGTACAGAAATCCTCAATGATTTTGGCAAGTGTTTAGCCCCTCCATGATAACAAATCTGATATTGGACTTCTTATATAAGACAGTTAAAGAGATAAGCTTTCATGATATGAATTTGATCGATTATTAGCACTCAGAGAGGAAAAACAGCCTTCTAAAGAACATACTGATCTTTTCTGGTATCCTAAAAACAGAAGAGAAAATAGGAAAAAATCTTGTATAAAAGACAACAAATCCACAAAGATTAGTGTACTTCCCTTCTTTTTGCATCTTAGTAAGCTGTATTTCAACACAGTACTTTTTTGTAAGCCACAAGTATCATTACGTACGATTCTTGCCAACTTTCCCCTTAGGGAACTCTGACTATAGTTGAAAGATCTTATCTGTCCTTTTCTATCACTTGTTCAAATACCTGAGAATTCAAACCTTAAATTCCTCGGAGCTCTATCTCCTGTTGATCAGGTTTGTACCTTTCAAAGTGCTCCTAATGCCTTACAGGTGTGAGAGACATGACAATTTGGGTTCATATGCATTATTTCACACCTTTCTGATTTTTCTGAAGTTTGTGTATTACCATCTGATGCACAGTGACAGCCACGTCATTTTTCAGAACCTGCAACCAGTTCTCAGAATAGTGTAAATCCTTGGGATAGCTCTCAGTGTGAGCTATCAGAGTAGGAAGAGATTCAATAAATAAAGTTACAACTCAAAATTATAAAATGAAGCACTTAGACTAAACACTATAACAATACTCAGCAGAGTACTAATACTACAACGCGATGATGCAGAAGTGAGACTCAAAGAAACACTATAAAATAAAACCAACATACAAACACATTATATTTACTGATATCAAATGTGTCTACTTTCCAGAAAAAAAAACAAACCACCACCACCAACAAACAAACAAAAAAAACTATTAGATTATTCTGTAAAACTGAGAAAAATCACTCATGCAACTTTAAGCAGAAAATTAAGTAATAACAGTTAGTCACAGACTGCTGCAAAATGACTGAAGGAGCTCATCTGTGCGACTACATATTTTTGAAAACCCCATGCTGAGACATAAGTGCAAAGCGCTAGTTCGGAAAATCATAATTTCTGACAATATGCCAAGCAAAGCTCAATACTGATAACTCCAGGAAAAGGATATAAGGAAAATATCACAATACACTCTGAGATCACCTCCTGATCCATCACGACAGCAGAAGGACAAATGGAATGGGACAGGAAAGATAGTAAATTGATCCTTCAACTAGGCTTGCTTGGATTTCAAGGAGGAGCTATCAATATCTCTTCACTATTTATTTCAAAGATTAGCTTTCTGAGACGGTTTTCTAAAAAATAAAACAGCGGATTTCATTTTCAGAGTACTAATCTGACACAGTGAGATGGACAAAACCCTTTTGTTTAGATAGAGAAATGTTAGGATGACTTAAGGCAAGTATTTACCACTCAGCAACAAAGGACAAACTGAAAATGGAAGAAAATGAGATGAACCAAAATTTTGTGAACTGCTGCAGAAGATCATACAACAACTTGAGATGGTCATGTAACAGATAGATGAGCACAAACCTGATTATTTCCATAAGATTAAGACCTGTTTTGGAAAGGCATAATTCTGATCTGAAAGTAGAGTCAGATGATAAGTAGTATAACATGAGTTGCCCTACATTTGAGTCACAGCATGATTTAGGTTGGGACATTAAAGATCATCTAGTTTCGACGCCCCTGCCATGGGCAGGGACACCTTCCACTAGACCAGGCTGCTCAGAGCCCCATCCAGCCTGGCCTGGAACACTTCCAGGGGAGGGACATTCACAGCTTCTTTGGGCAGCCTGTTCCAGAGCCTCACCACCCTCATGGTGAAGAATTTCTTCTAAATCTACCCTCTTTCAGTTTAAAGCCATTACCTTTGTCTTATCACTACGTGTAAAGACTTCCTTTCCAGCTTTCTTGTAGACCCCTTATAAGTACGGGAAGGCTTCTTCTTTTAGGTACCAACCAATCAAGAAAGCAAAGCATGCTCAATTTATTTGAATTTTTTTTTGTAAGGAAAGCATAACCAATGAATCAGTGAAATAACTATGTTACTATATTGTAAAAGACCACACATAAGAAAAATATGTATATTTTGACATGTGATGAAGTTCATCCTCTTAAAAAAGAAAAATAAATAAACAAGAAAATATCAAACAAAAAACCTAAACATTCTCTCCCAATTTCTGAAAATAAAAGCTTTCCAGGAAAGAAATGCAAGTTAAAATAAAATCTTAGAAGAGTAACTTGATGTAAAAAATATTCTGTGTGAACATGTCTCCATGAAAGACTACCTCAAGTCCATGCAGAACTGGATCCATGTTTCTAAAACTGTGGGAAGTGAGACGTCCTCAGACAGAAGGAAAAAGACAGAGGGGAGTAGAAAAAGAATGAAAAAAAACCACTATTTAGGTCTATGTGACAGGGCACTATCTCGTATTAACATGTGTTAACCAGCTTAATTATTATTTTCCAACATTAAATTTATATAAAGACAGGGAAGTAAAGGAAAAATAGGCAAAGGGATGCACATACTTCAGTTAACTTGAAGCATGCACTACAACAATAACATCTAGCACACAGAATATATATTTTCAATCATTATCTTTTATCAGCAAAAACTGTCATTGTATATAATTCATCTGCTCTTACATAAGATAAAGAAAGGAATGCAAATATGCAAAAAAATCAGAATTTTCGGAGACTGTATGAAAAATTAAAACAAATAAAAATCCATTCAGTCTCCAAACACTCATCTTTAAAAGAAAGCCTCAAGCCTGTTTTAAAATAATCAAACCACGGATTTTCTATTCAACAATACTGATTTGTGTGTCCTATTTGATAACTGGCACAAACCCTTTTTCACAAGTCATTACACTACAGGAGGGGCATACTCTTCTCTCTATATTAAGCAAGAAAATATTTACAAACTAATAATAAAATCAATATATATCACAGCCTCAAGATCACTTCTAATTCTGACAAGTTTGAAAACTGGTGCTCTAGGCATCAAAACCCTCATCTGATAAATCACATATAGGCTGCCAAGTAACTAGTAAACCATCCATATAACAAAAATGAATAATGACCTGTATAGAGTTTATAAAAGAGTTATTAGAAATGTCCTTAAATAAAAGTCACAGTAAACATAAATGAAGTGCATATATTCAGCACGTTGCTGAATGGTGGCCATAAATGATATACAGATAGTGGTGAAAAGGAACGTGAAATATTAGAGAAAAAGCCTGACAAACAGTGCTTTTTCTGTTTGCCTAGATACTGTGGGAATCTACTTGCTGTTGCTCCTTAAAATTACTTCAGCTCAATACTGTACCTGTAATGAAATGTCATGTCTTGTCTTTGTTTACATATACGATGACCAGAATAGTAAGTCCTTTTGATAGGAATGTCTAGCCCTCTAAACAGTACAGAGAAATACAGGCAGAATGTGTACTTTCTGTGAATCCAAAGGTTCAATTCTGCCTTCACTTATGTCAGTATTTGTCTTCAAATTTCTGTTGCCTTAAGCAGAGTTGATTAGTATAATGTTGCTGAAGTAAAGAACCAAAAAAAATGTATCAGAAAGGAAAACACTTTGGAGAAGATAATAGAAGGAAGAATTCAAAAAAATTACTCAGTTGAGTGTCCTAGACTTCAAAAAGAGATGGAAGTTGAAAACAAGCATATCTGTAGCATGGCCATATTTGTATTGGTTTTCCATTTTTCTCCATTTATAACTTATAATCCTGTGAATTACTTATTCATTCCTACCTGAATTACGAAAAGGTGTTACGTGAACCTGCCAGCTGATATTTGTTAAATATATTGAAAATGTGTTGAGTATCACATTGGACACATTTAAGACATGCTTTAAAACTGTCTGGTTAAAAATTATTTTAGAACAACATACTTCTATCCTGGATTATGAAACAGTACCTGATCAGAAAGAGAGTGACCTAGAGAAACATTTAATAGAAAAGCAAAAAAAGAAGGTTAATTCATCAACCTGACACTCAAAGCCTTTACAAGACTGAAATAATGAGTGGAAATAGTGGATATGATTCATGTCTGAAGGGGTGGGAGAACGAGGAGAAGAATACTGAAGTAAATAGTTCCATATATCGTTATATTTCTGTTCTGAATGCTCAATTCCATACTAGACCCCAAACGATTCACTAAATTTAAACTATAGAAAATGTAGGCCCAAATGTCAGAACAGAAATAAGTTGATGTATGTTACACATGCAGCTAATACCCGATAGGATACATAAGTTTCAGCAGTCAACTTTGTTTGTTCCTCCTGATTGGTAGGAGGAACAAAAGCTGGTAGCCCATGGCTTGGACAAGTGCACTCTCTGCTGGGTTAAGAACTGGCTGGAGGGCCGGGCCCAGAGAGTGCTGGTGAATGGGGCTGCACCTAGCTGGCGGCCAGACACTAGTGGTGTCCCCCAGAGGTCAGTGTTGGGTCCAGTCCTGTTTAACATTTTTATTGATGATTTAGATGAGGGGATTGAGACCATCATCAGCAAATTTGCTGATGACACCAATTTGGGAGGGAATATCAACCTGCTGGAAGGCAGGAGGGCTCTGCAGAGGGATCTGGATAGGCTGGAAAAATGGGCTGATTCCAATGGGATGAAGTTCAACAAGGCCAAGTGTCGGGTCCTACAGTTTGGCCACAACAAACCCCTGCAGCGCTATAGGCTGGGCGCAGAGTGGCTGGAGAGCAGTCAGGCAGAAAGGGACCTGGGGGAACTAATTGACAGGAAGCTCAACATGAGCCAACACTGTGCCCAGGTGTCCAAGAAGGCCAATTGTATCCTGTCCTGTATCAAAAATAGCATGGTCAGCAGGACCCCTGTACTCTGCATTGGTGAGGCCACATCTGGGGTATTGTGTTCAGTCCTGGGCCCCTCAGTTCAGGAAAGATATTGAAGTGCTGGAGCGGGTCCAGAGAAGAGCAACAAGACTGGTGAAGGGACTTGAACATAAGACCTATGGGGAGAGGCTGAGGGAGCTGGGGTTGTTTAGTCTGGAGAAGAGGAGGCTTAGAGGTGACCTCATCACTCTCTATAACTACCTGAAGGGAAGTTATAGCCAGGTGGGGGTTGGTCTCTTCTCCCAGGGAGTTAGCAATAGGACAAGGGGGACAAGGGGGCATAGGCTTAAACTCTGCCAGGGGAAATTTAGGCTGGATATTAGAAAGAAATTCTTTACAGAGAGAGTGGTCAGGCATTGGAATGGCCTGCCCAGGGAGGTGGTGGACTCACCGTCTCTGGAGGTTTTTAAACTGAGATCGGACATGGCACCTAGTGCCATGATCTAGTAAATGGACTGGAGTTGGACCAAGGGTTGGACTTGATGACCTCTGAGGTCTTTTCCAACCCAGTCGATTCTGTGATTCTGTGATTCTCATCATAAAATATTCCTTTTTAAGTTTCAAAAAGCTAGTTTTCATTGTGAAAGGCAACACGTGTGTTCTTATTGGTCTGAGTAGGCTCAGTTTTGTAACTTTTATCTTCTCAGTGACTACTACATTTCTGCAATCCTGTTCTCTGTAGCAGCACAAATGACAGGCCATTTCTTGGAATTGTATACCTTAGTGAGGTTTTGTGATATAGGAGACAGAGGAAAGAAACACATGGATCCTGGTATCATCATGTGTTATATCTCACTTAAAGATTGTGCTCTTCTTTGGTTACACATCTAGCTTTTTCCTTTATTTCTCTTCTGTAATGAATGATAATACTTTCTGAGCAACCAAATAATTCCAGCTGTCTAAGGAAGATACATTAGCTTTCCAACTTACCTTCCAATAATGGCACTAGGATATACCAAGATATTTTTTATGTGTGAGAAAATATACCCAGTTTTCATTTCAAACTCACAGAGACATTAATTTTATTTTAGTTTGAGGCACTTACACCACACCCATCACAGTGACAGCATAAAATAGAAAGGGAACAATGTTCTCTGATTATAACTGAAGTTATACCCACTTTTTAATTTTTCTGTGACTTACTTGTAGTATTAGATCTGATTATGCAATAAATTGACACAGTACAGTTGATTTTGACATAAATAATGAGAAAACCAAGCCAGAGTTAAAAGCTGGGTTCAGCAGGTATGAAGCACATTTTCCACTCCACATTGCACACCAGTAAGAACAGTTAAAAAAAAAAAATCAGAAGATTGCTGTATCCCAGAGTTGGAAACTCCATTCATATTATTCCTGCAGAAAGAAACATGAAAGGTGGAAGACATCATTCTAACTTTCCACTATCAATATAGAAAAAGACATGTTAACTTCTCTGTGTAGAAACAAGAATGGTAGAATTCATCCTCTCCTAATATATCACTCATAAAAGTCTTTGTCATATCTTACATTTAAAATTCTAATTTCTTGGTACACATGCATAATGTATTTTGTAAGAAAAACATTTCAGTATTTCTAGCTTGTATGCTGATAGATATTACCTTCTAACCCATTTACAATTATGGAAAAAGACATTGCCTGGTGTGGAAAAATTAACAGCTCGTTCATATAGCTCACTTCTTCACAAGGACAAACAACTTGAGGTGACTGGAATGTTTTCAGAATGTATGAAAATAGGATGCCATTTTGCATATATGCTTCACAAACAAATATTATAATTTTTCTCCTGAGACTTGTAGGAAAATAACTCTCACTACCTTTTTAAATTTGCTTTATTTGTTATGTTCTGTAATCTAAGACAGAAAAAGAGTCTATGAAATGGAGTCAAAATATGTTTGTGCACCTAGAGAGTCCCCAGCGTGTGTCTTCTTTTGAGAAGTATTGTTGCCATTTACAAATACCGATTTCTCTTAATGGCAACAATCCTTATATCAAGTTTACTACTGGCTATATTTATGACAAAAATATACATTAGGGTCACTTACTTTGTTCAGCAGAAGCAAAAAGATCTGTGGGTTTCCTTCACAACATCCCCAAAATATTACTTCATCTCACTTCATCTCTGTTTCCTGAAAGTCCTAATTCAATGCCTCCTCTTAAGACTTCATCACAACTCCTTCCTTAGACCTTCTGATTTCATTCCAACTGTGTCCTTTCCAATAGGCATATCCTTCTATTTACTATTGATGTGCCATATACTAAAACCCTTAGCAGGTTCTTTCTCTGTTTCCAAAGATAATTACACTGTGCCTGAAACACAGTATCTGGAACACCTGATGGCATTAATGAAACCTGTGATTCATTTTGGATCAAAGATTTTCTTGTTATCAGCCATCGTCACCTCTCAATGTATTTCACAATAAGCCATCTTTTTATAGCAAAGATTTTCAAATAAGCCTCCTAATGTCTGTGTAAGATTTACAAAGCTGCTGCCTTTTGATGTTTAAAATACATTTTGCATGATGGACATATCTTGTCACCCGTATGGCTTTAATTTCTAAGATACTTGGGTTTCTTTCAAATGTTCATTTCATCACATCTCTGTGGGGTAGTAGGGTATTATTATCCTTGTTTCAGAGATGGGGAAATGAAAAACGTGAGGTCTAGAGACATCCTCTGATTCAGGCATCTAAAATTGTTTTAGGAAGTTAGATGCCTATCAATGAGTCACCTCAACCAATTTCCTGTAGCATCTGGCATCTACCTTCAGCAAGTACCTTAAATATCAACGATGTATGCCTTTTGTGCAGAACATCTTGAAATTGTAGGTGTTTGACCCACCATGCCTCCTGTTGTCTGTCTCACCGTGCATCTTTCTTCTCTCCTACTCCTATTTCTCTCTGACAGAAACACACACACAAACAGAATTACTTCTCTTGCCCACAAATGCCTACTTTCCATAGAATCAGTATACAGGATTGTAGGTTTTGCAGCTAAAATTCCAAAATGTTTTTGTGGTGTTTTTTTTTTAAAACTTTTTTTCTTGTTAACCCTCAACAAGGTGCTTTTAGAAGAGGTATCATCTCTTATATTCTAGGATTTGCTAGAAATGCTAGATGTTATTATCTTATGCTTTCTGTATAAATTTCTGTATGTATCAAAGAAATAGCACAGTTTCCTTCCTTTTCCCCTGCATTCACTTCATTCTGCCCACATCCAGGCATTGCAGTTCTTTTAGAAATATTTTTCTATTACATATGTAACGCATAACATTAGTCTCATAGCAAAAATTTCTGTCATTCAGAATGCAGAAGAAACTTTAAGTCCCTTTTATGCCTTGCAGCTCACATCACATCACATCACTTTGAGTCGCACAAAGCCACGTGTTGACAGAATCAAACATAACAAGACACAATGCATCAAGTCTCTTTAGTCTTATACTCAAGGTGCAAAGACAAATGCTATCACAGAGGCTTGTAAGGCTGCTTTATAAAACTCATCACCAGAAAGCAGTGCACATTGCAGCAGTGGTACAGTTTAAGTGTTTCAGTAGAGCACTAATGTTGTTTGATAGCATAATGGCAGTACAGACTTACTGACATGGTGGAATGAAGGGTTGCTCAACATAAAAAGGCAACACTGTAAATACATTTAGTAGTACAAGTTTGCTGTAGGGAGCAGCATCAGTGAAATACAGTATTTTACCAACACCTTACCTTCCTACTGATTTTTCTGTTTACATTCCTGTTAACTAGCATCCCATTTAGAGTACATGTTATTTTCACAGCACTCCCTAAGCTAGGCACATCCAAGAACAGGCCATCTGTTCACTTATTAAAACTGTGTAAAAGAGTACGGTTCTTGTTTGCCCAAAGTTTCAGACCTCTTCTTAAGGATCTTTCAGTCCTGAAATCTGTCCCTCTGATTATCTACTAGTAAAACATTATGATGCTGCACCAGGATTAGTTTGCCCTACTGAAGCACTTTCAAGTCTTTGAAAGACAAAAAGCAATATTTATTTAATGTGTATTTTAATGGCGTACACTAGTCAACCACTGTGCATGATCTGCAATATGACAAGTAAAGGAGGGGTTTTTTTTGTAGGATTCTTTCAGGATGGTTTACTGGCTGACTGCTTATTGGTAATAATATTCAGGGAAACTGATCTAGTTACAAAAAAAATCTGCTAAAATATTAATATATTTTATAAAGCTATTATGAAATCACACATTTAATTACTGAGAATGATACATGTATTTTCTCTAGAACGTGACACTTAATTTGCATAACCTTAAAACATCATTTAAAATGTTTCTGTACAAATATTTATAAGAATAAAAATTTTATGTCAGTTGAACAGTTCATTTGACCAAAGAAAGCAAGCAACAAAACTGAATTATCAATGACATGAGAAGGCATCTGATAAAGAATCAGATGATATAATTTGAGAGCAGTTAGAAAGATGTCACAGTGATGACACATACTTGAAATTAAGGATGTGGCTTTCTTGTCTTGAGTCATCAGTGCTTCATTTCCGCAAACAAAAAACCTGTATTTCCTCAAACAAAAAAGAACAGATCTTTGCTAGTATCCACCTGATATAGTAAGAACCATACAGAATGGCTTTCTCTATGTGTCTCAGGACAGGCAATTTCATGTTTTAATGTTAAAAAGTCCATCCTCTGAGTTTTCTGTAAGCACCTATTGTACAAGTGTCAAAAGGCAAGGGTTTGTCTTTCACTCAGATTTTAAAATTAGCCTTCTGTTCTTAAAATATAACAATGCAAGTTAAGAAGAATCACTTCTACCTTTGTAGGATGCTGATTGAAAAGAAAACCTTTTAAATAGCTTTCAGCTAAAAGCAAGTTCAAAAATTGTATATTGATTCAAAAACCCACAACAGAACAGCAGATGAAAAGGAGACTTTTAGAAAGATGTGGCACTTTTAAGAACTAAGCTTTATTCTTTGTCATCTTCTGCAATTGTACTTTTTTCAGGGCCCTTTCTGCATGAATAAAAGATCGCTCTTCAAAGCTATAATTCCTTGTGTATTTCCAGTGTCTTCTCATAAATAAAAACTGGAGGGGGAAACAAAACAAAACAAAACACAAAACTACAGAAAACAAAAAAAAAAAAAAACCACCAACACATGAAGATGATTTTCAGTAATCTTTTAGTTCCTGTCACTTCAGGGAAATAAAGACCATGGAAGAGCATGAATACCATATGGCAGCCAGATTGAAAGAATTTTGTTTATGCAGCAGTGTCCACTCAGAATGAGGATTACTGAAATAATGACATCTTTGCTCAAAAGTAAGGGATTACGGAAGTATTTATACTCAAGAATGGGATCAAGGAGACTCAAGAGAGGAAAAATAAACCTTTGCTGTAGCCCTGCAGTGCTGTAATGATCTTGTGGTTTAAGCACTCAGCATGAAGCTATCTCTCTGTAAACAAAAATAAAACCTGTAGTGCAAAATTTTGATCCACATCTCAAAGGCACCTCAGAAGTACATAATGAAAGACAAGGACCAGTATTTTTATGTCGATATGCTTTTGTCTGTGTCTGCATGAATTAACTTAATTTTGGTGTCCTTTATGATGTTGAATTAATGAAATTATTGTATAATACCAAAAATGCATTATGCTACAGCATAGTAGCTAAATGAAAGCATTTTATAGAAAAAATGTCAGAAACACTAAAGAAATTAAGTAACATGAGTTCTCATTGAAGATTAACAGTATAGATGCTTCTGAACTTTTCATGGTCTTAGGGGTTAAACTTCAAAACTTTGGAATGTACTTGAAATTTAATGGACCAATTCATGAAATTACTGGTCTAGTAACCTATATGCATACAAGCTCACAATTAGCAAGACAGAGAATTCTGCTGGAGATCTGGAGTTTCTGAAATCTGATAATGTCACTTCATGATGAATATGTCCTTTCCAAAACAACAAATGCAAGGAGAGGTAAAGTAAAGGATTGCTCAGTAAAGGAAAGAATTTGGAGGAAAGAAGCAGCTTCTCAGTTTTGAAGTAAGAAAGAAAATGCCTTTCATTTGTTCCTACTAAGTCAAAACAACAAGAACAACAGAAAACCACCACAACCCCATAAGAGTTTGTAGCTATAAAAGCCTGGCACAATAAACCTTCTAAATGACCTATCAAAATCTCAAAATCTCTTCAAGCTTTTTCCACTTGTTAAAGAGACATTCAGCAGCTGAATTCCTCTGTTTTAAGACTGAAGAGATTATAAAAACAAGCAAATTGCCTTTTAATGATATATTTCTTAAACATTGAATTATGCCTTACTTTCCAGAAATCTCAAGATTTTAACTTAAAAAGTGAGACATTCATCCCTAACTTAATTATTTGATAAGATTAGAAATAAATTATTAATCTGAATCTCAAAGAAATCTCTATTTCTTCACATATTAAAAAAATAATTTCCCTGTGCATCTGGAATATTGTGTCCAGTTCTGGGTCCCTCAGTTCAAGAAGGACAGGGAACTGCTGGAGAGGGTCCAGCGTAGGGCAATGAAGATGATTAAGGGAGTGGAGCATCTCCCTTATGAAGAAAGGCTGAGGGAGCTGGGTCTCTTTAGTTTGGAGGAGACTAAAGGGGGAACCTTATTAATGTTTATAAATATATAAAGGGTGAGTGCCATGAGGATGGAGCCAGGCTCTTCTCAGTGGCAAACAATGATAGGACAAGAGGTAATGGGATCAAGCTGGAACACAAGAGGTTCCACTTAAATTTGAGAAGAAACTTCTTCTCAGTAAGGGTGACAGAGCACTGGAACAGACTGCCCAGGGAGGTTGTGGAGTCTCCTTCTCTGGAGACATTCAAAACCCGCCTGGACATGTTCCTGTGCGACCTCACCTAGGCGTTCCTGCTCCAGCAGGGGGATTGGACTAGATGATCTTTTGAGGTCCCTTCCAATCCCAAACATACTGTGATACTGTGATACTGTGAAGGAAAGAAGTGGTAGACTAACAATCTACAACACATCTTCAGTGACAAGGAAAATCCATTTCAGATATGCTTCTTCATGTTTGAGGCATTTCTCCATAAATTCTGTTGGACTTTTCCACTCGCTCTAGCTCCCACATGAAATAGACTTTGTCTGACCAAGAAAAGGTATGGACAGGAGAAGGGCTAATTAGTGTTGTTCCTTTAGTTAGTGCATAAATAAGTAATGACATTCATTAGAGGTCAGCATTCTCTCTTGTCCTACTATCTGCTGAGTAGTTCCAGGGCTAGCCTCATCCTTGCTCATGAGGGACTTGAACAAAAGGCAAGCGCTGGCACCAACTACATGGTGTACAGAGCAGACTTGCTCTCTGCCTGTACAGCAAAGGTGAAGGGAAGATGTAGGAAGAGGTACAAAACACAGCCCATGAAAGTCAAACCACAGTGAACAAACTTGAATACAAAGCAGAACAGCAACTCGCACCAACAGCATCATGTAAATATTTATCGGCATCTGTTGGAAGCACATGACTAGGTGAGTGTGTTCAAGAACCAGAGCAAACTGTTGTTCAAGAAAAGGAATGGGTGGCTTGCTGGGGCTGGGTAAACAAACAGTAAATTTTCATACTACTCCCCTGCCTAAATCACCAGCATTCATTGCAGCTTTTTGCAGATGACCAGGTGAGAGTGTCTTTATTCAGTTCTCTGCTGCCCACTGCAAATTCAGTAAGGTGGCACCTTATGTTACACTGTTTTAGAGTCAACATTGCATCATCTCAAGAAAAGCGAGAGATTCAGAGTGAGAGGTTCAGAGAGAAGAGTTCATAATGGTGCTAAGTTGTGCATAAATATCATATTATTGACAGAAAGAAATGAAGGTAAAGGTAGAAGTAGGAGTAAAGAAAGGCTGGAGAACTTGAAGCAAGCTTCAAACAAGATCTAAGTATATTCACGCCATATAATATATTTGAACAAATGGAAAAACACTTGTCTTTATGAATAGCAGAAATCAATAGTTCTGCTGCTGAAATTCAACTGTTTCTGTCCCTGACAATGACTTTCAGAAATAAGCTGAACTTTGTATTTCCATCTTAACAAACATCACAAAACAGTCAGATACTTAATAAGGATTATAAAGTAATTAACAGAGAGAGTTAGCTCTCTGTGCATTTCTTTTAATTTTTATTTCTACTAGTCAACTTGTAACTCTCCAAAAATCCCAAACTAGCAAATTTTGTCATCTCTGTCAAAGAAAAAAGACCACAACATACTGTTTATATACAAGCCTATCGATTATTGGTATGCATAGCAATATGTCAAGAAGAACCCCCTTTAGTGAATGCTTGTGTGAGATTATTGCAATAGAGTTACAGAGGTGTGCAACATATTGCCATCACTGGCTTCATTCACAAGACGCCATTAAATGGTAATGACTTTTGTTTATTATTAACTTGAGATGAATTTCAAGCAATATTTGAAAGCTGAAAACTTCTGCTTTGTGTCTGGAAACTCTTATAAATTCAGCTCCCTGTTCCTTGGATATTACTAAGTCTTACAAGAAGAGTTTGCATTATAAATACAAGGGTCAGCATGCTGTTTACAGACAGGATATGTCCCTGTGATCACACAGAAGGGTGCAGTGCATCTAAAGAAACATAGTACCTGCATAAACAAGGGAATTTAACTCCTAGAGAGCAGATGTCATTCCGCTATCCTGGGAGGCAGTCTTAAAAGCCAAATGATACCTGTGTGGATCATGAACACCACGTATGTGTTTTTTTTCTTGGGATCAGCTTTCTGTCTTCTAGTTAGATTGTCAATCAATCCAAGGTACCTAGTAATGAAGGACTGTCAGGAAAGGACATATCACCCTCTCACCTTTACCTTTTGATGGGTGAATTAAAAAAAAAAAAAAAAAAAGATAGTAAAAATGCTACCTGTAGATCAGCATTGCTGAATGCCATCTCTGTTTCTTTTTACAAATACCGTACTTGACAGCAAGTGGCTAATTGTATGTTCCAAAAGAATTCAAACTGACCTGAGACGTCTTTAAAAAGTTGTGAATACACTGATTACATCCTTGAAATTAAATATAAAATTATATATATATATATATATTATATTTCTTGACAAACAGAAAAATTTCAGTTAACTTTTATTAATACCGTATCATTTTTTTTTTTTTTTCACTAAAGAAAATAAATATTTAATTTAACTTTTTCTTTATATTTCCATCTCTTTTCAAGAAGCGATTTTTATTCAGTGTCTTGTCCTCTTTACTTGGCTGGAAATTACTTGGCTAATTTGTCTGTTCACTTATTATTTTTTTTACATTCTGCAGCCTGATTGGAGTCTGATGCAGCTGAAGATATCTGGAAATTCCAGACAAATAACAACTGGGAACAGACATATCAAATCTACAGTAAGGATACAGTTGAATCCACTATGCACGTGACACAAAAACAATCCCTATGCACATGACACAAAAACAATCCAGACATATCTTTTAAATCTGATATATTCTGTATCAATCGTATTTCTGGGAATTTGCAGTTCAATGGCAGAGAAGGAACAGAGAAAGTAAAAATCAAGAAAGCATTGACTTTTATCTCCCACAGACTTGTTAACATTTCCATTCATGCCTGCTGTTAATCCCATACACAATTTTCCTGGCTTTATGGTGATGACTAATTTTCAGTGTTTGTGGGATGATTGGCTAATTTTCCAGTTTTCTGGTTACCTCATTACATTCTCTGATGCTATCTCTCTCACTGATGAATTCCATCCATCTCATAAATAACTGACATAATCCACTGATTCCTCTTTCATTGATTCAAATTTTTCATTTTGTTTGAAGTAGATAGATTCACTTCCTTCTGGCATTCAGTCTTTTGTCACTCTGGAATTCTCTAGTGATTTTAATTTCATTTTCTTATGTGTATGTGAAATTTTAAGCCAGGGAGCAACTTTGCTTCAGTTAGACTTTATTTTCAAGATCATCCAGCCCTGTGCTTACATGTATTTCAATGGAAGAAATTACTAAGAGGCATGAAGATGAATATTTGATCTTACTGTCCTCTGCAGTACCTTATAAGAGAACTGAGTATGTATAGCTTCCAGATGAATGAAGAGTACCTAATACTATCTAATATTGCCATTTCTGTTGTGGTTATTCAGGTATTACTATCTTTTTTTCTTTCTTTGGTATCTTATCTAAGAATGGCTGGTTTAAGTCTCTCATCCTGTAGGCTGCATTAAAAAATACAAAAAAGAGGTGAAAGGGAGTATAGCAAGAGGGAAATGTAAACTAGAATATGAGAAAAAAATGGAAAAAAGTTAGGAGAAAATAAAGAAACATCCACCTTTGTGAAACCACAAATTGGGAAGAAACCTGTAATAATTTTTCTTCAATATCATGCATGATGCCAAGTGCTGTAGTAGCCTATAAAAACTAGGAGGAGAAAAGACGCTTGGGCCGGACGGTTCATACAAATGATAAAAATGGTGAAATGGAAAGGATTTCACATCAATCTGTACTGGAGCTTGAATATCTCAAGTGTGTTACACTTGGGCCCATAGCTACAAAGGTGAATATATGAACAGAGTAACTTTAGGGTTAAATGAATACTCATAAAGATAAGAAGCTGATCTACTTTTTAACATGTGCTTTCTTACTTCAGTGGGAATAACAGCACCCTGACTTTAAAGGGTACTGGATTAGCCTATGTTATTTAGCTGTTATAAGAAGGAATGAAATATCAATAGCAAAGCTCTTTTAAAAATGAAAGCAAGTTTCTGAAACAAATCCACCGGATGCTTTTTCAGTGTTCTGAAAAAATGTGAGCTTCGTGGTTTTTTTTTTTTAAAAAAAAAAAAGATTTAGTAAGTAGACACTTGTGGTTGCAGTGGGAGGAATGTCATAGCAAGCATTACATATACTCCTGCATGCAGTTTGACATTCACTTTTGCTGCGAAAGTGTCTAGAGTTTCTGCAATGAGCTGAGAACTCTAGGAACTTCTTCCTAGCTCCTGTAAATTAGTTGTTAAGACCTTTGTCCTCAGTCATGTGTAATATGTTAATACGACAGCATCACAACATAGTGTGTTCATGATTATATAGGTTAGTAATTTTTATGGACACTGAAACAACTCTGGTTGATTTTTCCACTACAGACTATGTAGTAGTGATAGAGATGGTTAGAAAGGGACCCACACTGGGTTCCTTTCTAATCTAATGAACAGAATATTGTTCCTAATATTTGTTCCTAATAAGAACAAGTGCATTGCTACAGACAATCTGACTGAGACAGTAAGACTCCTTGAAGCATTTTATTCAATGATTTGAAAATCTTTGGAGAGATGGTATGTGGGGAAACATGTATTTCTGGTCTTAGTTAGCTTTGGCAGTAGTATTGAAGATACTTTCCTCAGTACCTGGGAATAAAACAGAGGACAGCCATAGGGTCACGTAATTTATCCATCTTCGGAACTACAATTCCATGCAGTCAGAAATATCAGAAAGTAAATTATTTTCCCCCATCTGTTTCTGAAACCCTTAAATGTATTGATAGGGTCTCATTTCTGTAATTTCCCTGAAGTCATTTTAAGAATAACATTTAAGAATAACATTTAAGAATAACATTTAAGAATAACATCATCACGTACCTGTAAGGAAATGAATATACTTTTAAGAAATACAATATTGATTATCCAAAGCATTTAAAAAAAACTATACATGAATATAGAAATGATTTAGTCTGTCTTTTAATAGCAATAACTTCAGTCAGAGGAACAGTGATTTGAATGTCCAAAGTTTGTGCTATCTAATAATAATTTTGGAGTAAGTTCCCAGGATCTTTCCTCATGCTTCCTTCTCAGCTAAGTTCTGGTCTCTGTTCTCTTTCTTTGGCATCTTACAGGGCTCTTTTTCTATGGAATATGAGTTTGAATGAACTGTATTTACAGTGTCAGACAAGAGTTCTTAATTCTTCTTAGAGCCCTGAAATGCAAATGTATTGCACTTCAGTAAGTCATAAAACTGAACAAATACTATCTTGGAAAAAATAATTTTGTAAGTGAGTTTAAATATTAATGCTCGGTACGCCTTATTAAAATTCTGAGAATTAAATAAAAGTGAGTGATATTTCCCAAACATTGTTTGCAGAAGAGAGCTTAAAAGCTAACAATCCTTTTTATGCAAGAGAAAAATAAAACATTCTTGAGCCAACAAGAAAAAAATTGTTTGCTACACATAAGGCCATATAATCTGGAATTCATCATGTTCTACATATTTTTGGACAGGCTGCCACAATGTAAGCCCCATAGCCAGATGTTCCAGGAGGAAAATCACTCTTTTGACTCTTCTTAAACAAAGAAAACTGCTTCCACAGAAAATCTGATTTTCATAAATCAGTTATTTCTGCTCAGTTCCTCTACTGGCACCTGGTATGTCACCATCATTGTATCTGAAATGTGACTTTGGAACGTAGCAGCCTCTTAAACGGCCCTTCAGACAAACTGATTATTTCTCAACAGTGAGAGCTTTAATTTACTTTAAATTCTCTCTTCTATTCATCTCTGTGAGGATATTACTGACTGAGAAATAAAACTGAGCACAGCGGGGTTGAACTGTGCCCAATAAGGTCTTACACTTACTATCTTAGTAAAGCTGAAACCTTAATCTCATTTAAGAGATCAAATGCCCATGTAAGAGAGTTAGGCAGCAGCTTTGCAACTTTGGACCTTGAGGCTGACAGGCACAACTACATTCTCTGCACTTAGTTGCCTGCAGACTTTGATTTAGATGGAAAAATAGAAGAACATATGGGAGAAGGGCAGTTACATTGACATGTTGTATGTACATATGAAAGTGTTAGATTCCTTGATGAAAGACTAGTCACAATAAATACAAAATTTGGTGGAAGAACTCTAGTAATGTCACCAGAGAAAATGGCATGCACTGAATTCACTATCCTAAAGCTGTTGAAAGAGAACAATTTGACCATTGTCCCTGATTGGCAGCTCTCCAAGAAGAGTCAACGAAAGAAACCACCTCTCCTGAAAGTCATGCAAGTTCGAGCAGGTGGTTGCCTGCAGTAGTGAAGGACTTGTTACAGGATGTAGGGGAAGAGCTTATTATGAGAGATTTGTGTGAAGGACCAAAGATAAGAAAAGAAGCAGGGCAGATCCAGGAGGAACAAGCATGGGAAGAACTAACACTGTATGTGTTCATGGTACTGCTAGTGAAGGTACTGGTCTCTGTGTTCACTTGTGTGACTGATAGCGTGTGTGTACAATACAGTGCACCCATGCACATGTGTGTACATGTGCACACACACCTACCCATTGGGAATACACACATGGTCTCTCTATTGACAGGACCTGGGAACACAGAACTGTAGCAAGCACCAAATCTATCAGGCTATGACAGGAGAAATCCACATGCAACTTGAAGCCCACTGGATTACGCTGCCTCTAACCGTAAAATTTCCCATTTAATGTTTATACATATAAACTCCATTCTTAAGTTTCTTTTGCCTGAAAAGAGTGTTCTTTATTCCTAGTCTTGGACTATGCATATGTGCCATGAAAAGGATAAGTGGGAAGATGCAGAGAGAGAGAGAGATGTGGGAAAGTTCTACCTACTAAGGAAATATAATTTTCCTAGGTTTTGAAGAACACGTATGCATGAGATCTTGTGCTAACATATTTAATTGTCCAAAGGTATATGTCATTTATCTATCTTCTCCCTTTTCGCTCTTGGTAGAAAGGTTTTATATTAAATGCTAGTATTTGCCTGTGTTACAATAGGAAAAAAAAAAAAAAAAAACATAAATGAAAGAAGTATCACCATTTAAATGAACAATATTAGTAAATATGGAATTAAGTGCACCTTTGGCAGTTGCAAGTAGCAGCATGCAGTTTATGTGTTTGACAAATGTGCATATTGGTAACCGCCATTTCTACACAAAGAACTTTATTGCTGCTCAAATTAGTTCCCTTTTTTCCTTTGTATTTGCTTTGTGCCGTCATACCCACATTAGTAACAGTAGTTTCTCTAGACAGAATATACATTATTCTTTCATTCCACGTAGGTAGTCCAAATTTAAATGCACACCTTCAATCAGCATTCTACTCCTTCAAACATTAATGAACTGAATCTGTAGTTTGTAAATGTGAGCAATGCTTCATAGTAAATCTATGATAAAACTCTGAGTCAGACTGCAGCTTTTGCATTGTATTGGCCACATGGATTTGCGAGCTATGCTCATCTCATCAAAACCATTATGTGCAAAAAAACGAAGAATAACAAACAGAACACTGCTTTCACAGAGTCAACATCATGAGCACCAGCTGGGTCCTCTGATTATCAGTAGTTATAAAAACATTTTTGTATTTATCATAAGCCTTCTGCTTTTGCAAAGTCATGTATCTGTTAAGGAAGTTTTTTATTCCCAAACATATTGGTTTCCGAATTTACCCCAAAAATATTGGACAAAGATGGACAGTTAAACGTAATGGATTTCGTGGGGAAAAAAAAAAAAAAAAAAAATCAGACTCAGCTCTCTTCGATCCGGGGATTGTCCTAGTCCTTCATTTAGATTTAATGTATATATGTATATGTCTGTGTGTGTATAAACCTCCCCACACATACCCACACACACCCCCCAAGATACCAATGGCTGTCACTTTGCATTTTGCAACCACACAGTTTATCAGATCCATTTTTGTTTCAGCTTCTGTATCAGAGTTTGCACCAATCCGCAAAATATCAGCTCCTTCAAATGTAAACAAGATGTTCAAAAAACATAGAAACATTTCGTAGAGCATAATGAATGTGTAATAAATGTCTAACATTATATAGTTCAAGTAAATATCCTTTGTTCCTGAATGCCTGACTTTATCCTTTGTGGAAATGGAGCCAGCACATGCACAAATATAATCCAGTCTTTGGGTTAGTTCCCAGAGTTTATCATTCTTGCAGTGAAATTCTGGTGAACCACTGAAGCATCTTACATTTATATTAGAATTTTCATACCCAACATGCTGTCAGGCATTACTTAGCTTTTTAAAACTGGTTCACATTTTCCATTTCAGTTCTACAGTCTGGCTGGCTGCAGGTAACCTCATATAATAATGATTCAAGTTTTTGAGTGACTTTCTTCATTCCGTCTATTGTAAAGTAAGACTCAGAGAGCACGAAGAACATCAAAATGTCTCCTAAGAATAACACTAGGTCATAACTGAGGACACTTAGTTTGGGAATCAGTTCAAGATTAAAACACATACATTTAGACAGCTCTACATTAGCTATATGGTTAAGCTAGGCTTGGTGCTAGGCTTGATGCCTAACCAAACATCTTTTCGAGATTCCTTAGTGTATTCTCCATGGTATCTACCTGCCCTTCTAGAAAGGCACAACTTCCTGGCAGGACCTGTATCATATTCCTAGGTTTGTGCAGCTATCTTGAATACTCTAGACCACCTTAGGTGGAATAGAAACCATGTTTAGATGACTGAATTGACCTAGTAGTCAATAAACTCAAGGTAATCATCATACTCTGATGAAGACAAATAGATGAGATTCGTTTGCATAAATACAGCATCCATATATCATTTTAGGTCAATAAGTCTCAATTTTAGCATCTGGTCAGCTGAATAGCTCCTTAGAATCTACTGACCTTATTTCCTACATCTCTATTGATTCTGGATCTATGTCCAGTTGACAGAGAGTTTGTGATTAAAGAAGTTTCCCTGGAGCAAATATTTCTTATTGGTTATTTCTCATTATTTAGGTAAATCTAGTACTCTTCCAGAATAAGTCAATAACTTCATAGTTAATTAAAAAGGAATGCATTATATAACATAACACTTGTAACACTAAGCCACCTTAAAAATGTGGTTTACCTACCATTTTGCCATAAAGTATACTTCCATTAGGAGGGCAAAAGCTGATTTTACAACATTGATCTATGACTTGTGTCATGTGTTTCATTGTTCATAAGTGTTAATCATAAACAAAACAACCTAATGTAATTTGAACTTTAAATTTTAAAAGAAATACATATTTCAGATGAAAACCAGCTATGAATATACTCATACTGCTTAATTCAGTTTTCATCATGTAGTAGATTAACAAGGAGGCAGAAAAAACGTATTGTAAAAGTTACCAATTAACTGCAGAGGATTAATCTTATATGTGTTAAACATGTCATGTGCAAAGAAAGTGCATATTGGAAACAAAAAATATGAATAGCTACTGGGCAACGTGTTTTACCACATGATTATTTTTGTAATTAAGAAACCTCAACATATAGTTGGTTTTTTTTTAAAAAAAAGGGGGGGGGGGGGGGGGCGAAAAACCCCACAGCTAAACAGAGCTTGTGCTGGAAATTAATGATAAATTCAGTACTTTATACCTTCAAATGTGAATTGACATGGAAATTTTAAGACAACAATTGAAACTTACATGAAAAATTAATTATTTTATAAACACTTGGTAGAAAAAACACTTTTCACAGAGCTCTGTAGTTTTAAATATTTAAAATAACTAAGGAATGTAGTATCACAAAAAGTGATAAGCAATTACTCTGGAAAAGAAAGGTGAAGTTAGATCTATGCACGTTTCTCAATGCAACATCTATGAAATGTGCAGTATTCTGGGTGTTAATCACATCTATAGTCCCTCTGAGGAAGGAGAATAACCCATTTTCTATTGAGGCAAACTGAAAATGAAGAAAAAATATGGTAAAAATAAAATGGTCTGATTTTTTCTTTTCTCTACATAAAATCTTAATTTTAGGGTTGTTCTTGTTTTGTATTGTTTTTGGCAATCATCAGAAAAGCAAAGTACATGTACTGCTAGATACTCAAATTGCAACCTGCAAGTACAATTCTGATCAACAGTCCTTGTTATTTAGCAATTTCATGTCCTCCCTCAATTGTGTAGAATACTGATGTTCAGTTCCTTCCTCTACCTATAGAGGGTTGATGCCTTTCCAGTCTGTCCCTCTCTTTTTACTCTGAGCATTTCTTATTCTTACCAGGGTGGTAACAAGAGCCAGTAGGTGCAACTAAGAATTATCAGAGAGAGAAGTCCCAGGATTTCACTGCTGTGCCATTAAATCAAATGCAGATGGACATAACACATGATCATAGGAATTCATAATCTTTGTGTTTACTGTAGTTCAATAGATCACATGCAGATTGCTTATTCAAGCCTTAGAACTTCAGCATTACCTCCCATTTAAAACTCCAGGATGGGTTGCAGAAGCATACTGTCAGTCTTCCATGACACTCTTTTTTTTTTTACATAAACATGCATTCAGCAGAACAGGAAAAGAAACTGCAATGTCCTTCTTTCTATATAAATCTCTTAACTGAGAGACTAATGAGAGACTTTTCACTACTTCATGTTGGCTTTAATGAGTGTTAAGCATTTTAATAAAAATGGAATAATTCCAAAAGAGAGTACAAAGTGATATCTAAAACTGAGAAAGAGTTCTTTCTTTTCCATATTTTTTCCTTTTTTTTTTTTTTTGTTTCCTGAAAATTCATTTCTGATTCAGTGTCAAGCAAACCAAACTATCTCTTAGTTGACTGTGGGTTATGAACTCCACAACAACTCAGTGTAATTGCTCTTTTCCTTCCTAATGCCACCGTCACCAACTCAGTGCATGGGGTTCACTCCGTGGTTCCTAGTCCTCATACAGCTCTCCCAGTCTCCTCACCTGGAAGTTCCCAGCTCTCCTGCCTCTGCAGTACAACTGACAGGGTACCAGGCAGGATGATTCAGGGTTTCCAGTAGTTTAACAAACCTGGAAGAGTGATAAATATTTGGGTTAAGGAGCAGATTTGACAAACACTATCTCATTAGAAACCTTTCAGACACTGTTTGAGACATATTAAAGCTTAGCATTGTGTCCTGATTTTGTTAAAAACAAGACCAGTTTTCTTTTAGTGATTTTTTCTTTCAGCTAACTTCTTCTAGGTAGCTGTACTTTTCTGGGTTTTAGCCTGTATATTTTTCCTCAGATGCTGTACTCGGTGCTGATAAGAAGACCAACAGAATGCTGAAGAAGCTCGTCTTTAGATTTATTACTATGGTAGCCAAGAAAGACTGATAAGTTTTCCCACATTTCATTGTGAGAGGGGCGTGTTTGAGGAGGGGTGGATGGAACAGGTGACTAGAACTGATCAACTGAGGATCAACTGAGTATTCCATCCCATAATTGTCATACTGCCTGTGTAAGAGAGTGATCACGAGGGTCAAGCTCTTCTTCAGCCATGGCCGGCATCTAGAGAGACCCCTGTCTGTCTGCCTGTGACCTACAGGCCTCGGGCCCTGCATCCCTGCAACCAGGTTCCAGTTTGCTGTGAAGTCCCGCCCATGACTTCCGGGGGCCTGAGCTGCACCTGCTGGAGCCGCCAGCTCCGCACACCCAGCTCTGCTGCTGGAGTGACGCCAACTCCACATCGAGCATTCGAGATTGGTTTTGTATATTTTGTATATATTCTCTATTTATTAGTAGCATTAGTAAAAGCCTTTAAAACCTTCCAACTTGATGTTTAAGTCTCTCTTCCTTGTTCCTTATCTTTCCTATCATCTTTCCAATCTAAAGGAAAGGGTGGTGGGAGGTGAAGGGGGTAACAGGGAGCGTCTGCCATGGTTTATTGCCGCCTTGCCTTAAATCTTGACACATCGTAAAGTAGTTCATAACATGATTAACTGCCACTTACACATCTTGTCAGCAGCATGCAAGGTAACGGAGCCTCCATGTTCAACCTAGATGTAACCTCCACACTGGGATCACACTGTGCCCAGACAGCTGAAACACCCAGAGTTTTATCATGTTTGTCAGTCTGGTCAAAGGAACTTACCTGGCAAGAAGTCACTCTTATATTTGTAGGGACATTTCATCTGACCTGCTTGTGCTGCCACCACCTTCTTCCTTCTCAGGGGAGCTGAAGTGTCCTGCAAAGGAAGATTCAGTCCCTATCTGTCTTTAATGGGGGAGGTCTACCTGAAAACTTCACTGCCTGTGGACACAATGGATGGGCTCTCAGATCCAGGCAGCTAGCAGCAGGTAGTAGCCTGCTAGCTCTTAAAAATATTCCTTCATAATAATTATACCTAAACCATTTATGCTCTAATCCAGCTCTGAATAGTAGATTAATTTAATTTTTTTTTTTCCCCTTCATTTAGCTAAATCCATCTATTCTTGGAAAAAGGCTGCTTAGGTTTTCAGGCATTTTCATTGTTTTAAATAGAGTGTTTTCACAGAATATATTGAAAGAACTTATCAGTTATTAAAGTGATTTGTTCCTCCTCTGTATGCTGGATTTTTGGCAGCTGGTAACAGAAAGGCCCTTCCCTTATCACATTTCACTACATCCTTACATTTCACATATTCAGTGCTTTGACACTAAAGTATCTCAATACGATTGGACTATTGTGGATTTTCTCTCCCCAACTGTTAAGGAAAACCAGAGCATTTGTTTCAGGTGAAAATCAAAAGAGCTAAATTCACCAAATCAAATAAAAATGTTGTACATAGCATTTTGATATGGCAGAACCCCCAGACCTCTGCAGAGAGATTCACATCGTCGGAGTAGTGGCAGTGCTAATCCCACCTGCCTTCCCTTTGGGTTTCTGCCAAGAAGGAATGGCTCATTACTCATGCAGGTATCTGTTCAGGATTTTCATTCCCAACAGAGCAGCTCTTTGAGTGGCGATATTGGCTTCAGTCCTCTGATAGGGAGGGGATTGAGAACACTTTCCAAAAGACTTTCTGCTGTTGAGGACTAATACCAGACTTTCTGTAAAAGGTACCATAATCTGGTATTTCATGAATCCAGCCAAAAAAAGAATATTTAAACACATACATGCAAATAATAAAACTTTAAATTTCAAAATTCAGTGTTGTCTCCTGTCCATCTAATTTTATTGTGACTCCACAGAAAAAATATTTTGGGAACTGAACATATAATCCATAATTTTTATTCAGTTGATTTCATATCACCTATGCTATTTCACATTTTTTATGCCATTAAATTCTACTGTGCCATATAAATCTCCACAGATATGATTACTCTATGATAACTGCATGCCCTGTTGAGCCTTATTGCCTAATTGGTAGTTTACAAGGAGATATCTGTGCTGGTTTTGAGATTAGCATCCTGTTTCCTGAGCAGCAAGAAATATATGCTTGACATGCTCAAAGCTGTTAATATTGGTATACCGCTTGCACAAACCGTGAGTGTAAAAATATCCTGTTCAGATGGGTAGAGGAAATAAGAAAAAAAAATAGGTGTTTGCAAGATAAATATTTTCTGTGAGTTTAGAGAACATCTTGAAGCCTGTTTCTGTGTTCATTTGCAGCAGCATAACGCAGGCATACCTCTGCTGATTTGCAAAGCTAAAAGTCAGCACATAATCTGGACTGCCAGGTATGCTGTTGCTGCAGAAGCCTCCATTAAACTTCATGTGGATGTCACGTATAAGATGTATCTGAAGAAAGATGTCTTCCTGCTTGGTTAGAAACTGGTTATCCCATATGAGCATTTTTGATAAATAGACTGAAAGGAACATCTTGGATGTATAAGGCCACATGCAAGCAGGTAATGAATGGGACTGACCTCCCCTAAACTAGCTGGTCAGGGTGCATTTAGGTGATAAGGGCATTTTGCAAGTTTTGCCAATTTTCTTCATGGTTCTCCAAGCAGCAAGCTGAAATCCTCCATTTTTCACAATCCCAAAGTTCTTCTGGCCACGTCTGGGCCAGATGTAGCTGCCACACTTCTTTCTCTATTCACACTCCAGAGAAGAAAATAGACTTCAGTAGCATCACAGAAGATCTCAGCAATATTTCAAGATTTACCTACAAGAATTCCCAGCCACAGGACATCACAGGGTTTTGATCTGAAAAGGTAGAAGAACTTAACTACTACTTAAACTACCTTTTTCTAAGGGAAATATTTAATCAAAAGAAGAACCATCAGTCTCCCATGCTGTGCAGATTTGATTATGGAAGAGCCACTTTCTGAAGGAGAGCTTCATTTGCACCAGCTTTTAGAGGGAATGCAATGTTCTCTTTTGTAGCTTTCCTATAAACCTTTTCTTGCCCCTGAGCCCCACTCCTCCCAATATATGGCTCATTCTGGCAGCATCTTGGTACTGGTCCCTATCAGAAACTAACTGACAGTCACAAAATACCACCTCTATTGTTTACAAATAACTGGCTAGACCTAGAGGTTATGCATCTCACATATCTGCAGGTAGTTGTTTCTTATCTAATTGGAAGCTAAATGCTGAATCTTGAGGCACAACAAAGAGGTTCCTGGACCAGGCACAGCAACAGACACACAGGGTACTGTATCTGTGTGAAATAAAGAACAAATTTAAGCTGGATAGGTATATGTCCTAAGACTAACCATTCCAAAAACGTCTTCCACGATGTCTAGAGAAAGACATGTCTTCCTCAGTGAAATGGCAATAAACAAATAAATAAATGAAAGATGACTCAGTAATTCTTGGAAATTACAGATACATGAAGGGAAAGGCACACTAGGAAGCCTGAAGGGTTAGATGAACTTTCACAAACCTTATGGCTTTCTGACCACTGTTTGAAGCCTAAAGGAATGCTTATCTAGATAGTGTCTGTGTGCTACATCTAGAGCACTGAACAAAAGGAGTAAATCACTGTCTTTTGCTTTTCTTGTGCTTTATGTCGGAATTTCTCTTCAACAGCTGCAGCAGCATTTTTATTGACTCCATGAGTGTAGGAGCTCAATATGGGCAAAAGTTCACCTGATTCTACAAATTTTACATATATTTTTATAGAAAGAGATCAAGTTTAGGAACAGCAGTAGTTTCTTCTCCCTTCCACCAGGACAGCAGATCTCTACAGCAGTCATATATAAAAAATGATGAAAAATGGTCCCAAAGGACTGTGTTAAAATTCAGATAAATGTTTATGTAGATGTCAGGATTGACTTCCTCTTCCTTCTGTCTCTCAGTTAATCTCTCCAATATCTTCTCATCATCTTTGCAGGTGTTTAATGTTTTCTTAGTTTGATTGTTTGTTTGGTTTTGGTTTTTTGGTTGGTTGGAGGGTTTTTTTTCTGCTCTGCACCACTCTTTTTTCTGCATCTGTAATAAGATTAGGTTCAATTTTATCATTCCCCTCCAGAAAAGGATTTTCTTGAGGTCTGCTACTGTCCCCTGGTTCCTCTCTCACAGAATGTCCAAGAACCCCCAGGCTAGGTGTCCATTGCCATTAGCATCATGCGCATAAGTCACCAACTTATGTCTTTCCAAAGCATAAACCTAAGCAAGAGTTAACACCTCTGACCAGAGCAAAGCAGCCAGCCACTATGCTGCACCTAAAGGAAGATAGCCTGGAAGTCCTAATACATTATCACCTACCACCCATGAGGCAAGGTGGTTCATACATGTGAAGAGTAAAGACATGAATGTGTGCCCAGGTTCTCATGTGCACTAACTACCAGTCAGTTGCAGGATGTCAGGCAAGTGAATGGGATACTAAAGAATGACTCACAAACCACTCTCCACATACACAGGCTTATGGTCACTCTTCCTGTTTCTGTGTAATTTCTCCCTACTTTGCCTCACTTCTCCAAGACATTACAACTGTCTATAGGTGAAATGAGTTACCTGTGGTTTTTTGTTATATTTTTGGTTGGTTTGGTTTCCAATACTTCTTTTGATGTAATTTTTAAAATGTTTTATAATGTTATGTTTCATATTCTTAAGACACTTTTAAAGAATGTGTGGCCTCCCTATCTTACCAACAGTTTGCTGTATTATTCTCCCCTGGATCTACTGGACACTCCCTGTAGAATATCTGCTTGAGATACCTTCCCTTTCCAGGTGGATTCCCACAGCCAGCTTAAAAAAAATGAATCCTTGCTACTTCAATTATGCTGCTGCTCTCAGTGTCTCAGAAGGCACCCTGGTGCTCCTTCTCTTCTTTCTTACTTATATTTGTTTCCATCTCCCGGACATACAACTGTTCCTCTCAGTCCCTCCAGACCTGTTTCTTCTAGACTCACATTTTTCAACATCAAGCCTGACATAACAATGTTGTTGACTCACAAAGGACTTTTTGAATACACCTTCACAGTTTTGTGACTTAAAGACACTGAACAGAACGATCCTTGACATAGGCCTGACTGAACTCGTCCACTGGACAAAAACTCCTTTTGGGGACATAACAGGAATTCATGATTGAGGTGGTAGACAGGGTCCCATGTTCAGATAGCCATATGTCACGCCACGTATTTGATGCCATCTGACATTGTGTTGTCTGAAAACTAATATTCATGTCAGGATCATCAACCATCTCCAGAACTCCAGGAATCCTAGCTCTTAAGTTGTCCCAACTCATCTTGCATCATTTGCATAGATAAATGCTCCTGGATATTTACTTATTTATGCATAATAACCTCCCTCGGCTTTTCTTCTCCAGGGTTAAACAAGCTAACAAATCTTTTTGTCCTGAGTTCAAAAATTTAGTGTAATTAAGCCTAAAATTTATCTCATGCAACAAGGACTGCATGGGAATAGTTTGTTATCCTCTTGTATTTTCTTTGATTTTTTATTTTTTTTACTGTGAAAGTATAAATCCAACTTCCATCAACTGCTGATTTTGAAAAACTTTGGTCTGGAAGTTCCTATATCTCTGTCAAAACTTAGAAACTTACTGAATCACAGATACATTATGTCACATCTTGTGTGAGTAGACAGTAGAGAAAGATCCAAAGCACTTGTTGTGTTTTAAAGAACAAAAGGGGGAATGATGATCACAAACTCTTGCTTAAGGTCATCTTGCTGAGGGAAGCACAATTGTTGCCCAAGCATCTCTGGGCACACAGCCATTAACAGTACTGTAAGCAGGTATCTGCACAACAAAATCTACCATGCCTTCAATAAGCCAATATGTGTACCACCAGGAGCATTTGATCACATCTTGCTACCCTCCCACTTCTCTTTCTGCCATCTTTTATGCATTTCCCATGGGGTACACCATCCCCTTCTGCAGGCTGGTGTTCCCACAGCTGTTTTGTTTCCACTGTCTTCAGTATCTTCACTTAGCACAAATGCTACGTTATGCACATGCACTCCCCTCTTCCTTACTTCTTGTACTCCCACAGCTGGACTGTTTCTGGACTACTGGACACACTGTGGTGTGTCATCTGACTAATGTGTGACCTCTATTCAGTGTGGAAATTCCATAGCCAGTAATAGCACTTTTAGCTTTAGGTGCAGTGCATTTTACCATCCAGGTAAACAACCTGACCTGAGATAAGGCAAAGCCTGAAGGATTCAGTTGAATCATATAAGGAACCTAATGTCTGTTGCTTTTCATGAAGGTTCTGTTTCTTTTAAAAAGTTCACCATCATGCAGGACTGTTTCTTAATTCTCTCTGAGTATGTTCACAAAGCCACCAGCACTCTTTCCAGTAACACAAGAATCATAGTAGTTTCGGAATACAGGCAGATTAATTTTGAGACAGTTTTCTTTGTCCACATCAATTTATTTTAATCTTGTTCATTTGTCACTGACATCACCTGCTGAACTAAAATGTTTTTCAGACTGAAACTGGAGGATGGGCAACTAAGATTAATGGCCCACGAATCACGTTAGCAAATTATTTTCTTTGACCAGCGCTGAATCCTCATTTATGCTATTGTTGGATAGCACTAGGAAACTGTAGTTGAAAGCCAGTGCACAGTTTTCCTTTACAATATTTCATTTTCAGTCAACTGACTCCCAAAAGTTGTCAGATTCATCACTTAAAGACACCATCTGCTGACCTGTCATGGAGGGTGGTCAGAGCTGTCACAATGGAGCATTTTTTCTCCTGGATTTGTGTGTAAAAGCAGCAGTAGAAAAAAAGTACTTATTTAAAATACAGACCTACACTTATTTATTTTGTTTGGAGGATTCTCTACATGCCTAACATTTGCCAAGGCAACAAAGTAATAGATACAGAGGGAAGCTAAAACCTGTGTGTTGCATGGGAGAAGGCTTCTGTATCAAACGTGAATTTAACTGTTGGGTTGTTGGGTTTTTTTGTTGGTTGTTTTTTTTGGGGGGTTGTTTTTTATTTTTCAGCTATAGTAGCTGATTTACCAGCTCTGCTAGAGATACATATCTCATCTCTATTTCACTGGGATTTTACTGGAACCAGTGAATGCAACAGAGTGCAGGCAGATGGTGAAGCCAAGGAATATAATCAATACAATTCTCAGTCTTTTTTCATGCCATACTTTCAAAACTTCTGATTTACTGTGTTCGTGTTGCAAGAAAACTGGATTCAAAACAGAGTAAAGCAAAGAATGATACACTTAATATGTGCTTACCCATGTAACTGTTTTTCAGTCTTAAAAACACAGACCCCCAGGATTTCTTACAAGACTGTTTACGATTTAAGTTAGGTATTTCAGAGATGTACCCAAATTTTAACCTTTCTGGCAAGCATTCCAGCAGCAAACATCCAGGTTCACCATTAAACAAAGAAATGTTTGTGGTTTGGTTTGGTTTCTGAAACACCGTATAGATTTTCTTAGATCACTGAATATTTTTAATTGTAACCACATCATTTTTCCTGTGTTGTTCTTATGCACTAAGGCTACATTTGAAACCTGAAAAACTATATTAGAGACATAAGGACCACAGCTACAACGATGGAAACTATAACCTTGATTTAACTGTAAATTAATGGTAAACACAACTTAAACATAATTTTGGCACTAGCCATTTAGCGTGGTAGCCTAGTCATGTATGCAGATATCCAATGGATGAATACATTTGTGTATTCACAAAGCTCCTCCCTCCCCACCTACAAAAAACTACATTGATCCTGTTTCCAGCAAATGCTAAACTGTCCTCAGGCAAGGCTGTCTTTCATCCCTTAGGACATATTTCCTACTTCTGTGCTCAAGATCTATCATGTAATGAGAACTGGAAATTTCAGATTTATTTACTAGCTAGGTAAGAAGAGCCTCAGGGACCATGAGGCTCAGCTGTTTCATTCAGTGAGTCAGCAGAGGCTTCTTTCTCTGTGACAGGCAATAGGAAAAAAACAAACAAAAAAACACCACCAACAACAATTACAAAAAACCCAAGATGAAACACCTTTATGTCATTTTCTATCAAACAGTATGTTGTTATGAATAATTTAGGATCTATATGGATGACACTATGACTCTTAATAGAGTTTGCAAGTCCTTTCCAAGTGGAAACGCTTTGTTTTTCTACAAATACATTAGATGAACAATTCTAAGTTTCTAGAAAATTATAATGACTCCCAAAATTTTGCCCATTAAGACCATTAGGCAGATAATTCCTTTGTGTCTGAAGTATTTTTTGTTCATCAACAGATAGGAGCAAAAGACTCCTTTCCTGCAGTGCAGCCATTCATCCGGAGGTCTAAATAAAGAATATAAGGAAATAAAGTGGCTCTGTGTTTGGGTTTTGTTTTTTCATCTCTGTTCATCAACAAGGAGTAAAACTCTTTATGATCCATAAAGTCAGGCAACAGGAAGCAAGTGCACTTGTATCACAGACTCATTAGGCTGGATGCAGTAAATACTGTATTGTCTTTCCAGTGAAGCATTTATAAATGATCCCTATCCACTGAGGCTGGCCTTGAAAGTATTTCCAACTCTACCTTGACCATCTCAGCAAGAAGAAATAGAAGGCAGAAGAAGGTTTTACATCATCAAGCCTTCCTTCAAAAGTTTATAAATCATCGTTTTAGCATTTGTGAAAAATCTGATTAGATTTCTCTGAGCATCCCTTCTGTCCTTCAAAAATTTTACCTGTATGACATTGACCTAAGCATGTGCTCAAGTGAGAAGGCTGAGCCATTGCTATAAAGATGTTGACCGATATTTTCTTCCTTGTCTTCTTCTGCACTTTAAATAGGTATTAGGCACCATCGCTTTACGACAGTAGCCACACAAAGAGTCTCTAAATCAGTTTTATTACCTTCCTAGGACAGAGGGAGCACTAGGCCTTTGAAACATCTGACTCCACACACACTGAGCAGCTCTTCTAGGTCAGCCACACCAGGGAACAAAGTGAACACGGGGGCTTAGACCCTTAACACTCTTCCTCTTGCCATTTTCCCTTTAATCAACAAACTCACCACACCTTGCCTTTTTGTTACCATGTTGGTATCAAAGTTTCTTAAGTCTCTAAAATGACAAGCACATGTCAAACTCTCAGTACCCACTAAACTGCTGAAAGTTGTGGCATGGACTCTTCCCAGAAATCATTAATTGATCTCCTGGTTTCCATCTTTTTTTCGTTTTTCTTAGACATATTTTTAACAGAATTTCAGTCTAGCTCAATTCTGTATTTACTTTCATTTTCTCTCTCTTTTTTTTTTAATTTTTTCAATAAATAGCTGAGCATGATAACTGTTACTCTTTCATCACTAACAGATGGTAATCAAAAACTGTTGAAAGAAATCAAACAAATGTTCCAGCGTGATTCATTAAGTGAAACTGAGAACACTGCTCTCCTGCTGCTGATGTACATCATTTTGCCAATAATTACCTACACATTTCTTTTCAACTTCAATAACACTAATTGTGTGAGTAGGATTTATAGCTAAAATATCATATTTGTATTAAAATGTGAGCAAGAAAATTGTACATTTTACCTTACTATTATGGGTTTGGGGTTTTTTTTTATTGGAAAGGACTTTTTGCAATAGTTCACTATTCTGCATTTTTAAAGAGCTGTTTAAAAACATATGCATATTTATTTATCACATTTTTTTTCCTCTATAGTTTGTTATTGGGATATTTTTTCCTGCTGGATTGCATCAGCTACTTCTTAAAGCATATTTGTTTATCTGTTACCAAAAACATATTTTTGGCTCTCCTGGACATTGAGTGGGACATACTGTTCATTTGTGTACTTCAATAGTGCAATGGCAGCTCATAATCCTCTTACATGTGAGGATTTTCAGCAATGGTTCAATGCCATGTGAGATGCTTTCTCCAGCTTTTGAAACTGGCCTTCCCATGTGTGCATGTGACTTGAAAGCTCTTTCTTTCAGAGGTTCCTTAGTTTAATACCTACCTACCTAATTCTTTTTAAACATAAGCCCGTGTACCTCCAGAATTCAAAATGCAAAGTCTCCTCCAGAACAGTGAGATATATATATGAACTACTTACTAGTCACCTTCAATTTCTACACTCACTGTGAACAGTGTGTTTGTGATATTAGTGCCACCATAAAAGTCTAGAGAGAGTTATTCGGACTATTAAATTTCTGGGTTTGAGTAGTGGCATAATTCCAGCTGCTGGAATTTTTAAGACAGCTCTTTTCAGCTTGTTTAAAGTGATAACATATCCATCCTAATGATTTGATATCTAGTAAGAGCCTTCTTGACATAGTTACAGCTGCAGAAAAGCACATGGAAAACTGTTTTACAGCAGTGTTTTGTGACCCAGGACTAAAATTGGGCTCCGGGTTTAGATATCTTTGTGACTACCACATGTCACCAGGCATATCGCTCAGTTATGTACTGGAATGGAAACTCCTGCTGCAGTACTGTACGCTTTCAGTTGCTATCGACTTAAGAAATGTGTTGGTACACAACCTGCTGCAAAATGAGTTTAATGTCCAGCTGATTTTAGAAGCTGTCATAAATATCAGGATTAAACATGTAACAGCTTCCAAATGTTTCTTAATTACCATTATATAATGTAACTTGTTCAAAGAGGGTGTTCCCTAAAGACATCTGGCTATTTATGAGTTCTATTATGGGTCACTGAGCAAAGAGGAGAAACAAATATAGATGAGCACAAACTTAGGATGGGAGAGACACTGTCAAATAATTAACAATAGAGTAAAAGCAAAGATTCTCACCCCTCCTCCAACCATGTGGAAAATAAATCCAGCTGATTCATGGTTGCCTAAGAGAAGCAAGTGACAAAATAATTTAAATTTGCCCATGAGAGACAGTTCAGCATAAGCTTAATGTGAGATGACAGAATAATTGGCCAAAAGGTATGTCCCTGGTTTACAGCGAGATTCTTACAATCAAGGAAAACCACAGCTGAGGACATTTTGGTTCCCACAGCTGTTATCAGTACTAATCTGCTCTTCTGTAAACCATTGTAAGAAAACAACTTTCTTGCAAATAAAGGAAATAGTTGCTAAGATGCCTGAATAATATATTTGGTGTCACTGACATCTTCATTTCCCCACTGAGTACCAAAGCCTTTATGGAACCCTATCTGCTTCTCCATGTCTCTTGTTGAAGATCTGTGAGTGTTGAAATCCAAGGCAAGGTGTTACAGTGAAACAGATTCTGGCTATGTGCATAGTATAGGATTTTGTAGTCTTCTCTATAACATTCAGTCATGTTTCCATTCTTTTGGCACTGGGGAGACCAATACAATATGTCTGGCTAATGCAGGAGAGCTAGGCTCTTTGAAAAAATGCATACACTTCCAATTCTCCTTCTTCTTCCCCCACCCACCCCCCACCTCCCCCTGCCTCCAAATGTGCATAATTTGAAGTTACTTATTTTAAACCATCTTTTGATTATCTTAATTAAAACTCAATTGGTCTTAACAGAATATCCTCTAACCAAGACAAAGCCTGCAACTGAATCAACAAACTACATGTCCGGTTCTTTGCACACACATCAAACAGTGCATATGGCTTTATGGCTTGTCTTAAATCTTCTGCTACAACATTGATGAACTCTGCACCACGGAGATAACATTATGGGAGCAGTATAAGTAAACTGGTAGAACCAGCTGTAGAATTATAACTGCCAGTCATTCAATTTCATATTTTCACAGAGTTTTGAAGATTTCTGTGAATAAATTATTTTCTAGATACTGTGAATTCTTCTAGAACATGGTAAAATAAACATTTTAGCTTCTTATATCTTTGGTTTCCCACACTCTTTTTTAATCATGGTTGCAACTGTTCATGTAGCTCACTGAAGATCTGAAGTGTATTGATGTGTGGGTACCAGAATCAGTGTCCATATTCCATAATGGTTAACAGACATGCCTAACACAAAAGACTATGATCTTTTATTTTCTTTGAGATTTTCAGTGCATGACTCCAAAGCTCTTCATGCCTATTCTAGTTATATGTTGCAATTGTATGTTCAGCTGATTATCCCCATGAACTCACCAAAATTTTTTGTCACTGAGTTCTGTTCGGCTGTTACCTGAAACATGGCAAACACAAAAATCCCTCTTCTGGATTAGTTAACCAACATGAGTCTTTCTCACATATTTGGGCAGAATAGCAAGAGAGTATTGAAAATCCCAGCTATTAGCTCTCTCCAATTTGTATTTGGCATTTGTACCATGCTAAGAGTAGAAAAAAATGAAATCTGAAAAATGTCACGAAACAGAGCACTTTTGTACAGTTTACTCACAACTCACATGCAACACATGAGTGAAACTTATATTCAGTTCTCTCTTCAAAATATTCCGTAACATTTTGGACACAGAGAGTTTTCACGTTTGGTTACCTGGTTTAAAGTTGAATTTTCTCTTTTGCTCACAGGACTCACAGCTCAGATGTGCTTAAAGACTTGGTCCTTGTTTTTAATATATATTGTTCTCTTTTTCAAGGCCAAGTTGCATGGCACAGTTTGCATGCCAAAGCCCTCAAAATTAGGAGGCTTCATCTTTACTGGGAATAGTCATTGGAACATGTTACTCTGCCAGGCCTTATCTGGGCATTGTATGGGACAGTGCTCACATAAGCAAAATACACGCAAGGGTCTGGACCTACTGTTAAACACTCTGGGTGATCATGCGTCATTACCTTAGTGTGTACCTGGCCCTGTCCTATTTACCAGTATAGACATAGCAGGACACCCATGGCTCCCTTGAAGGACTAGTAGTCAGTACAAGGGTTTTACGGGCTGTCCTGAGTACCCTTTGGATTAGAAGGTGACTGGCATTTCTTTCTATGTCACATTTATCTGGAAATGAAAATACTATGTTTCTGTAGGGTAGTTTAAATTTGTGCTTTTGTGACCCTACATGCAAAACACCTAGAAAATTACGGAGACTGGAGGGATTAAAATTCAACTTACACCTCCCCATGCATTTTGCTTTCAGAATACTAAGTTACCTGTTGTCAGAAGATTCTAGAAATCAGAATAGAATAGTGGACAGCAGCACTACTGATACATTATTCCTTTTTACATTAAAAAGTGAATGTGAAGTTACTAAATTTGTTCGATACAATCAACTTCAGTTATGCTCCAAAGTATAAACTGAGTATTAGACAGTTTAACAATATTACAAAAATCTGTGCTTTGCAAAAGTATGACATGGATACATTATACAAATCTGAAAAGAAAACCTTTGGGAGATGATCTAATGGTAGCAATTATAGAATATGTAGCAAGATAAAAGTTCAACAGCATAAATATTGACAGCAATTAGCTAAAATTAAATGCACAGTTAAAAAGGTAAGTGCTGTATCAGAATTGAATGCTTCAGCAGAAATCTTGTTTGGAAAATACAGTGGGAGATTATTTCACAAAGTTGTGCTGTATCGTAAAGGCATCATTACTAAGGTTTTTTGATCACGTGGAAGAGATCAAATTTGTTTCTCTAAAACTTAAAGTTCTTGCATAAGCATATAAAATGAGAAATGACTTAGAATCAAATTGCAGCAAGGAGACTTGATTTTATTCTTGCAACAAAGATACAGGAAGTCCTCAGTATCCTCAGTTCAAAATTACTGTGTCTTGTCTCAGTAATGTCTGTCTATCCTGTCTAGATGTTTGCATATCTGTGAGCACAAGGACTGATACAAAATATGTTTCAGCTAATAAACTTGCTGATATCCACACACTGAGCCCCCAGTCTTACAGTCAGTTCAGGCAGGCAAGGATTTGCACTGCTCCTGGACCAGCTGTTCCACCCTCTCCCTCCAGCCCTGGTTGCATCACCTTATCCCTGTGCCACTACCTCTTCTATTTCGGTGCAACTTGGCGCAACCTCAGTCTCTTTCTGCAGGTAGAATTACAGGCTCACAGAATGTTAGGGATTGGAAGGGACCTAAAAAAATCAACTAGTCCAATCCCCCCACTGGAGCAGGAACACCTAGATGAGGTTACACAGGAAAGCATCCAGGCGTGTTTTGAATGTCTCCAGAGAAGGAGATTCCACAACACCCACAACATTCTAGTTTGTACCCATTGCCCCTTGTCCTATCATTGGTTGTCACCGAGAAGAGCCTGGCTCCATCCTCGTGACACTCACCCTTTACATTTTTATAAACATTAATGAGGTCACCCCTCAGTCTCCTCTTCTCCAAGCTAAAGAGACCCAGCTCCCTCAGCCTTTCCTCATAAGAGAGATGCTCCACTCCCTTAATCATCTTTGTTGCCCTGCACTGGACTCTCTCCACCAGTTCCCTGTTCTTCTTGAACTGAGGAGCCCAGAACTGGACACAATATTCCAGATGTGGTCTCACCAGGACAGAGTAGAGGGAGAGGAGAACCTCTCTCGACCTACTAACCACCCCCCTTCTAATACACCCCAGGATGCCATTGGCCTTCTTTGTCACAAGAGCACAGTGCTGGCTCATGGTCATCCTGCTGTCCACCGGGACCCCCAGGTCCCCTTCCCCAACACTGCTCTCTAGTAGGTCATTCCCCAACTTATACTGGTCCCTAGGGTTCTTCCTGACCAGATGCAAGACTCTACATTTGCCCTTGTTATATTTCATTAAATTTTTTCCCGCCCAACTCTCCAGCCTGTCCAGGTCCCGCTGGATGGCAGCACAGCCTTCTGGCGTGTCAGCCACTCCTCCCAGTTTGGTGTCACCAGTAAACTTGCTGACAGTATACTCTATTGCCTCATCCAATTCGCTGATGAATATATTGAACAGTGCTGGTCCCAGTACTGACCCTTGAGGGACTCCACTATATACAGGCCTCCAACAAGACTCTGCCCCATTGACCACGACTCTCTGGCTTCTTTCCTTCAGTCAGTTCACAATCCACCTTACCACCTGATCGTCCAGTCCACACTTTATCAGTTTAGTAGCAAAGATGCTTTGGGAGACAAAGGGTGTCAAATGCTTTACTGAAATCAAGGTAGACTACATCCCCTGCTTTGCCATCATCTATCCACCTTGTTATGTCCTCCATAAAAGGCTATGAGGTTGGTTAAGCATGACTTCCCCTTGCTGAAGCCATATCGACTGCCCCTAATGACCCTCTTATCCTTGATATGCCTTGAGATGGCACCAAGGATACACCCTTCCAGGGACAGAGGTGAAGCTGACTGGTCTATAGTTACCCGGGTCCTCCTTCTTACCCTTTTTGAAGACTGGAGTGACATTTGCTTTCCTCCAGTCCTCAGACACCTCTCCTGTTTCCCACAATTTAGCAAGGATGATGGAGAGTGCCCTAGCAATGACTGCGGCCAGCTCCCTCAGTACCCATGGGTGCATCCCATTTGAACCCATGGATTTATGGATATACAGATTGCTTAATTGCTCCCTAACTATCATCAACCAAGGCAAACTCCTCCATTTTCCTGACTTCCTCTGGGGCCCCAGTGGTACGGGGCTCCTCAGAACAGCTTTCGGTAGAGTAGACAGAGACAAAGAAGGCATTCAGTAACTCTGCCTTCTCTGTATCTTCTGTCACCATCGCACCCACCTCATTCATCAGTGGGCCTACATTGCCTCTAGTGTTAGTTTTATCTGCCATGTATTTGAATAAGCTCTTTCTGTTGTCCTTGACCCCTCTCATAAGGTTTAATTCTAAGGAGGCCTTAGCTTTCCTAGTTGCCTCTTTACCTCCTCTGACAACAGCCTTATATTCTTTTCAAGTGGCCAGTCTCTCCTTCCATGATCTATAAATTCTCCTCTTCCACTTCAGTTTGCCCAGCAGTTCCTTGTTTAACCTCGCAGGTCTCCTGGCTCCCTTCCTTGACTTCCTACGTGTCAGGATGCTCTGATCTTGAGCTTGGTAGAAGCAGTCCCTGAATGCTAACCAACTATCTTGGGCCCCTTTACCTTCAAGTACCCTTGCCCATGGGATTTCCCCTAGAAATTGTTTGTAAAGGCCAAAGTTCGTCCTACTTAAGTCCAGGGTTGCCATTCTGCTTGGTATTCTGCTCCTGCCACATATGATCCTGAACTCCACCATCTCATGGTCACTGCAACCAAGGCAGCCCTCAATTTTTACTGCATCAACCAGACCGTCCTTGTTGGTGAGGATGAGGTCTAACAGTGCACCTCTCCTAGTCAGCTCCTCCACCATTTGCATAAGAAAGTTATCATCTGTGCACTGGAGGAACCTCTTGGACTGTGGGTGGCTGGCTGGCTGAGTAGTCCTTCCAGCAAATATCAGGATAGTTAAAATCCCCCACGACAATGAGGGCCTGTGATTGGGAGGCTGCTTTCAGCTGTCTGTAGAAGGCCTCATCAACTTCCTCACCCTGATCTGGTGGCCTGTAATAGCCACCCATAACAGTATCTCCCCTGCCAGCCTGCCCCTTAATTCTCACCCACAGACTCTCAACTTGCTCCTCATTTGTGCCTGGACAGTACACAATACATTGTAGTAGCTCTTTCACATAAAGAACCATTCCACCACCTCGCCTGGCTGGTCTGTCTTTCCTGAAAAGGACATAGCCATCCATGACCACATTCCAGTCATGTGAGCTGTCCCACCATGTCTCCGTAATTGCCACCAGATCATAATCTCCTGACCAAACACAGTTTTCTAACTCCTCCTGCTTATTCCACATGCTGCGTGCGTTGGTGTACAGGCATTTCAGGGAGTGAGCTGAGCACACCAGTTTCACCCTAGGTGTATGGGAGGCCTCCCAGCCTTCATCAATTCTAGAGTGCTGCCCCACTGATGCAAGCCCAGCTACAACCCCATCCCACTTCGAGTTTAGTTTAAAGCTCTCCAAATGAGCCCTGCTAATTCCTGTCCCAGCATCCTTTTGCCCCTGTGAGATAACCTTTCCCACGTATCACTGTCTAGACTGATGTCTTGTAAAACCAGCCATTATCAAAGGATCCAAAGCCCTGCCTGTAGCACCAGTCTTGTAGCCAATCATTTATGAACTGAATTCTTCTATTCCATCCCACGTCTGTACCTGAAAATTGAAAGAGGGAAGAGAAAATCACTTGCACCCCAGACTCTTTTGCCAGCCATCCCAAGGCCTTAAAATCTTTCTTCATTCCGCTCAGACTATGGGAATTCCCTTATTCAGACCAGATTTGTGTACATGCAGAGGAAGGACAGTGCCCAGGTGAGGATGGGAATATGTGTGAGTGGGAGTTGGTCTTATGTTTCAGCAGCAATGCCAGAATATGTTAGTTGGCATTGATTGTGGAACAATGCCCTCACTAGAGGGGGAAATTGAGGTGAGACAAAGACTGATCTACCAAATTCAGGAGATCACAGCTGGTCTAACAAAGCAACAGCTATTCTTCTAAGAAGGAGAAGTTCTTACTATTGGGTGATATGATGACACCGCCCTGTAACCATCTATCCTTTCTTACAGAGCAAGCATTTTATCCTCTTTAGATGGTGTCAAAAGTCCACAAACTTTTATTATCACCCTTTATTATAAGCCTTATCAGCTTGCTATCTAAGTCTGATTTTTCTGCTGCTTTGCACAGTAGAGTCACTCACACCTAAGCAATGTGAGTGTTAGGTGACTGTAAAACAGTTTTAAACAGGAAAATTATTTGACAGCTATTTAGCACTTATTTTGCACTGATATAGATAACAGGACATGTAAGGCAAAATAAGAGAAGAGTCCAAGGTGCCTTAATTGTTCTTTATCAACTACTTTTATTGTTACCATAAGTGAAAGGAGTTTTCACTTGAGAAACATATTCCTTTTGTTGGTGTTGGTGCTTTTAGAAATCAAAGCTATGTGAGGAAATCATGGCATTGGAGGAAAAAAGCACTTGTCATTGGATTATGTAAGTACAGAAATTGTCTCTCTCTTCAAACGCCTCAGATGAGAGAAATCAAAAAGAGGGTAGTTGTGCAAATAATGAGAAAATGTATTTTTTTTCTATGACAACTGGAATATTTCTTGTTATATCTAGCAATTCACAAAGGAGGCTGCAAAGATGAAGTAGAATATATGCATATTCAAAAATATGTAAGTATATATATGAATCAAAATAAATTTATATATATGTTTAAAGACTAAAAGTCCTGGGGAGATAACTCTTTCAGAACAGTATTTGAGACTCATACCCTGGGTATACCCAAGGACCAAATGCTCTAAAATGAGTACTGACTAGCTGTGGTGAGCTTAAATGCAAAGAACAAAAAAACCTACTTTTGTCTTCATTTGAAGACATAGCATAGAATAAGATAATAACTATTCAAATTAGATTATAAATTATGAGATGTAAAATCTCTGACTTTTGTCATTCATAGTTTTGAGGAAAACTTTCTTCTATCTAGTAGTTTTAGAAGCTGTTACTGTTTAGCTTAGGCTCCTGCCTTGACAACAACTTAAATAGTTCTGTTAAAATAAATGGGATAATTCCATGTACAAAAAACTAAGCACATATATGTCTGAATGACTGAAGCTTGAGAAGTTAAAGTACTTGATTTGTGGGTGCTCTCAGGCTGCTAGACTTCTTAATGGACAATATTACGGATGAACCCACTGAAGATAAAAATAATACCCACAGTTTTCAAGAGCTGTGCTAGAAATGTGAGCCACCAAATGAATTACTATCTACAGATTTACATAAATGGAAATAAGAAAGTATTATTTTCAGACTTTCTGAAGGCCACTAGAGCAAGCAATGATTTACTTGAAACCTAAAATAGGCTGTTACTAGATTCAGAAAACCACTTTCTCAGCAAATCAATAGCAAGTAACTGTCCAGAACCCCAGCAAACTCCTGAAAGTTTACCCAAAAGGTTTTGAATGAATAACAGTGATATTCAAACACTGGTTCAAGTATTTGTCTGCTAATAAATGCAGTAAAACAGTTGTGTTATGTGATGAAGGGGAAATGTAAAATCGAATAATATTTAAAGTTTGCCTAAAAAAAAGCAGTAAGCTACCTTAGGAAGATAATAACAGAAGAGGTACTTCAAGTAATTAACTTGGCCCTAGATTCTTACTGAGATTGGCTAAATGTTATTGATTTTTAAAATAATTTATTTGAGAATGGTGTTCAATAAACTAGGATACTGTGATATCTCTTTTCATTAAAGTCTAAGGGATAAATAAAAGTTTTAGCTGAACTTATTATCCATTTCACTGGGTATAGCTATTCTCTTCTAGGACATTCCCAAGTATTTAATTTTCCAATGGCAGATCTTCTGAGAATAAAGTCTGAGAGAATAAAAGCCTCCTTATTAGTATTTCTGAATATCAAATGGGTCTTCCAGATAGGAACATCGATGTAGGAAAGTTCTTTCAGCTTCTCCAGTGTCTTTAGCTCTGTTTCCTACTACTCTCAATGCTGTAATCAACAAAACATTAGAATTAACCAAGGGAGTTGAGCCTGCCTGTGTTTCAGACAGTAAAAACCGTGGAAGATGTGGATATGATGTATGTGGATGATAAACTACCATCAGACTTAACAGTTTAAACAGTTGTGTGTTTTAAAATGAAGCAGAAAGGAAAATAAAAATAACATGATTAACTGACAAATCGAAGCAATCATTCAAGTGAGGAAGAAACTGAAACTGAGTCTTGGTGAAACAGAGAGGAAAATAAAATTGTTAGATAAAACATAAATTAAGAGACTTCAAAGGCAATCTGAAGTGCAAATGCTGGAGGCTTCCAGGCGTATCAAGAAAATAGTCTCACTGATATAAAGGGAAAGATCTAGTTAGGAAAAAAAAAAAGAGGCAACTACTTTATATTAATAATTTTTCCAGCTGATTCAAATTTGTATGTCATAGAAGCAAGCTTATGGCTAGATATTTGCAATGAATCCCAGGTTTCTGCTTTCCTGTCGTATCATATGGTTACTTCTTCGAGCTTATTTGGTGGATGGCTTTTTGTCATGGATTACCATGTTTTGCTGAATACAGTCCAGTCTTACATATAAATTCAAGCAAGTTAGGTTACTTTAAGAAAAACATGACTTCCGAGGTGCCAGTTGTTAAAGGGCTCACAACTTTGGTTATTAATATCTCAGTGAAGGGCCAAGAAGCTGTAGAACTAATGTTACCAGTTCCCACATAGTCCAGTCAACTGTCTCCTGAGGGATGTCTGACTGCCTGCTCCGTGAGCTGCAGAAGGGCCAAAGACTTTGACTTTGGCAAACAGACACACCGGAATTATTTCTGCTCAGATTAGCAAGGAGCACAGCACAACTGGCAAACCACTCAGTCCTGAGGACTGGCAAATACATTAAATATGTTTCAGGGAGGTTTATGGACCAGACTAGCTCTGCTGTGCTCCTGGGAACAGAATGCCTATTATGAGCTGAAATGTACTAGACACCTGCATATTCAGGTGGTATTTCCTAGTTCAGTTTCATCTGAAAGGAACCTATTTTTTTGTGCTTTGATGCCACTTTGTGAAGCAAGCCAAAGAGCAGAAAATGGAGACTTCTGGGATATTTATTTCAGAAATTCACTCTTGTTCTGGAGTAAAATTCTGATGCAGATTCACTCACTGATGATTAACTTGAAGAGAAGCATCTGGTCAGAAACAAATTGATTTTGTGGGTAGCAATGAAACTGGATTTTAGGCATGTTGAAAACAGGGAGGGAAAGATTTGAGCATGTGGTGTTATCTCTGCATTCTTTCTTGACCAGCTTTTAATTAAAGAACCAATTTTAAACTAGATTGCCATGGAGTAAGAAGACCAGTCTACCCTTCTCAGTACAGCAGAAAAAGCAAATGAGTTCTTTCCATCATTCTTTGCCATACCTGGCAGATGTACACCTGCCCTAAAGCTATTCTTTGCAAGTAGTGAAGAAGAGGCACTGTCAAAGATCAAGACGAAAAAAGAGGGGATGCCAGAACAAAGTGATAATTTAAATCACAATTACTTACCAGAAATGGTAGTAGAATTGAAATTAATGAAAACTCTGAATTGATAACAAAAAGAAAAGTCAATCTTTACTGGACATCTGCAAAGTCACCCAGTTTTACATATCTTTACAAGAGATGATGTTGTGAACTGCTAATGATTGATATTCATTCCATCACAAGGTAAATTATTTGGAAAAAAAAATAAACAAGTACCTATGCAGATGAACATGATAAATAATGTTGAATCCTTGTGGATTCTTCGCAAGGTAATCATTCTACATAAGTCAGCTGAAGCCCTTTCAAACACTAAAAAAATGGCAAATACTATTTTTGAGGTACAATTTTTATGTGCCACATTGTTTTTGTCTTAAAAAGCAAAAAAAACCCCACCACCTTTTTACTCAGCCTATTAACCTTGCAAGTGGCAGAGTGCAGTTCCACTGAGAATTAGAAACAAATGTGGGGGGGTGGGAAGCAAAAATAAATAACTGAAACATGGATGGAAGTTAAAAATAAGTGTCTGGCTAGTATAATATGCCCAATTCTTGCTTTAAGTTAAAACTCTTTTTTTAAAAAATGCCCAAACTAAACCCTTAAGGTTGTTCTGAAGCATAGCTGAGAATTTTATTTTACAAGCTCTGAACTTTCCAGTTTGTCCCTACTTTTTATTTACTATTTAACAGGGGCATTTGGAGACAGCATGAAACTATGGGAGAATGTTCTGTGACTATAATGCTCTCCAGTGCAAGGCGCTAAAGAAGGAAATTCTTAAATTGGAGCAACTCCTGACTTTCACAGGCATCATACTCAGACTGTGAATTACAGTCTAAATGATGAATCAATTTTTTTTTTTTTTTAATACAGCTAAAGATTAATAAACTACTTTTCCTCCACAGGTTAATATTTTTGTACTTTCTTTGAGATGTTCCTGAATTTATCTTTTTTATAGAAAGGACTTGAAAACTAGTGGTCTACTCACTCATTAAGTTTCTCCCTATATTGGCAGCAAAGACTGATCCTCCAGATAATAGCCAAAGCAAGTTCTCTACAGGGTAAGTTTCATCCTAAGTACTTAGTGAGATAAAAGACCTATGAAAAATGTCCTGTTAAAATACATTACAAACCACTGAACATAAGCAGTTTAAAATGTACAATAGAAAACAACAGAAAGTGTAAATTGTAACAGCAACTTCATTCTGGTATTTCTTAATTTCTAGTATAGGACATCCTTAATACTGTGCTTGTGCAATATTTATAAGCCCATCACTACTGCCAAAGTAGCTGTCTTGAAATACGTTTGAGACAAAGAACTGTAAAGTTCAGAAAGGAATAAGAAATGGCATACAAACAATAGGAATCACAATTACCTTGCCAAGGATTAAAAAACATGCTTGGCTTGTCATTCCTCATGCTTCACAACACATTTCCTCACAGTGGTTGCCTGGGGTTACAAAAAGATGTCCCTTTCATTACAGGGATCTCATATCCAGCTCTGAATTCTTTCATATGGTACCATTCAGTATCACCACAAGAATATCATGTTAGATAGACCATTAGTCTGATTTAGCATGTCAGTCTCTGTGTTCCCTGTCTCTGTGCCATGTATCCAAGGCAGAAACCCTGGTTTCTTACCTAGTGATAAGGAAACTCTGAACCCTAATAGCTGTGTCTTAAAGGAAACCAGCCATGAAAGGTCAAGTCAGTTCTTGATTAATAACACATGCAACTTCCCTTCCAGGTCTCTAAGCAGAGCATTTCACAGCTATGTATAGTTCTTATGATATGAGAAACAAACACTGTGCATTAGGAGACTACAAGGGAGTGAGATGTGAATATTTAGGGAGAACTGTATCATTATCACAGAATCTATTGAAAGAAATAGTCTGTACAACCAAAGAAACTATATTTAGGAGGCAACAAAGTAAACAAAGGAACCCAGATGTCACAATACAAATAAATAAAAAACAACAACAACAACAACAAACAGATTAAGAACTGAGTTTATTGAATCAGTTGTACAGAAAAAAAGTTCAATAAAGATTTGCCAAAGCCAAGCTCCAGAGAAGTAAAGTCAGTTATAAGAAACTAGCCCTTTGACTCAAATATCTAAAGTATTTCACTCTATATTTTTAGCATGAGTAGATAACAAAGACTTTATCTTGCAACATGATGACAATGTTACATAAATAAAACCATTATCACCTGCACTCCAAAATGTCACAGATAAAATTTAAAAATATATTTGACTCTCTAAAGTTATTGTTCACACCAGTGTTACTTCTTACTGACTATGTTCAAATCTTCAGAAACACTGATCAAAATGGCAACACTGTCTCTGGCATGCAAATATTTTGGTATTTTTAAACAATCAGCCATATAATCTACAAGATATGATAGCCTAGTTTCAAGGGTACAGTAGGCAGATATCCCCATCTGCTCACTCCTCTGCTGTTCTGCACAGGCACAGAAAGGGAGAAGGATTCTCCTTTACAGCACCTAGCTCTAAGGACTGTCTTCCTACACTGTTTAGATAAACAAACCTGTTTTAGATTCATCTCTGGAGCATGTCACCTAAAAGATATAGTACTTTTAGATGCAAAATTCTAAATTTATGTGAGCTCTGAGATTCTTACTCCTTGAGTTTCCCAGATCAGATATGATTTGGATTCTTTCTTTTCTCTGACACCTGGTCATCTCTATCTACTCAAGATCTGAAATTCATAATTCTTCGGAATACAGACAGTTCCTTATTATGGTAAGTTGAAGAGCTGAAAAAGACTGCATCATTTTTGTGAGTGTTTTCTTAAAACATAGCTGGTAATCCCAATTACCTTCTAGTTATGGGACAGTTCTACTTCACGTAAAATCTTGTTGACTTTTCCAGCTCAAACTCCAATAAACTTAACCCATTTCTCTAGCTGCAAAAAGGAAAAAAGTCTGTGCTATGTAACACAGGTTTTTTTAATTGCCTGGTAAGGTTTTGGCTTTCTCCCAAAGTAGGACTCGAGGGTCATGCATTGCACCTTCTTTAGTCACACTTGTGCTACCAGATATTGAGATATTAACATGAGTTTTCAAGCTGTACGTAACTCTCTATTGGAAACATCAGCAAATACATCCCAAAACAGTATTTCTGTGATATAGTGCAGCTACATACAAAACACAACCTGTTGATATAAGAGTGGAATTTCACCTTTTGAAAATATCACTCTTCTCTGCGGAAAACTTCAGTAAAATTATGCAGTTTTATTTTAGTGAGACATATCAGAGGTTAATTTTTCATATTCTTGAGCAATTATGGTCTAAAAATCAGGATTTTTATAGGACTTCCCATTGGGTACCTAAAGTCATTAGTCAGTCCTAAAAAATTATCTTCTTTCCCAGCCCAAGGTGAGCTGCAAAAAGATGAAACTGTTGCTGTTATAGCTACCATGTTATGTTGGTGACTGTGTAAAATATTAAAAAATAGTTTGATCATCCTTTTGATTTTCAATTTGTCATAGGCCTCTTAACCTTCTGTAACACATTGTGCTTGAGGATTAAGGCCATTAGTCTAATAACTGTAATTAGTCATAATTATCCTAATAGAGAGTATTAGTTAATGAAATCTCATTTCAATGTTCTTAATAGATTTAATTAATGCAATATTTATGTCAGCTTGAAAAACAGTGGCATTTTGCAATGCACCTAATTCTTAATGACTTACGAAGAAGTATTAGTTTAATTGAAGTTCCCAAAATATAATAATACATGATTTCTTAATCAGTCTATAAGTTTACCTTACACCGGTCACAGTAATATGAGGGAACATCAGTACCTTTACAAATCTTCCCCATTTGCTGAAAATTATTTTTAAACTTCCCTGGCTGGTTTATCTTTCTTCTTGCTTCTTGCTTTTATTACTGTCCTGCCAAGTAACTCAAACATTATGCAGTCACTAGTGTCCTCTCCTCACCTAGGGTCCCTCCTTCCCTCTCTTGCTGGGAAATGGCCAGTAAAGCCAAACAAGCTGAAAATTTCCAATGCCAGAAATAAGTGTCAATGAGGAAAGGATCCCTATATCATTATTGCCTTTCAACAGTGCTTGGAATTCATGTTTACATTTATGAAACAAGCACTTGAAATGTACTAGCACACATTGAATTCTAAGTGCTAATTGAATGTTCCTGCTGATTTTATCATAGAAAAACACAAGGTTTTAAAGAATACTTTTTTTTTACCAGTTTCAAAGATGTTATGGCATCAGGTTTTCTGTTGAAATCTATTGTAGTCTTTCTTCTTCTATTCCATGCAGAAAGCTTTACTACAAGCACAAAGCTTTACTATTGTTCTAATAACTCAGGGTCTAAAGCATTATAAAGATATTTACTTTGGTTTTACTTGTGAACAGAGGCAGCTTTAAGGCAAGGGATGCCCATTCTCACCAGAACTTGGTAAAATCTTTCCATGTCTAATTCCCCATTTGTGCTAACCATGATGATGCCTAACTGTACCAGCAGCAAGGCTGGCACCACAGCATGTTAGAAACTAGAAATATACCTTGCCTATGTATCTGCCCTCAACTGTGGATCACCAGCTGCTAAGAGGCTTAGAGTCCTGTGTTTAAGCGTATTCAACCAAAAGAAGCAAAAAAGTTTAAAAAATGGGAAAAAAAAAAAAATCAGAGGAACACTAAAGGAATTTTTGATTGTTCAGAGTACCAGATTGAAGGCTCTTGGAAGCTTTGCTTTCTCCCTGCAGACAAAGAAAAATTGATAGGAGTCTTTCATCCTTTCAGCCTCACTGCCAAAGAGCCACGGATGCTTAGTCTGCCTGTCCCTGCTGGAAGCAGCAAATGGTCCAGGAACTTGGACCATTCATGTAAAAACTGAAACTGATAGCAGTCTTCTAGGTGAGCAACCAGGGACCCATTGTTTTCACTCCTTCCACAAGAAAAAAAAAATGCATTCTTAGAAAAAATGATATATTTTCTACCAGAAATTTATTCTAACACAAAATTATCAACTATCTCTAGGTTTATAACACTTGTGAATGAACTCTATGCTAAGTAAATTTCATCTATGAGTTAAAGGTTAGTATTTGATTCAGCATAAAATTTCTTAAACCACTTAAGCAGGTTAAGAGCCCAATTTTGTTTTCAGCATTAACTTAAGCATTCATGATTTAGACACATTGGTAATTTTAAGTCCACGGTTTTCAAATATTTGGTTCTAAAAAATATATATACATAAATGAAAGAAAAATAGGCAAAAAAAGCAAGCACTGAACTGGGTTGAGGTTTCTAAACCTTCTACAAATATGATTATGTCAAAAAAGTTCCATTTTAAGAGTCTAACATTTCCACAGGAAAAGACTGATATGAATTGGTAATTTTGATATCTTTTGCTTTGCTTGTGATTGTTTTATGTCCTGAGCAAATTGCTAGAGCAAAGCTGGTGAGCCCTTAGTTCTCCCTTCTCATACATTCCCATCCATTCAGTTATGCCATCCCTTGAGCTCCAATGGTTGTACCATTTAGTCAAGCAGGGAGCTGATGCACTGGGAGCTGATCTTTGATTGCTTCTTTTTTGTTTGATTAGTTTTAAGCTGTGTCAGCTCATTAAGGACATGTGAATACAACCATGACAGGATGAGAAGTGTAAAACTGCCATGGCTGCCCCATTTTATGGACTGGAAATAAGATGGGTAAGGAAAATAAATTGAAATATACTGAAATTCAGTCTAAAATTTCACAATGGGCTTCTTTTTCTAGTTTGTACTTCTGCAAAATTCCCTTTCCTAAAAATTAAAATATTTGAACTGTCTGAGGAAGCAGAAGGTTTGTCTTGATGTAAATCTCATTTATAAATCTTTATTCTCTATCTCTATTATATGATTTTGTTACCCTGTATGTTTGAAATTCACTGTGGGAGGAAAAAATCAGGAATAATGTCTGTAAGCCAATGCAGCTCTGCATGTCTAAAATCAAAGGTGATATATAAAGTGATATAAGTAGTTGAAAAGCAGTCCACGGTGCCAACATTAAAATATTGAAGAGCCATAATTTTATTTGTTTTATGCATTTCATAAGTGTTCCCCTGAAGAAGGTTAAGCATGATAGTGTTCTACACCTCATTCTCATGAAAAATTTAAAATTCTGGTGTGTTTTAAGTTGAAAGGATCCTCTGTTATCCAGTTTGACTTTTTTTTTTTTTTTTAATTACTGAACAAGGAAACATACTTATACAGAATTCACTAAGGCATGCTTGATCTTTCTTCACCTACCACAAACCTAGCAACAATATGCACTAAAGAACTATTCTAGCTATCTTCCAGAGATTCAGGAAAAAATGAAGTTTGACTTGAATCCTTATTTATTAGGCTTTCTTGCCAGCTGCTGCTACTTATCCTATGGGGAAAGCAATCTCTAAGCTAGTGCTAGTGTCCTAACCCCATTTTTGAGGATTACACAGAGACTTCAGGAGCATTTAGATTCGGGCTGTCCTTCCATTGGGAAGAGAACCTTGCTCAAAAAGAAGCCTTACAGTAATTATCATCATCCTGGACTTTTAAAAACAATACACATGCTAATAAAGAATGCTTTAAAATATCGCCATGATCATTATTAGTTCATTTGATATTTATGGTAATTATGATGAATGCATTTTGCACTAACATGAGCACTTCTAGAACTCCACATTAATTTGTAACATCGTATTGAAGTATTATTCACTAAGGATATTACACACTATATTTTTTAAAGGTTTGTAAACACTTAAAAAAAAAAAAAAAAAAAAAAAAGAAAGAACTCCTGGAAAAAAAGCATATTTTTTTCAACTGAGGAGATTGTTTGGTTTTGATCAAACCTGTAGTTTCTGCTGAGATTTAACAGTGATGAAAACTGACAAGTTTGAAGAAAACAAGCTGAGGCTTATGTCACGGGGAATACATACAAAGAGAGAAGAAAAACTCTTGTACTTTTCAAAGGCATTTTCTTAAATTATTTTTGTTCTAATTTTACTCCTAATGATAAATGACAGATCAATGTCACTGGAAATTAAAAATTGTAAGTTTATTCAGTATACAAAGAGTGCTGGCTTCTGCTAATGTTGACTGCATCTGACTGAAAGACTGATTTATAATGAGACTTGGATGATTCAGTTTGCATATCTGTTCCAGTGTACCGTCATCACTGTAGTATCTTTCCTAATGATTGGGGTATTACAGATATGTTTGTCCACTATGTTCAGAGTATGCCAAGTTTTCATAAATTAATAATTTAAACCTTTATCCTTCAAACTCCTGAATTTAGCTACTTATGTGGTTTATTTTTGCACTTGAGCTGCCTGTTGCATCTGGGCCTAGGCATCTCCCACACAGGTGAAAGGGCAAATCTAAAGCAGATATGTGGTTTGCTTTGCATTTTTCAAAGCATCTTTCAAAATCCTAGGAAGGGTTGAGATTGGCTTTTCACACCCCATCAGCACCAGACTATTGCTCCATATTATTTTCCCTCGCAGCAAGGCTGATGTAAGTGGCTCCAGTATACTGCCACTCATTCTTCCTTCAGAGCTGTCTAATGAATTTGTATTATTTAAAGCACCTCCTTTATTTTTGCAGTGTTATTATCAGTGCAGATGATGGGAAGTCACAGGAGTGGAAATCGTTGGCAGGGGGAGAAAAAGCTGCTTAAGTCAACTTCACTGTCCAGGGAAAATGGAATGACTGGTCCTAAGTTTAGGTGCCAGTGAAATTTACTGAGGGATTTAAATAATGCATAGGCTGCTGTGCACATATTTGTGCCCTGCGAGTGAAAAACTGGTGAGAACTCATTCGAATTCAAGAACAATGTCACTATTTTCACAACTATTTCAGTTTCACTTTTTGCCAACGCTGGAGTTTATGAACTTTATTGTGCTAAAATACACATGAAAGTCATTGAGCAAAATCAAATGAGCTTTGTTAAGCTCAAACTCTCTGTTTTTCTAGACAGAACACAGCTGGAAATCCTTTGAGTTTTGCTGGCGATTCTTCTGGAATAAGAATGTGTAACCCCTCCATCCTGGTAGCTGTTGCTATGTGCCTCTGATTCCTGGATACTAACTTCTCTCCTTTGAGCAGCAGGCAAATAGGCAGACCTCAAGGCAACCTAAATGCTGCCAGCATCACATTGCTGCAAAAGGTACCATTAAGTTCCTTTTGTTCCTCAACCCTTTCTAGTACACTGCTTATTTAACAATGTGTAGCTGAGGACATCTGTCATGTTTATGGGATTGTGTGAGGAAGAAGAGACATGAGATGTAGGAAAATAGAATACTGAAAGGGAAGATTCCCTGTGAAAAGAAAGGTTCCTTCATATCTTACATGTGCTCAGTGGCACCAGAATATTTCCCTGTAGAGGAAACCTCTGCATTGACCAGTAAGTACAGACTTCAAAAAAGACAAAAGGAAAAAGCAACAAAAAAAGTGTTTAACCTGAGTTAGACATCTGCACAGAAACAACCACACGAAAACAACTCCACAAAACAGAAGGTGAGCAGAAGATGATAGGCATTTCTCAAAGGAGAGCTCTTCTGAATTATCCATGTTTCCTACACATTTATGTCTCCAGCTCTACAGCAAAATGTAAAGGAGGAAAGAAAACTTTCCGCAAGGCAACGGATAGAAGTGTTTTGCAATCTGCTATTTTGTTTATCATCAGATCTACCACAATGGCAAAAGACTGTTTATTCAGGATGTTTATAAAGTATCCTTGTGCTATACTGTGCAATAAATATCAAAAGGAAAACAATTTTCAATTTACACTAATAAATATTATAAACTTTTATATATATATATTTTTTTTTTTCCTGTGTTTTACAAAAACTGACCACACTTCTGTTTGTTTTTTGATACTGGGAAGAAATCAAAAGATTACTGATCTTGATATCCTCATTGTCTGAGGATATCTTCCAAAAGGCCAAGTGTATTTCCCTGAATAACCGAATTCAACTAAAATGACATGAGAATATATTTTTAGTAGCTTTACAAGATCTGTATGTGGTATAAAATTATAGCAATTTTAATATATATATTACATATATAATATTTTTATATTTATGTATAAAAATATGTATATATATAAAATTATTTCCTTCCATATAAATATATGCAAAACCCATGGCAAACAAATGGCAAAGGAGAGAACAAAGCTAACTGTAAAAGCAGAATTTTTTTGGCAAATAAAAGAAGCTCAAAATGCCAATCAATAGAGGTAGAAGGTTTTTTAGAACTTTTGAATTTTGATTTTGTATGGTCTTTTTCTGGAAATATTTTTAGATTAAATTGTGACCCAAAGAAATGTTGTATATATAATGAAAAAATAAGTTAGCAGTTGAAACAAGAAGACATAAATGTCTAATTGGTATTTTAGTATATTGAGGCATTTCTCTGTCTTATAACAAAGTCTTCCAAAGTGGTTGTGATTATTGCTGACTTTTTCAAAAACTATATTCTGTGTCTCATATTGTTAGTGAGGTTTTTGATTCCTGTAGTCCTTTCCCAATTCCCCACCACTGATTTAGGTTGGTATTATCTCTGTATTAATTCTCTTTCCCACCAGGTGTTTACTTTTAGTGTAATTTGATAATATTTACATTTCAGGATCTTTTGCATTTGTATTGTAATTTCTTTGTTTGTAAACAAAATGGATTTTACAGTAACTTGCATTTTAATTTAAAATACTATGATAGCCTATCAAACTTTAAGAATTTGCTTTGAAAGTATGATGAAATTAGCATTTGTATTTACCACTTCACTGTGCTGGTAATAATCAGTGGAATGAAATGGTAAACCACAGAAATTCATCTTTTATGGCTGGATAATTCCATCAAGAGGGAACAGAAATAGGCTGTTCTTTAATATGTTTTGAGATGCATCTGTCTTACAATAGACATCAAACCTCTCAAGTCATATAAAAATATTTATATTATCATTATTTAGTTATTTGAGATATGAATTTTTGACGACAAAAAAGTCACTTATTTTTTTTTGCTGTACTAAATTTGCAGCCGTTTACTTAACAGACTGCACAAGAATACAGTTTAAATATTAGAAATGCAAAGATAAATTTGTCATAATTGGTTGCATTGAATCAGATAAATACCATCATCATAAAATTAAAAAGGAAGTATGAGAGGCAATCCCATAAAAAATAATGGAGTCATGCAAATAGATTAAAATTTGTGGCATTTTCCTAAACCAAAGCACAAGGGAAGGAATGTTTAGGATTGTATTACACCTTGTGATGACAGATGTCTTACAACAATGCATGGACTTTCTAAAGCAGCACATTCTCTGTCACTAAGACTGTAAGGAAGGGTTTCTTGTCTCAGTGTGAAGCGTTTTCAGCCCAGTTCAATCTTTCAAAGGTTTATAAAAACTCAGCATTATGTGCTAGCCTCTTCAGAACAATCATACAGATAAATATCGATTACTGCTCTAGATCCCACCTTTGAAATGAGTGCCTTGATATAGAGCCATCAGTGAAGTCAGAGGTCAAAACTGCATCATATCTGGTATTTTTTCATTTGAAAAATTGGAGCATGAAAAGGAAAAGGAGAATGGCAGGGATGGAGGCCAGAAAGAAGACTGTTACTTCTGTAGAAAATACACAAGGGACTGAAACTGGCATGAGGATGTACCGAACAGCCTCACTCAGCTTCTTACAAAGTCTGTGTGACAACACCAGATTGTGTTGGAGGGGATGAAATTCTTCAAGATGATCCGCCCAATATACCTGTTAATTCAACACCCTTATGAATGATTTTTCATATCCAGTTTTAAAACTCCCTAGCTGACTGGTGATCCTAGCCGTGACTTCTCTATGCTGGTGTAAAGAGTTAGACAGGAACATGGCAAAAGATTTGTCATTGAAGTTCATAGTCTCCCAAGCCACAAATCTGGATTTCAAGGTGGCAATTTTTAGCGAAGTAGGAGGAAAGGGGGCTGCTTTCTCAGAAAGGCCACAGTCTTAGGTCTGCCAGCTGTGGAAGAACCAGTAGTGAATTTCCCTCATCCCCTGCTGAAGAAGGACAAGTAGGGGATCTGCTGAGGTTTTGGTCAAGCCATGAGTGCAACCAGTGACAGGCTGGTGGCTGCACAGGGCTGTGCTGCAGTAAGAGTGCTTCCATTTTTCTGCCTTTTTCTCTTCCTTATTTCTTCTCTCCCCTACAGTTTATAGCACATTTCAGCAGAGCTTCTTCAGTGAGCCTTTCTTTAAATTCAGTTTGGTCTGATCATTTCTTTTCAAACCTATTCCAGGCACTTGGATGATGACAGTCATGAAGTGTTGACTGTGGAGTGGTTTAATCTCTAAACATAACCACTCCAGAACTGTTGTTTTTGGAAATGATTTTTAGTAAAACAGATGACTAGGGTAGATAAGAGCCCTTTTATGCAAAGGTCTCCTTTATTACACACATCTTAAATATTTGTTCTCAAATATTACGTCTGATGCCAAGTCCTCTGTGACACTTCATTGCTGGTGTTCAAGAGAAATGCTGAAATCAAATGGAAGCAGATGTGATATCTGCTGTGTACTTGGAATAAGAAAAAAAAAATAAGCATTTGTCTCCAAAACAAACTGATCCATTTCCAGCTTGAGCAGGATGTTTTCAGTTTTTGACTTTTTGTCTCTGAAAGGCAAGGAAACACAGTATATAAAGGCCAGTAGTGGCTTCCTTGGAGACTTCAGTATCTTTTGGGTACAAAAGTCTCAATAATTTTTGAATGAAATGTTTTTCGTCACTTTGGAAGGACCAGTCAACAATGCAGAGTGGAAGCTATACCTGCAATAAGCCATTTTACAGTGAATGTGCAGAAAAATTGTCAAAGCCAGAGTTTGAGAGTAAGCAATGAATGTTGTGAAGGAAAATGTAAAGTTTTTGGATATAAGTGACCAGTCAGGAACTCATGCTGTGTGGTCCATTTCTAGCACTGAACTCATGACCCCAAAAGATACAGTCTCTTATACAATTTTGAATATGTTATAACATATAGAGGGGGAATAGTCTTTTTTTTTTAACACTTGAATAACTGCATATGCCATATGAGATACTGAGCAACTTATACCTGACATATGAGCTTGTTTAATACCACTGAGATGTATGTACAATCAGTTAAATGATTTTTTTTTTTTAATTGGTAGTATTTTTTTGATATCTTGCCTGAGCTCCTTAAGAAAGATTAATCTCTTTGTAAGGAAGTATCCATTTCCTTCTACCCAGAAAATTAGACCCTTATTGAAGAACCTAATTTAGAAGAAGCCAATTAATTTTCAAACTTAAATGTTTATATTCGAAATCAGTTTTTCCTTGTGTACTTTATAAATCTGGTGATACTTATGTATAAGAATATTTTAAATAAAAAGGTATATTTACCATAATAAAAAACCTGCTTGAGATCACAACTACCACCTTACTGCAGAGGTAAGCCAAAGAAAATAACTTAGATAAGAAGCCACAGCTTCTACCAGTGTCAACCATCTTCCTAACACAATTCTGTTGCATGAAAAGTTACTTATTCTTTATGGTAGGTTCTTTTTGCTGTAGCTTACTGTGCTTCATTGTTACTATCAATAGAACTGCCTTTCTTATAAAAAATTGCACAACTTGTGAGCTTTTCCATGCATCAATATTCTACTGGCTCAGAAATTAAACATGATCTCTGCATTTTTGTTTCTGAAACTCCTTTGCCTTTTGTGACCCATGTAAATATGAGTAGTAAATAAATTCATGGGAAATTTATTTGTTAGAGAAATCACTACAATGTAGTTTTGATTCATAATATGAAATGTTAATATTTCCAATAAAAAATAATTGGAAAACATTTATTGTATTTAATTTAGCATTTTGGAGTGTACTGCAACTGCTGATACTGGTTTAAATTGACTTTCAGCTAATGACATTAGAAAAGTACTTAATTCAGATTACAAAATGAGAGACTTTACAGTCTAATGAATTTTTAATACAGCTTCTGTATATCATTTTATGGGTATGCTCCTTAACACATGAGATGGAGATAACACTCCTCATATTTCATTTGTTTCCTTGTTTCAGGGAAATGATAATAAATCATCTGAATATTTGCATTTCCACCTTAATATCCTAAGAATAGGCTTTCTACAACACATAGGACCAAATAATTTCTTTAGTTAGATCTATACATTTGAAAAACTGATGCACGACATCTTGATTTGTTCTTCAGAAAGACATGTTCCTTTCCTAAATCACACATACAAAATGCCACAGAGTGCTTAATACATGGAGTGGACAAAGATGTCCCAACATTTCTTGCCTTAAAGACCAGCACGTAGTTTGATTAAGTTGACGCAATTCTTCGTATTACCAATGAGAAGAGAGAAAATATTGCAAAGACCAATTCATCTGTTAAATATCTATTATCTGTACATCTGTTATATACCGCTTCTGACTCACTGCTTATGTTTCGAACTGCACTAAAAAAACCCAGGATATCTATTTCTAGATATTGGAAGTAACAGGGATGGGATAATGTAATCTGCGAAGAAAGGAAATAAGTAAAACTTTATATCTTCTCCCTGCTCAACCGCCCATGGGGAAACCAGGCACAATATGCTGTTTTGTTTGGGAGTTTTTAGAAGAGTAGAGGGAAAGGATATTTGATACTTGACTTCATTGTTTCTCTCATACCTGTTTCAGAAAGTAAAGCACTGGGACTGCTGTTGCTGAGACTGCTGACAGTCACAAGTGTTGAAGTACGAAGCTCTACCTCTATGACATTATTCTTTGTGAGATGTTAATTTATTACCTGATCTTGTTGTTTGTGTTAGAACCACAAGAAAACCAGAATGTGTGCTTAATATTTACCTGAAGAGCGCAAAGTCACAAGAATGAGGGGCTTTGCCCTTGCTTGATGATTTCTGGGCCCTTGCATTACTATTCCAAAACCATTTTAGATGCATTTGTGCTCAATGCACAGAAAAACAACTATGTGTATATATATATATATATATATATATATATATAAGCAACATCAATATAACTGGTATATCTTCCGTCCTTTTCTTATCCTGTCCTACTGAATTTCTGTCTCGTCTGCATTTCAAGATGCTGACTGAATGGTTGTGAACTCTGTTGTTTGATAACCCAGAGAATTCTGTTTGATGTTATGGAGTTATTTTTATGAAACCTTTTTTTTTTTTTTTTTTTCATGTTAATGTCAATCTAATAAAAATGTCTTAAGTTTAACAGAACGATACAAGATCTCATTTTCCATTGCTGAGGGCATATAGTAGGAGAAAGTAATAGCTGAAGGCTGGGTTTTTTTCCCTTATATCTGCAGTAAAGCAGATGAGAATACTGTAAAATTACTTAAGTCCGGTATTAGAGGGCATTAGAGAAGGGTCAGAGGGAGGTTTAGGAAAGAAAACAAGAAAAATACAGAGAGACTTTTCTAACAATGGAGATGAGGACCATCCATGATCAGAAAAAGTAAATTAAGAGTTATTCAAAATATGTACAATAGAAAATGCAGGAGAAGATTTGCATAGCTGAAAATAATCCAGGACTCATCCCTGGAACCAGAACTTAAGAGAAAGCTTCAACAAGAAAGCGTCGCAGTTGCAAAACTTTTCATACTGCCATGTAAAGAATGTAGACTTCAAATTTGCTGTTTATATTTATACTTCTATCATACACTCTTCCTCTCAAATACTCCTTAAAACTTATTGTTAGGCCTGAATCTGGAAATCTGCAGAAATGTGTACCAGGATCAACTAATGGTCAGCATTAATTCTGTCTGCTAAGGGTTACATCTCCAATGAAGAGGTAACTGACAGTGCATCTGTGCCTAGGAAGTGTGTCAGAGAAGACAAGAAGTGAATCCCTTCCGACACCTGCTGGTGTTGCAAGCAAGGCTCTCAGTCATGGAGCATGCATACAGACTAGTTTTGCCACCCACCAGGTAGAGAGGCTCTATGGCCACAGCCCCTTCAGGTGAAGTCAACTGACCAGTCTTTGTGTCAAACTCATAAAGTGAATGGCAAACTTACTGCAAAAGTGAACAGAAAAAAAACCCTCTCTCCTGTCTTTTATATCGAGTAACAGTACCCCTCTGTCTTTCTGGAGATACCAGCACTTAAAGTTTAGATGAACATTTTGAGGAATTTAATCTCTTAAGTCTTCCCCATCCCTCAGAAGTTAGACAGAAAAAACTAGAGGTAGATCTTCAGTGAAAAAAAATATCCACTCCAGCTTTTTTGAATGTAATGGTATTTAGATCTGTCAACAGGAATTAGGTCCTTGGTGTAGCGAGCTCACTGTTTCTCCAAGTCCTAAAAGAGGTAGCATGCCTCTTACCATCCAAACTGGAGTTCAACCAGATATGTGACCAGTGATTAATATTGCTCAACTTGAACCTGAAACTGGTCAGCCTGCTGCACTTTATAGCAAAACAGAGAATATATTTTATTACAGGGCTGATATATTGGGTGAAAAAACAGAAGATTTCAGTACATACTAGTCCTTCAGATTTTGAGTAGAAATATAAAACTTTTAAACAGCAGCAAATCTTATAAATACAGTATGAGAACAAAAGCTCTGAACTAAAGTTGATCAAGTTAATGAGAGGTAATCTGAAAATAAAGTAGTGGTGGACAGGTAAGAAGAAGCAATAAAAAGGTAAGCTCTTGTGCAACCTGGAGAGTTTTCCTCTTGATTGGAAAAAAAAAATATAGCATGCAATAATACTGATGTTTCCACTGAAATCTATAGTTTTTAATGTACAGTGAGTTATGAATTTTAGTTCCCAGGTTTGTCTCTCGAACATACTCCGTAGATCTCCCTTGAAACATCCTGGAATGAGAGGTTAAAGATAAAGTGTTGTTTGTGAAAAATGTTCCTCCAGCTTTGACTGTGTGTCTCTATTTTGTATTGATTATGTGGTTTTATTGTGGCACATTGTGTTGGATTGAGTTAATCCATTTAGTTTCTAGAAAAGCTTTTAATAAACTGGATAAAATAAATTGCATTCTGGGTTGTGTATGTGTAGGATCATGGACTTTCATCCTCCAGCTTTCTCAAGGTAGCTGGTGGTCCTCAACAAGATTTTTTTCTGATGAGCTTAACAATAATGAGAGTTACAGAAAGTCTGGAAAAGTATAGGTTGTAATTGATCAAAATTTTTTTTTTTTCTGTGTAGGTTTCAGTGCACAGTAGCAATAGGGTCCTCATAATCTTGAATTTAAGAGTAGAAATTTATACTGCAAAAACTCCCAGGCTACAATTTATTTTGAGGCATAGTTGCCATAAAGACTGCTGTTAGATTGTGGCAGTGCACACACACACGAAAATCAGTTCAAAGGTTAAGAGAGAGATGTTATTCACTGTTAAAGGCATCAGAATTTTAAAGAAATCAAAACTTTATCATCTGAGATGTGGTGATTCAAAGACACCAGTCTTGACTTTGGTGTTTAAGAGTATGGTTGCATGAGCACTCAGGATTTCTCTCATATAATATTGTATCTCTGGAATTTTCATTTTCTTACTTGCATTCCGAAACTGTATGTGAATTGCAATAAGTCATATTTATTTTATAATTAAGACTTAGATTACTTCCTGGAGAATCATACATTTTCCCTTTTAATGTATTTTCAGGAAGAAAAAAGGCACATGCTGTTTATGGCGACTGTATGCACCAAATGCAATATTTTAGTGAGTACTTATACAATGCTAGAATTTTTATTTTTTTTTAACCAGAATTTACAATTTCAAACTCAAGCTAATGGCTAGTAGTGCACTCAGTATATTGCTTTCACCAAGTGCTGACAAAACTCCCCTCCCATTCAAGGAAACAGGACTGCTTCTGCATACTCCAGCAGAAGCACTCTAAGGCTAGGCAGAGGACTACAACAGTAGCTAAGGTGCTATACTTCTTAGCAGGTAAGACACAGCCACATAATGATGTAAACCTGTTCTCACTTGCAGAATTACTGTATAAATTAGGCTTGTAAAAATACTGCTCTTAGGATGATCTACAACAGACGAAGTTACAGTTTTGATATAAGCAGGACTGAATCCTCACTGCATGAAAAGCCATGAAGACAGTCCATCTTTTTCACCTATCTGACAGCTGCTCCATGTCTTAGAACAATGATGTAATTTTCGTCCTCAAGTAGCTGTAAGTAAAAATCAGAATATCAGTCAAAACAAATGTTATTGTTGTAGCCAGTGTGGTTGTAAAGCTTGTCAGAGAAGGGATGAGCTAGTAAAACTGCATGTAGGCATCAAGATATGTACTGGTGTTCCACAATAAAGACTGAGAATAGAAGTGGTTGTATAGAAATACGGACTTACAAGAGAGGCACTGGTTTAGTCAACAAAATCTATTTACTGTACTGTCCCATATGAAAAACTGAAAATAATTTAGAGAATCTACATCCAGAGCTCTCATCCTTTTCTCTGTCTCTTTAAGAAACCTCTGTAGCTGCTTAGGCAGTACTAAACAGGCAAAAAGATGCTTGTCTGTAAGAACTGCTAGGACAAGGAGCTATTGAGAAGTCAATGGCCTGTGCTCTCTTTAGCCAGTTGCACTCCTTATTCTTCTTCCTAAAGCCTAAAGAAGTTAGGGTTGCTGATGCTGCTTCTCCTTTTTCTCTTCCTTCCTCTTGTGCCATGGACTCAAACCCACCTTCTGTTGGTAGCTACTGTTCTGCCTTATTCCATGTTTAAAGAGTTGTTTTTTTTACTACAAGTGAGCAGCAAAAAGACCTCTGCATATCTCAGGGTCTCTGTTCCTTTTATAATATGATCTCATATTAATAATACATGTATTATTTAAAATATTAACTTCTTTACTGGAAAAAGAAAGCAGCAGCTCCAAACAGTTCCCCAGCTGAAACTGGGAATTAAACTACAGCAATAAACTGCATGAAAATTATTCTCACAGGTCAAAGGGGGTATTCAAAAGGCAGAGGCTAATCGGGCCTCAGTATCATAACAGAGACACTAATTGCCTGATTTTCAGTGTCACTGGGCACCTGCACCTCCTAGTGAATATACGCCACTGGCAGAGGAACAACATAATAAGAATGTATGGGGCATTTTTTCTTTAGGATGTGGAAAGCAAAGAAAAAATGTACAACAGCAGATAGCACTAGCAGAAATAGTTTATTCCAAATGTACTCTGAGTTTGTAATTTTGTTTTGATTCTTGTTTGTAAAAGTGTTTAAAATTCATGTTTAATGAACAAGACTAGTTGGTACAGTGGGCTCAGTAAAGCTAAAACCAATGCAATGTGAGTTATGTCATATATGAGAAAATGCCAACCAACCCATCTCAGATTTCGAGAATGCCCTGTGATAAGCTGCATAAAAATTTCCATGGAAACACAGAGAGCTGGCCTTTTAACAAGTAATCCATGTGTTGAAATATCAGCATAACTTTTTTTAATGGACAAATGAATTAAAATTATGCTCAGTTTGTGTACAATAAAATAGAATTGGCCTTGATTCCAGAAACAAATCATTTGCTGCAAATAATTTATCTGGGTTTCCTTCTGTATTATAAAACTCTAATCATTTTCCCAGTCATTTCAATGAAACAATAGTTCAGATTTTTTTCATTTTCATGTCCTTTTACAGTGATAGATATTGAAATAGAAATATTTAACATTGGTTTATTTTAATTAAAAATAAACTTATACAATATTTTTATTAATTATGCAGCAAAGTGTGACTTAGTTTTTTTGATACCTTTAGATATAAATACATTTCAAAGCAAATAAAAAACAATATTCAGTCCAATTACAGAATTTAAACAGCTTTACTGTTAGAATTATAATAACAAAACTAAGAAGTTGCTGAACCACAATTCTGAGTTGCACTGTATTAATCTACAAAGACATGAATGATACCAAAAGTAAGCTGCTGAAGAATATATAAGGAGAAAAAATAAATCTAATTTCAAAGTACAAAGAACATCAGCCACTTTTTAAACCCTTCCACCTGCCTCCTGGTTTGTGACAATGTATTTGTGCTCTATCTGGATGTGCTAAAATTTGCTGCATTTACCTAAACAATCTTACTCTGCTAATGCTAATTTTAGGGAAGTGCAAAACACATTAAACCATTTATTATTATTAATCAGCTTTTGGATTTCTGGAAAAAGAAAGGAAATGAAAAGGAAAAAAAGCAATAGTAATTTTACACTCCAGTTTACTCTAATCATTGGCCATACTCCACTACCTGTAGATACATTTTACAGTTTCATTCAAGATTATATCTGAACAGATACATTTGCAGAATGTTTGCTTTTAGTACTCCTCCATTTAAAAATAATCGATAATCAAGAGGCCTTACATTCCATGAAATCTACATACCTCATAACACTGAAATCTTACAAACAGGGGAAGAAACTGAAGATATTAGCAAGGGAGAGCTACGTCTGATTCATTTGTTCTATGAATGAGCTTATAACACTCTTCCAGAATACTGGATGAACACATAAATCACCTTTGAAAATAAAAGCTATCTCTTCTTCCTGCATAGATAGTTGGGAATGGCTCAGAAGTAAATCTAGCCTGACTTTGCCCCTTTGTGCTGCAGAATTTACTGGAAATTCTCTAGTCTTCTTGCACCTTCTTCCATCCAAGGGCACAAGAGGGCTGTGGAGAAAGTGCCCATTCCTCTACTCTAAATCACAAAATTTCTCTCAGTTTGTATTTATTGTTGAAATTTAGATAATTTTGTGAGCAGAGTCTATGCATCTGGTTAGACAGAATGAGAATAAAACACAGAGGTCTGTTGAAAGACAAACATACCAAACAACCTCTGTGAAGAGGAGTTGAAGGTAACATTCTTCTGAATAAACTTCTTATAAGTAAAAATACACATTGCTTATTATATTCCATACACAGAGGAGAGAAATGCAACAGAACTGAGGTTTTTCATAGTGCAAAGTCCAGTACAGTTATGTCTCATCCAAAAATTTGTGCATTCCAACTTACCACTTTGTGGCTAAAAATTCTTTGAAATGATGCCAAATAGTTTTCAACTAGACGTCAGAATATATTAGGAAGTCAGAAGAAAATATCTTCTTTTAATATCAGCATGATAAATAATGTACAAAAAGAGGTAAAGGTTATAAAGTTACCATTCTTGTTTTGGGTGGGTTTTTTGGGGTTTTGTTTGTTGGGGGTTGGGGGGGTGGTTTTTTGGGGGGTATTGGGTTTTGGTTTTAAATGTCTGGAAATGTAGTCTGCTATAAAGCAAGAGAAGTCATTTCAGGGAAAAACATTACCTGATTCACCCTAGTTACAGCCCTGAGGTGGGCATATGTAAGACATTCTTAGGTGAGTAAGCCCATAACTCATACGTTTGTTTAAACACGCAAGTACTCATGTGAGGGATAAGGTGTAGGACAGGAAATCCCTTTTCTTCTTCAGAACCATGGAGTTTAGTGTATTCCAAATACATTTTTATTATGGAAAAAAACATATTTTCAGAACTTTGCTATCCAGTTCAAAGATGTTTTTTCAAGCTGAAATACCAGACATAATCTTTCTATCTTTTCAGGAGACAACATTGCTTTGAATGGGTTCCTTTTTATGGTAAAACAGAATAAAATGTATTTTTTCTATCTAGGTTCAGAACTTTCTGTTATTATTTTCCTTCAAACTTAATTTTTAATTTATTTTTACCACACATGAGTAATACACAACAGGGGCTAATTGCCTAATCTCTTTTGAAGAAAACATATTAGAAAAGAAGTTGGCTGAAGCCATCCAGAACTGGCTTTATGAGTTAATTGTAGGAGAGACTACTCTAAGGGTTCCAGGGTGACTATTTGGCTTTTGTTGGCTCATAGTGCTGCTATGTTCTGCAGATCCCACACTACAAGGAAATAAGAAAATGAAGCTGACAGCATTTTAGCTTGGATCCCTTTTTCTCATCTGCACCTGCAGCCCTGATCTTTGGAGACAGTGCAATCCACTGACTGAGAAGTGAGGCAGCCTGTAGGAACAGCCTTCCCCATACCTCACCAGTACCAGTTTTCAACATATCTCAGTCAGAAGACAGCAAGGACTTACACTCTAAAAATCAGTGCAGACTTTGCTTTTTCTCCTTACCTTACAGTTGATGCCCTTCTAATCGACTACTGGGTGCAGTAATGCCACCATTGTTTTCATTCCCAGCAGAAGACAACACTTAAGTTTCCCTACTCTCTTAGTTAATATATAGCCTTCAGCAAAGCTCTGAGTGATAGCATTTAATGCATTTTCAGAGAAAATATAAAAAATTCTTGTAAATTAACATCATGTAACACCTCCATGGCTGAAGTGTTACATGTACAAAACAGGTGTTTTGAAGAAGCTCACGGTAATATACAAATTGTTCATGGTAACTGAAGGAGAAAGAGCTACTTGACCGCCCATTATTATCTTTAAGTTCTCAGTAGAATTGGCTTGGCCAGCTTACCTTACTGCACAAGTAACTTGAAAAATGTTTTGTGTCTAAGGTGTAATCTCTCTTGTAACTGAGACGTTCAGTGAGATTCTGACAGAAAATGCTTTGCCCTTACCCATCCTGGGCAAGTGGATAGGTTTTTGGACTGTATCTTGACTTACTGGACAGCAAATTGGGAGCAAACAGTTTTGCAAGGAGACCTCCATAAAAAGACCAGGAGTGATCTAGTAGAAATAAATCATACAATTGAAACTGAATTGATACCTGTTTATTAGATCTGGCAGTGACTGATCAGTTCAATTTTGTAGAAGATGAATTTCCACTTAATATCTTCAGTTAAAACTTCAAAGTAACATAATTTTTTCTCAATAAAATAAAAATGTAGTATCTTATGGTTCTCTTCAGTCTAAATCAGGATTTTTTTTCCCAATGGTTGCATTAAAATTTTGCAGATGATGTCTACATTAAAACTGCAGTAGTTAACTCTGTGTACTCTTATCTTTAAGCACTTTTCTCTAACTTTCCTGGGCAGTTTAACCTCAACATACTTTTAGGCCTCAATATTCACAGGATCCAGCCTCTCTAAAATATAATGTTCAGTGTCCACCAGATATATTTTTTTTGTCCCAGAAAGAAACGACAAGCAGGTTTCCATTATATATTTCTGCTTATTTAATGGAAAAGTTCTCTGAGCAGAAGAGCATCTAGTTTCCATTCTGTATGCCTTTAGCCAAGCAGAGTTCAAAATAAATCTTCTGCATTTTAGATTTCCCCAAAACACCTGGCTTTCTGCAGCTCAGGCTTGGAGAGAAATGGAAAATTAGAACATTACTTTTTCAGTGTTTCTTTTGAACATAGTTCCACTGCACAGAAGAGAGATTTGAGTTACACACAGCATATACAAGCAGGACCATAACTTTTAAGAGAATGATCTGTGTTCTGACACCTGGACCAGGGAACAAACTTTCATTATAAAAAGCCGTCAGATACTATGTTACGCTACATCATCACAGTATGTAACAGGTGTTAATTGATTTATTTTTTTATAAATTTTATGTAGAGATGCTGTTGTTATATTTTTTTCACAAAAGGGTAACTGAGGCTAATTAAAAAAAAAAAAACAAAAAAACACAAAACATCGAAAAAACACTTTCACTTATTTGGAGTCCTTGCTTAATGATGTAAGTAGCCACATTCCTCAGTATGGTTAAGGTGTCTTGTATCACGGTATCATGTTTGGCAATTAAATAATGAAGAACACACACATTCTGAGAAATAATACGTTATGATCATGTCGTTGTACCCAGCCTCATAATGGCAAGGTATTCAGTTAAATTTTCAATTGAGTTTTTGAAAATCTACCTTGAGGAAAATGTCAAAGCAGGTTGCACATGAATTTCCAGCAAAATTATTAGGAATTTTCCCCTCATTATCAATAAAGACAAAATGTCATTGATTTTTCCCAGGATGAGATCTATAGATCTGTATATAAATATAAAATCTATATATAAAGGTATATAAACTTTTTAAATACAGGGTAGAATGGCTGCAAGATTGCCACTATTTTCCTATGACAAAGATTTCACTGAAAATTGAGAAACTTCCATTAGATTTCATCAGTTACTAATGTGGCATACCATCCCTCTTCATCCACACTACAGAAAGAGTTAAGATTGTATTGTGAGTAATAGCTTCAGTCTTTAAAGTGAGCTTGAATGTCAGTGTCAATTAATACAGGGGTTTTTAACTGAAGTTGATACAAATCATTACTTTTTCCAGCACAGAGTACCTTACAAGTAACTCTAGTCTCTAGGCAAATATTTCTCATATATCAGAAACACAGTTTCCTGAAGAAATTTCCCTTAATTTTTGTAAGACTCAGTACCCTCAACCTAACCTCTTCTTTTCAGCTTGGCCTTGTCAGAAAGATTTATTGACATTCTTGGAGACTGGCAATATTCACAGAATATACAGTAGTGTTTACTTTAAAAAATGAAACTGTTCAATCAAAGAAGGTAGACAGATAGGACTTTCATCTAAGCCAAAGTCATCTCAATGGGAACTTTCCTGCCGTGCAATGCTCCATATTCTAAATTGTTACCATGCTGTGCCTGTCTTCTTATTTTTAGGTAACAGATGCAGCTCATTGCTTGGAATACAATTTACGGATTTTTATAATAGAGGTATGAATAATTAATCTGCCTTTCAGTTGTAACTTTTTGTGTACTGTAGCTTAGTAAATAATGATCAGGAAGGAATCAACAAGCACGATGTGGTGTTTCCTAAAATCAAACAGGTATGAGAACAGAGTTAATGGAGATGGTGCCTAGGCAGAGTGTAGGCTTAGGGACCACAGTAAAAATATGTATTTTCTGTCTCTTAGGAGCAAAGTAGTTTGCTGAAAAAAAAAATATGTATTTGGTCTGAAAACCTTTAATGTTTCTAGATGAGTCAGCAGAGTTAAATCGGTGAAACTCCTTTAGCATTACATATACACACATGCATGCATACGTGCATGTGCAGGTATGCACATGTGCAAATACTAATATTTGAACACCATAAGAGGAAGAATTCCTTCATATATCATTAAAGATATTTTGGAAAAAAAAAAAAAAGGCAAAAAAATCCCTAAAAACAACAGGAAAACACCTTGAAATGTAGGAGAAAGAACTATAGCTGGATTTGTTTGAAGCCACAAGTCAATTACAAAAACAAGGAGATGAAAGAAATGTGGACTTCCTAAAGATTTTCTCTAAGCCCCTTAGACTTCACTATAAAATAAACATAGTTGGCTATATTTTTAATGTAATATCATTTTAGCTAATAGAGCATAAGGCTAGTGTTTACTTTCCTTTCTACACCACGTCAGACTCCAGAATTCATCATTGTGGGGTTTTTTGGTAATTTTAGATACATTTTATATTTTTCTTTAATCTATTCTATTGTATGGAATGGGTAAGATCAAAAGAACAAGCAAATAAAAAATTTAATTGACCTCACTGTGAATAGAAGCAAAGTACTTGTCCCACTAGTTTAATCATTGAGCAGATCATTGGTATTTTTATATTCTATAGAATTCTGTAGTATCCTTTCATAATCTCTTAACACACAGCAACATTATAATTTTGTGTTATTTTTATAGACTGTGATATTAACATAGGCTGATACATAATGCATCTTTTGTGCAGTTAAAGGAGCACACCTCAGCTTTAATGCATGGTGCTCTAACTTGAGAAGACACCATTTTTAAAAGGTCATGGTCAATTTTATGCTGGTTTCTGATCATCTGGTGATCAAAAAATTCATTTTTTACTTCTGTTGTATACCAAACAACATATGGCAATCAAAATCATAATGAAATTAGCAAAATGAAAACTGACGCATTCAACTGAGTCTTATTGAAACCAGGTTTTCAAAAGGTATGGAAAAAAATCACCAATGCAAAATTTCCATACCAACAGGACAAGAATAACCCTGATGACCAGATACCACGACAAAACTATATTCAACTATATATTTATAAATTCAGGCTTATAAGATATCACATATAAAACACTAAACAGAAGTGGCACTACAGTCCTCAAAAACTCTTCTGTGTTTTTGCTAGTCTTATATTATTTGTAATGTTGGGGAAAAAAAAAAAAAAAATTTAATGACGCTGAAAATGTATGGTATTTAGAGAACTTAAGCTCATATGTATCCCAATAGAAAATGAATACCAATTCTCAGAATTCTGTCTTCAGGCAAGGAACTTTCAAAGCTGTTTTGCATTTTCTTCGTTTCACACCAAACGCATCTGATAATCTTTTTATTATTTGGGGCTAGGAGTACTTGAATACCTCCATAAGTTTAGAGTTCAGCCGTGCATGCATAAGTTTGGGTACAAAGTTTGCATACAATCCCTTCAGAGACATTGCATGAATTTCAGTGTATTAGATAGGTTCAGAGAAAGGTATGGATTTTCTACATGACACTTTCATACTTGCTCTTGTAAATATTTACCAGTAAATTTGATACCCTCATTAACAACTTAGAGTAGCAAACTGTGAATATAGAAGGAAACAAGAATTTAATGATTGTGGCAGAAGACACACTGAAAGCCTTGAAATCTCTCTCTTCCATACTTGGTATTTTCTCAAGTTTATGTTAGCTTCAGGTTTGCTCATGGTCCCAGCTTCTTCAACAGTTACAGATCTGTGAAGCATAGCAGATTCTGCCCTCACCAATTTCCTTTGACAAATAGTACCACATGCTTTGTTATAAATCTCATGAAGTCTAGGCAGATCTACTCATTTCAGTTCTCTGTACTGGAACACTGTCTTTACGTAAGAGCAATACACAAACACCACCTGAATATTCAGCTGACCACTCTTTGAAGTTTGGTTTTTTGGCCATGAAGTGTTATAAAATAGATTTAATGAATAATAACTTCCGGAACTTCTCCTATTATTCACAAACAGGTATTGCTTTAACATGAATGCTACATGCAGGACTGTCCTTTATGCCATGGAACTAGTTCCTCTCTGGGCTATTGAGAATCTGGTCAGCAATGCCCTTATACAGGGTTTCACTTTAAACCTGCCTTCATTTAAAAAATTACAGCAAGCAACAGCAGCAATGCAGACTTCCTTCTGATAAAGCATCACCTTCACAAATTCAAAAAAAAATGTTGAAAATAGGGAAGAATCTTTTTATTTTTTTCCTGCTCATTGTGTTTCAATGAAGTTTAGTAGTTGACATGAAACACAGGAATTCCTAAACACATGAAAGAGCCCTAAGACCTTTCTAATGAAAATCTAATAGTTAACTTAAACTCAGAAAAAGAGCTCTACATTTTATCTACTGATCTACCAGCTTTGAGAAAAAAAAAAAAAAAAAAAAATTCCTTAATAATCTCCTTCATTGGAATCAATATCCTTAACTTCATCAAGATTTTCTGCAAGATCTTGCGACTTTGCACAACGATGCGACAATAATAGTTCCTCAACTAGATATTTCATTAAAATATACATAAAATATAAAGAAAAGTTGAATTAAAAGCTACACTGAAAAAGGTATAAAATGATGCAGAGAAGCTTCTCATTACTGACACCTCTAACAGACTGCAGACGAAAAGAACAGCAGCCTCTGTTCATGATGCATAGCCGCTCTGTTCCTTTCCTTTCCTCTGAGAAAAACTTAGCTCTCAGAATGAATATACCAGGCAGCCAAGTACCTACCAAATATTGCTTTTTAGACCAACTTTTTTCCTTTCTTAATTGTCTGCAATATTTCTCCTATCAATACCCTGAATTTCCTCAGAGAAGAAACAATCTAGACAGCATCCTCTCCCCCCCCCAGTAAAAATAGCAACTGCACTATGCCATTAGAGCAACCAGAGCCCTATTTATTCATTTCACACTTGGTTTCTGGAGGAGACTGGTTTGTTTCTGTCCCTAGAGGAAGCGCCTAGTATGAGGTTTGAAACGTCAGGGATAATTAAGACAAACTGTGCTTTTTTACCCCAACAAAGGAAATATATCTCTTAAAATAACTCCCTACTGAAATCTCTGAACAAAAACCAGCCCAGCACTGTTGAGGCAGCTTACAATGCTAAATCAATTGTCAGCATTAGCAAGGCTCTAAACTGGAGCATCTTACAGTTTCACTGCAATCCAGCAGCTACCGTGCTACAAGCAGGTACAAGTACAGATAGAATGCTGAATAGTCAGATATGAAAGCACCAGTATGGGTATCAAATAAAAAGACATAGAGCAAAGATGTTTATGTCCCAGAAACTGAAAGTATAATTATTGCAAGACCAAAGTTTAGAGCTCAGAGGCATTCAATATCATTTCTTATTCAGACATTTTAGTGTCAGCAGGCTTTAAGCAGTGTTGGAGTTCACGTCCACTTAAGAATTGTGCAAATTACTGTCTACTGCACAGCCAGTTCCCCACTGCTCTGTAAAAGCATTTTGAAGAAACACTGGGCAAAATTCTCTGCCAAAGTGAACAGGTATCAGATCTTGACTTCATGTTTGTCCATCAAGTTTCAAGACAGGAAGATAACAGTTTTCATTTTATAGTTGTGTATTAATCCGTCTTCAAGACACTGAACAAGCTGAAATACCTAACATCTTTGAAAAAATGTCTCCCAACACACTGGCTTTATGTTGCCTTGAACTTCAATCTGGCAATGATCATCCAACAACAATAAACAGATCTTGGAGTCCAGTAATATTCTTGGAACTAACAACACAATGTTAATCCCCTTATAAAGCTTTTGTCAGTACAAACAGTATTTACCTCTAGATATGTGAGTACTTTTCCTTAATTCTTAAGCATTTTCTTGATTATGTAGTTTACTTTTATTTCATGTTTTAGAATTTTATATATATATATATATATATATTTTTTTTTTTTTCAGAGTAAAGAGTTTTTCTTGCTCTGACATATTCTCTTTTGGAACAGTGCTACTTAGTCCGAATAAAGCATAAGGATACATTGATGATGAAGATATAGTGTTTTTTAAAAACAGCTTTTCTGGGTTTAGATTTTACATTTTAAATTTTATATTTTTTTATAACATGAAAACTATAGTTTAAAATGTTATAATACAAGTTTGATTTGCAGTTCATCTTGTGAGAAATATGACAGAATAGCATGCAATAAAAACATAATTAGGATGTTAAAAACTGTGCTTATTACATGTACAGTACAATTTGTTAATATGTATTAAAGGAGATCTGCCTTATCACACCACTTCTATGCAAAATGCATGAAAATACATGCCAACTGGAAACTTCTATTAAATTATTTTTGTGAAACTGTGTTAACATTTTGCATTGGTGCTGACATAAAGGACTGTAAGAAGGGTATTTGTGGTGAACTTGGTCACTGTCAAATGGTTCTTCTTTCCTGCAGCTCCAGCTGCAGTGTAATCTGCTGTGCTGATGTGGTTGATGAGGTTCCCTCTGAGATGGAGAGACTCAGGGGTCTTAGAATAGCAGTCACAGCAGTGGTCACACTGTGCTCAGGGACTCATCTAAGAAAGTTGATAGGAAAATGTTGAAAGGAGGTCTAGCCCCTCTTCAGTTGTCCCTTTTCTTTCTTTAAAATAGAGGTATTTCTGCCAGGAAAATTAGTGGTGCTGTCCCTTTTTGATTGTATAATACCTCTCCTAAGATGAGGGGACTAAGGTTCAGTACACTTTTCTAATGTCATTTAGGAAATAGGGCAGTCACATGAAAACAGAATTTCTGAATTCCATTTTGTGCTTCAAGAGTCTTATAAATCCCCTGCAACCATTCACTGAAATACATACATGATCTTTGGAGCTGGAACCCAGATGAGGATGCCCTTCGTAAGACGTAAGAGACTCCAGTTCTTATGCCATCTTCTCAGCCCACACAAGTCTTCAAACATTCCATGGAAGGCAAAAACACTTCAGTACAAGGACTCTGAGATGTCCCCTACCCCACATGCCTTAGAATAGCCTTAATTTGTAAAGTGGGTGATAGGGCTTGTGTTTCTTTCAAGCAAGGAGGAAAGGTCGTAAAGAGTAAAGGTAGTAAAGAGAAAGGTAGTAAAGATCCTGATTCTTTACATCCTATAAGGCTGCTTTACTCTTGCTTTTATAGAAGTAGCACACTACCATAACCACTATTCTTTTCTTCAGAAGCTGTGTTTTAAGTAAAATAAGGAATCTGTTTATCTGACACTTCTCTCAGAGCAGACATGCTCTGGGGATGTCAGGTGGAACAGGCTCCTTCTCTGTCAGAGAAACACCCTAATTGTGAATCCTAACGAAATTTAGACATGTGCTCAAAATCAAACTGCTCAATTATGTCAAGTCTTAGGCACTTCAGGGCTTCTCTTAAAATAGAACTGTGGGACATGAAACACCTGAAGGTCTAACATAAACATGTCTTTGAACATTAAATCCCTACAGTGGGATGTCAGCTGAATGAGAGTTTTGAGTCTTTTTTTGCCTTTGAGAGTCTATCACATGAGAGATCTTAGTCTGTCAGTGGATCTGGCCCCCAGTAGCTTTGTGCTTGATGTCTCCAATCCTAAAACTGTGGCCTTGCAAAAGTTGCTGGCATCACAAGAGTTGTGTGAAGCTAAAGACTGTAAAACCTACTAGTACCATGGCAGCAAGGATTACCTTAGGTAAAGGAATAGTGACAGGATCCAAAACTATTTTAAGTGGCTTTAGGGCTCTTCAGACTTTATAGTATTTACCTACTTTCCTCATCAGAAGCATTTCCAAGTCATGTCATGTTTAAGAAATTAAAACCATGACAGCTCCACTAATTCATATTAATGCTTCTCCTTGAAATATGTACAGTGCCATTAGCAGACATAGTGGCACACCCACGCACACTGCTGTAGCTGTTTTAGGTTGGATTAGATATCGCTGAGTGCTGTGGGGGTGGGAAAAGAGGAAAAAGTGGATTAAATCTGCAAGTGTTTCTTTCATGTCTGACCATACTCATTTTTGTATGTGTAAGCATCTACAAGTGGTGCTGGAATGAGGAATAACCTGGAATCTGAATCTGCAAGAAGAATAACAATACTCATATAAGATGTAAAGTCTGGCTTTAGTGCTCATTTCAGCATTAGCAATAAATAACCTTTTCAGCACTATGAAGAAGGAAAGCATTAGCACAGTCCTGGGAATCATAAGATGTGGAACCATGACAAGGTCCTTCCCCCTGCCTGCTGAATACAGCACATATTTGCCAGCTGTGAATAGAAAGATGTAAAAAAAAAAAAAAAAATTAAAAAAAAAAGGCAAGAAAATAAAGCTGGCAGAAATTACTTTACAGAAGAAAATCTTTTATGATATCATCTTATTAGAGAAATGCTTGATTCCAAAACACAAGACTGTGTGAACAAACAGCATCTTTGCACCATATATTTACAAGCAGTAGCAGAGCAAATACTAATAACAACTTGGTGTGTCATCCTCAGGTCATCTGATGATTCTGAGGGAGGGATGATGGCATTAGACAAAGAAATCAATTAATCTGTCTGCTGGAAAAAGAAATTGAAACAACAAAGCTGACAAGGTTTAGGCTTGTATTACAGTGAAGCTGACTGGGAGGAATTAGGAGAACGAGACATATACAAAAGAATTTCTGATATTCAGGCTATGTAGCTTACCACAGATATAAGAACAGTATTGTTTATTTCTGATAGAGAAAGGAAAAAACAAGAGTAAAAGAAAGGACTAACTGACATATGACTGTATGCAGAATGGCCGTGATCCAAGTATTGGGCATATAACACTGCTCTTCTAAGAGCACAGCAGGAGGGAAATAGTGATTCAGATGGAGAGATGTCCCTGTGGGGAAGACAGCAATTCTTTGAACTTGTCAGACTTAACTTGCAAGCTCCAGAAGGATTCAGATGAAGCTAAGAATGGACCAGTGCTTGATGGATAATTCCACGATACCACTGTTCTCTTTGCCAATGCATATTCTTCAATGACTTGGCAGCTCACAATGGCACTTTCCTGCAAGTCCTGATTCATATAGCTCAGCCTTGAAAAATTCTTATGAAAGTTTACCTGCCAAGATACAAAATGTATTCTTTCTGGTATTACAATAACTTCTGAATACAGATTGTCTGAAGCAGGCACTGGAATAATTTATCCCAGCAGAGAGCATTGCCCCAAATTTACACCGTGACAAAAATATCATTAAAAGTACGTTATGGCTGAAACTATCTATCACTTACCTGAAAATAAACATCCTGTGAAGATATTGCCATTATCCTGAAATCAAATATTGTGAACACAGGACAGCTGAATTTAAGACTAAACTTCAACCATTGTGAGAGATGTAGTTATGACAGCTGAACAAAAGTAATTGTGCTGCGCAACTGTCATAGAAATTTTAATAAAGTATTTATGTATTTTGGGGCTCACATTAAATTAGAACATTTTGGTTCCCTCATTCTGCTGTACTACATACAGAGACTTTTTTAAATGCCAAAATCTTCTTGTATAGAACAAAATTCATCAATTTAAATTATGAAAACTCCATCCTTTAGGACCATTGCTTCAAAAGAGTTTGAATATGGCCATCAAACTTTTTAAAGTGTTATCAAATATCAAATGCCATTTTATTTCACAGGATTTTTGTACACATTTCCGGCTATATCAAAACAGTTGGTCTCCTAAAAGTGTAAAAGTATGTCTAAGGGCAAAGGTTCAGTACTTAATGGCCTGCAATTTCTTTTATGTAAGGAACATATGGTTTAGTTCAAAGCCTGATTGTAGTTTAATTGTGCTGATGGTTTTTGTCTTTTAATCAAGTGAACAAAGAATGAAAAAATATGTGTACCTTCTGGGGCCAAAGAGAATTCACTGAAAGGGTAGAGGACAACTAAATATTTTGCAGATGTCACCTATACACACACACACACAAAAAAAAAAAAAAAAGTCTTGACATTTTATTTGGGGACACAAGGCCTACAAAATTTGTCACAACCTTAGTTAGGGTTGTTAGTATTGGGAAGCCAATCCTGACAGCAATTTGTTATCTGCTTGATTTGTTCTACCTGCATTACTTTGCACATTTTTTATTAGGAAAAATGATGCATGTCATTTGTGAACAGACAGAAGAAACGCTGTTTACAGAATTAATGTCTTCAGAAGAAACATAATCTTTCTATCTGAAAAACAATAGCCAAGTATCTCATTCCAGAAAACAAAGTAGAAAAAAAAAAAAAATTGTCAAAGATTAAAGGTGATATGTATGCTGAAAAGATCAGACATATGAGCTGCCTACCATGTCCATTAGATGTTATCCTGTATCTGTAGGTCTATAAGGGAGAAAAACTAACCACCATGTGAAAGTGAACATTCCCATGGTTTGCTTATTTAAATGCACTCTTAATGAATGTCCATCTCCTTTTCAGAAACATTACGATTGGAGTTGTCATAAGAAGATGGCTATAAAATTGAGATGAAATCAGACACCACTACAGCATTCTGAATTTATTTTGGATTCAAATGGTCTTTAGTATGTGCAAATCATAAAAGTGCCAATCTATGCCTGAGGAGTATAAGGCTTACTTCAATATTTTATAGGAGGGATTTTGATCTATGATTTATCAGTCAACAGACAGCACTAAGGGCAGATTTTTTTTTTTTATTTGGAATCAATTATCCTCTTGGTAGATAGTAGGTTTTTTTGCTTCTATTTCCATTTCTGCCATTGAAAAAACAGTTTGGTATATGCCTGTCAAGTTGAGTGACCAGCCATATAAGTAATATAAAATTCAGGTTTTCTTCTGAACTGAATAAAATATTTGTACTACATGAACAGTTGGACATAAAACTTTTTTTATTTGCAGGTACTGTTCAACCCTGTCACGTAGCTGACTTTCTCTGTTTTCCTCTTCTGTGCAATTTAATGCTGCTTTCTCTTCTTCTTCTTCTTTTTCTTCTTCTCCTTCTTATTTCTTCTTCTTCTTTCTTCCTTTTTTCTTCTTTTTTTCTTTCTTCCTTCTTTCTTCTTCTTCTTCTTCATATAGAGTACTTAGGCAAGAATTTGACAAGCCAAACAGTTTTCCCATTCCTGGCATCTGCATCTCAAAATGTATAACAAGTTACTGCAGCCAGTATGTACTTTGCCTTCTGCACCTATGTCTAACTGAAAAGCACTAGGAGATGTGAGCAGTGCTGCTACTGCTACTTGCCTGAGAAAGCAAATAATCTGAAAAAAGTATTAATTTCATATTTCATAACAAGCCTCACTATTATTTATTTCTGAACTATTCAACAACAACAAAAAAATTTAGCAAGCATATAATGTTTAATGTTGATGCATTTTAGCTGAGCATCAGTTGTTCTGAGACAGCATTACATGACCTTCAGGTTTTACAAGGATCTGTGTCTGCTGCAGAAACATTTTACCTATCAGTCTGAATCCAAATTTCTAACCCACCCACAGAATTGTGCTAAAACCATTTCTTATCTGAGTATTCAGATGGATATTTCCATATTTTGCATATAAAGTTGAGGGCTTTCTGAGGGTTCTTTGGTATTGAAGTGGAACCCCCAAATGTCCTCTATTCTGAGAAGAAACAAGCATCTTAATGAGGGCTTCCCAGGAGCTCTTTTGCAAAAGTCCTTTAAGGAGCAGAAATATAACCTTAAGTTCAAATTGCCCAGTAGAGACAGAAAAGAAAATAAGCAAAGGACAAACAAGTTGTTCATCCTGTGAGAGAACCCGTAAGAACTAGGAGTATGCTCTCAGTGTGGCTCCCAAACTTTCATCAACTTCTGATAGCACTCCAGCCTTCCAGGTATTTCTCCTCAGCAGAGACAGGAAAAAGAGACTACTGTCTCTAAACCCAGCAGCCAGCTGTGATATGAAATTATATGCTGCACCATGACATATGTGATGGTGAGACTCTGTAGCAATACTGACTGAGTTAATTCAGTTCAAATCAACATTGGACTGGAAATTTTCTTTGTTTATATACAGTCCAAAGCAGCAGTCCTCCTAAAATAACTCTCTTCCTTTGGACTGTACAGGTAATACAAGGATCATAGAATCCAGTTATATGTCTCCAAAAATCCCCTCTGAAGCAATGACGTCTCAAGCAGACTTAAATCCAATTCCTCACCAGTATTTAATATTTTCTGTAGTGTTGTTGAGAAGTCTCTACCAAGAGCTAAGGCCACAACCTGATCCCCCTGGCTGAATGTTGTCAGGGTCTGTATGCAACTGACAGATTTGCTACAGATACTGCAATTTTATTAAGGCACATAACTCTGTGTGACATAAAGGCACATAACTGGAAAGATATTCTCTCCTCCTGAACTGTTTCCTCTATTCCGAAGCATCCAACCAAAGTGCAGAACATCATTTCTTTATGTAAGATACTGTCTCTATGAGGCTTCCTCCTAGTCAAAATGCTATTGCAAAAATTCTGGTATCAAGAGTGTGGGTTTATGTGTTTTCTTCTCATCAGTGCCAACAATGTGCTAGCTGTGTGTATCATCCACATGATGAATCACATGTAGCAACAATCCTAGTCCTTTCTAGAGATTAGAATCTTGCAGTGCAAGATCCACAACTTCAACATCACTGCAAAAAAACTAAAACTGCTTAGTGGCAGTGGGAAACTCAGGTTTTAAACCACATATGGATAAAGCTGCTCTAAATCCCCTTGTGGTCACGGAAATGTTAATATGCTAAGATATTACCTTTTGAAACCCTGAAAGAAAATGAAATATCTGTTTAATTGTTCATGTCTATATGCTTTTCCATTAAGCTGAAATAGCAAGAAGAACAGCATTTATTTTAAGTCATCACTACCAAAAAGTTGATAGCAAGTTGTTGAGTGTTAAAGTTCTTATGAATAAGTTTATTATAAACATGTGTTTTCAGAGTGGCTACAGTTCTGGTAAATACAGGTTTTTCATATGGATTTTGCACACATTTTGTGTGTATTATTATGTGAATATCTGATATGATCTGGATTTCACCATAGGATAACCTGGCTTTACATATCAGTTATGAGACTAGTATCTGTTTTGTGGGAACTAAAAATTTAACACATTACAAAAGGTTATGAAAAAAGGCAGGAGGCACAAAAGAAAAGGGCTAGCTACAACAGTAAGAGGCCAAGATATGACTTTGAACATAACCTGACATTAATTGGTATAATGTTCATGCTGACTTGTGCAAGATATGAAATGCAATGTTACAGTGTTGTTGCCAAGTATGTCCTGATTTGTATTTTTATGGCATTCACCACAGCTTTCAGCATGCAACTGTGTACACTTCTGTAATGCTGGTGCTGGTATTGTGCTTTCAAACATATTTTATAAACATCAGTGCACTGGTATGTATTTTTAGAAAACTAAAGCAGGTTTTGTGGGTGCTATGACATATTTTTGCTACTGCTGCTAGCTTTGCAATTTGAATGTTGTTCCCTTGGCTCACATAAAGTTAGCTTTCATTTGGTTCCCAATCCGTTTTTGTTAATTACAAACACCTTTCATCAGAAAGTGTTTGAATTTAAAGTAAGAGGAAATATAACTATAGTTTTCCAAACAGCATTCTGTGGAACACATTCCTAAAGCTTTCATGGATCCCAGATGTGTATTTACATGTATGCAATTTATCTCGTGGGTGCATCACGGAAGATGTTAGGAAATTATGTTTCATCTTTAGAAACACTGTTACATCCTTCTGTTGACTTTTCACAAGATCTTGATGAGAATGTTCAAAACTGAATATGTAGAACTAAGTCTGGCACTGCATTAGAAAGGGATGATTCACATCTCCCTAGTTGAAGGTACGAATAAACTTACATCCTACAAAAATATCTTCATATCACTTTCATCTTGCTGGCACTGTGTCTTGACATTAGCCAATAATTTAATTATGTGTATATAAGAAAAAAAAAAAAAAAAAAAAAAAAAAAGAATTGTAAAGAAAATCAGCCTCACTCTCTTACCCAAAACATACATTTGCAATGAATCCCTCCCGTGGGCTGAAGGTAGCTATGGCTGCAAAGATTTCTAGCACTGCTCTCCAGAGCCTGAGGGGGATTCCAGCACAGCACCTGCTCCCCTCTTTGATTAGGTAACAGGAGCAGTCCCTATGCCTTTAGGCTGCATCTCTCTGATTGCCACACTACACCTGGAAATTTCATGGTAAGAGAGGCTGCTTGTGTTCGGGAGTTCAGTTAGTTTCCTCACTCACGACTTGATGCACCCTTAACAGCTTCATTCTTTTGAGGGTTTTCTGTACTTTCATGCTCTCAATTTTTCCCATTGAATAATGCCATAACTTTATAATGCTGTTTATCTCCTTCAATATCAGTATTTCAGTCAGCTCTGTAAAACATGGAGTAGGACAAGGTAAAATGTAGGAATGTGCTTCACTGCATTCAAAAAGGATTAAACCGCTTCTGAATTTGGGACCTAGAGCCATGAGTCTCTTGACTGCTCTTTAGGACTTTGTATATATCCTTTTTATCATGAATAAAAAAAAGAAATCCCATATGTTTAAAAGATATTTTAATGAATTGCAGAGGATAAACCTGCAGTTGTGTACATTTTACAGGCTTCTGGTTTTGAATGATGGTACTTAGGTGGATATTAATTTAAGTGGTAGAAAGCAACTTGCATTACTGCACACACTTTTCTGAGAGGCACAAAATTTTCCTTCTGTTAACAATCTTGTTGACAACAACTGCTTTTTCATGGATAGTATTAATAATTTTGAACAAATAACCTACCAGAATATTTTTACCTTTTCTCTCTTTTCAAAAATGAACTCTGAACTTACTGAATAATTCTTTCATTTTTTATGCAGAAATAGCTATTCTTTCATGTATATTATTGATTAAAACACTGCAATGGCTTGTCAGGATTCAAAAATTCTGCTTGGATCCAGATGATACATTGCTGTATGCTGACTGAACATGCAACTGGATTTGCATGTCCCAGTACAAATACATGGGCTTGGATCAGACTTACCAACTCCAGCTCCCTTGCACAGCCATAATGAAGCAAATGCATGAAGGGCGGTTTGAAAAGACAGGTAGTGATATCTAATAGCTGGTCTAGAAAAACAGAAAACAAGCAAAGGATTTGGCTTACAGATCTGAAGAAGGTCTTCTGAAAAGCCCATTTCATCTTTCTCAAACACTCTCAATAGGTCTAACAATAAATTGGTCTAACCTTTCTCTACAAACCTTGCCTAACTTAAGGACACTCTGATGACCACAGCTATAACTACAACACTACTCCAACCAAAACGAGGTAAATATGAACTTTGTTTAATTTTCTTATTAACCAGATATTCATGGCACAATACAAACCAGCCAAAATATCTGTATTGAATTGATTTAAACATTAACAATGATGTTAACTCAACACTTCTTTCACACCACGCCACATTTCTAGTTTTTTCTAGTTACCAAAGTGCCTTAGGCACCGCTTGGGAATTAAATCCAGGCTTCCAGAGAGGCTAATGCAATGTTATAATGATAAGCTACAAAAAGCATTGATTACTCTATATTTATGCAACTCATTTTTTCTTACAAACTTCATTTTATTTGCAGACAGAATTTAGTATCGGACAACATGAATCCTGCAAATGTTCTCAAGGCCCATCCTGCAAACATTTATTAGTAGGTTATGTGCTTGTTGCCATGAATAATCCATTACCTTCTGCGTAGTGAGCATAATGCCAGGCAGTAAGTGCTTATAAAAAAACAGACCTCTTGGCTGTAATCCTTAAGTAGTCTCATTGACCTGAGTAGGCACATGAATAAATATTTGCAGGATAACACTTATATATTGTTGTTTATAAGTAATTAGATCATGTACATATTTAATATCGAGTTAAATATCAGTGAAATATGGCAAAAATATTCAAAGCTGCCTTTGTGTTCATGTTGTCTTTAAAATGTTATTATCATAAATGTTTTAACCGATCCCCTTGCAAACATTTACCAAATGGAAACCACAATATATTAAAAAGTTCAACATCTCTAATAGATTTCTAATTATTTTTGTTTGTTTGTTTTATATATGTACCATTTTATGTAACACAAAGCAAAAAGCTTCTATGCGCTCCTAAAGAAATCATCTTCATCTGTAGGGAGAAATGTGGTTCATAGCACTTGAATACTTTCATAATAAACTCTCTAATAATGCTAAGTATGCTTGCCCAGACACTTCAGCCACAAATAATAAGCTATCTCTGTCAAATAAACAAGTGGTATCTATAATGACTACTTGGGGACTTCTGCATTTACTGGCTGCAAAAGTTATGCCTCAGCTGCTATATTATGGTTTCAGGAACCATAAAACCACTTAAAAGAAACCAGTCATGTTCAAAAAACAAGTTATTCTAAAAGCAGTCATCCTATGACCAATGTTTTTAAAAGCATAATTAGTGGACAGAAGTAGTACTTGAGAAAGTACTACATAATCAAACCAAGACAAACAGGAGAAAAAAGTTATTATAAAACTGTATCTGACTGCTTAGGGTATTATTAAATACAGAAAATATCCTTTTCCAAGGTATGCATTAGCAACAGATTGAAAATGAAAATAAAGAAAGAAATATCCTGTGCTTAGTAGTTTATATGATATTCTGTTGCCAAGGATCTCCAGATCTGAGACTTATCTTTATTTCTCTCAGTAAATCTGTGGTCTCAGAATGGCTAAAGAGGGCTTTGCCTTTGAACATCTCTATTCCAAATAATTTCCTTCTAAAAAGCAGATATTAATTTCTGTTGTGAAAATACAGGGTAAGGAGCAGGAAGATGGAAAGAAAGTTACATTACTAGGGAGCACAGTAATCCCACACCTGCAAAACCAGTTTGGATAGTGTGTATGTGTCCTTTTTTTGTACAGCAATATTCACCATCTATGATGTTTTCTTAAAACTTTGAAGGTGAGATTTTTCAATTTAGACAATTGTTCTCTGCAGATTCATTAATTATTTTTTCTTTGTATGGTTCTGTGAAGTTTTGGATCCATATTCTGTATTGATTCAACTCAGTTTTGAGTGAAAACACAGATGGAACCAAAATCTCAAGTAACATCCATGAAAAACTCTGACGTTTCAGTGGGTATCACAGCTTAAGATCAAATTGAGAGTGAAGTGACTAAATTGTCTCAAATACCAAAGCAGTTGAACCACACACACACCTGTGCACACCAATTTTAGGCATTACACAAACTTCCCTGCTCTGTGGGGCAGATGGCACCGCCCTGGCAAAAGAGTGGATGGCTGAGTATGGCAGCTACCAGCGTGAGCTGCCCACCTCGTGGGTGAGTGGCACCATCCAGGAGGGAGCACAGGCAGTCCCCAGTGGTCCGAGGTCCCTGAATGTCCCTCCAGCTCTCTCATCTCTCAAGTTCTGCCTCAGCATTTCTTTTATGGCCCCAAAGCGCTGCCCTGATGAGGCACACACAGGCAGTGTGGTGAGTTAGTTTGGCACTGTAAGGGGCAATATTTCTCCCCTTTACTTCATGTCCACCTCTCGCACAGAGACAGGAAACATAACCTCAGCCTCACATCTCCTGAATAGAAAAGATTTCTCTTGGAATTCCTTATAAGGCATCTCCTTAGGGGAGAGAATTTATTGCTTTCTACAAGTACCTGAAAGGAGGCTGTAGCATGGAGGGTATCGGTCTCTTCTCCTAAGCAGCAAGTGACAGGACAAGACAAAATGGCCTCAGGTTGCACCAGGGAAGGTTCTGATTGGATATTAGGAAAAAATTCTTCACAGAAAGGGTTATGAAGCACTAGAACAGGCTGCCCAGGGAAGTGGTGGAGTCGCCATCCCTGGAGGTGTTTAAAAGGCATGTAGATGAGGTTCTGAGGGACATGGTTTAGTGCTAGAATTAGATTATGGTTGGACTCGAAGAACTTGAGGATCTCTTCCAACCAAAATGGCTCTATGATAAAGAGTGAATATAGCCAAGAAGAAACCCAGAAGAAAAGCTAGGAAGAATTGGATTCTGCCTCTGACTTTAGTAGTAAATCTTCCACTGGGAAACGGATACCTGGCACTATTGTTGCAGTCTGGCAGGGGGATTGGACTAGATAATCTTTCAAGGTCCCTTCCAATCCCTAACATTCTGTGATTCTGTAAAAGGTAACCAATAGAACATAGTCTTTCACAATTTTTTTTGTACAAAGCATTTGAAACCAGGTTCAATGTTATATCATTAGTGTTGTGACACTGTCTGTCCTGTTATCAGTCCTTGTCTGTCTAATTGCTCTGTCTTGTGACTGGCAGTTATCTGCTGCCACTAAACTTTCCCATTAAGTGACAACTTTGTGGAGTGGTTTGACCTGCACCATGTACTTGAATTTTCATGCCATCTGTCTTCCAGGGCTTAATCCTTGTCTTAATCCTTCAAGTATCTAATAGTCTTTCAACACTTCCTTTCTCAATCTCACTCAAACGTCACTTTTATGCAGATGGTGCCAGGATTTAAATTCCCTTCACTGCTCTGAATATAGAGGCCTCACCTAATTGCTTTAATCTCACCACCTCTTCTTTTTCCTGTTTTTCCTTCAGCATAATTTGTATTGTTTTGGTAACATGAAAGCAAAAATGGTACTTTGTGCTTCCAGATGCCAGGCTGACCAAGGTTTGGAGAAATAAGTAACAAGATCATAAAAGGAGATAGATTTACTGTCTAGCACAAATATTTTGTTAAAGAGTTCAAGCATCAGAGAATTTTTTAAAAATAGAATAACATAATTTCAGAAACACTATAGATTTTCCCTGTATAAACAATTTTAACATAATGGTCTCTGCATCTTTTTCTGAGTTATCTGTTACCCTTGGAGTCATTGCAGATTTAGAAGTGTTAAATGGTATTTAAATAATTCACCTAGAATTTTCTTTTTTTCCCTGTAGATACAGAGAAATGGTCAGTATTTTTCCTCTAGTACTCCAGTACAGGCCTCTTAAATTTTTTGTGCCATTAAAAGTTAATGACTGAAAATAACCCAAAAGTTGAACTGAATGCTCCTGTATTTATGAAAATGTAAGTGTGAAAAGTACATATAAGAAATACTAATTCTGATAATCTCAATTTTTAATATCTCCATTTATGCTGATACTCAATATTTAATGTACACCCAAAGCATTGAAACCGGTATAAAATGTTTATAAATATGTTTTGAATTATATGAATACTTTTTAAACGTACTATAGATAACCACAAAATACCATAATATCCTTTATACTCTATATGTGCTTCATACTGTACAAATGTTCTTTATACTCTACAAATACTCTCATATTCTTTATACAGATTTCTTCACCTGCATTATCTTATTTAATGTTTTTAAATGCACAGTTCTAGCTTTAGCAATATGACAAGGACAGCAGATTTACTGAGAGACACACGTATTCCTCCAGCGTACCTTTTTTAATTCCTACTGTGATAGTATTACATAGCATGCATCACATGGATGCTTTTGAGAAGAATGACAGCATATCACTTCTGTTCTAAATATTTAAGAACTCTTTCAGCAAACTAACTGCCCAAGGTTTTTTGCAGCCAGCAGGAATCCAGCCCTTTGGATAACAGTTAACTTGTCTCAATTGCCACCAAATAAGGAATCAATAGTTGATATGGAGTCAGCATATGAGAAGTTTATTCATTGGATTTTTCTGAGGTTCTCACTTCAAAAGATGTAATTTCCTCATGTGTTCAACAAAGTCAATTAAGAAGGCACAGACCCTTTTTTCTTGCTGTCTGCTTTGATCTCTCCTTAACAGAGGCCAAATTCTAATTTAAAGCGACTAGCTTGTAGCTAAATAAAAATTCTGCAAGCCATGGGGTGCTTAGGGTAATCCCAGCTCTTCTCCATAAAACTTTTAAGTACATCACTGTGGAACAAGAATTTTGGTATAGAGCATTTCCTTAATCAATAAAAATGATTAAAATCAGTAAGACTGATTGCATATTCCCGTAACCTCCGTGTCACAAGTGCTTAACCCAGACTTTACTACAAACAGCTTTCTTGATCCTGCAGCATGTACAGAGCTGCCCTTCATCCTTCCTGCTCAAGCTCTCATGGCATTGCTTTGAGGTGGTATGTATCTGTGGGATAAATATAGTTACTGCTTGTATAAAAGAATCCTCTTCTATATAGCTTGAATAATACGTAGTGTGTTTCACAAAAGAATTCCATAGTTACTACAAACTACTTCTGGATGTCCCTGAGTTGAATTACTATATTCTGTATTCTGTATAAAGACAGAGACAGATTATTAGACATGAAAACCTGGTGTCTTCCTCATTCATTTATTCAGACAAATGAAACATGTAAAATCACATGGGTTAGAAATGCAGAAGTGGACTGCACCAGCAGCAAAACTTTTGCAGCACCCTCAGGACATTAACAGCCATTCACTGGAAAAGTTCATAGCTTAAATTGAAATAAATCACTGCAGAATCAATTCTTAGCTTAATACAAAAAGGAGGAAGTAACGTTTCTTTATCAGTATATTAAAGATGGAGACTAGAGACAGTGGTTTGTCACAGTAACTTTTTTTCTCTTTCCTTTATTCTACTTTTGTCTCTTTCATAACTCTCAGTACAGATATTTACCATGACTCCTAAAAGAATCAACAAATATAAAAGACAGGAATGTCATCTGAAGGTATTTTGTGTATTTGATTTCTATATATAACTTGGCCGAATGTAAGCTACTTTAGCTGCTTATTTTTTTGCCATCTATTGCTCTTCCGTTCTGGCTGATTTATGATTGCACACTCTTGTTGTATCTCAGTAAAACTATAACTTTTTGAAGATGAAACTTTTTACTTTCTGTTTTAAAATGTTTAATCCTGCCTATCAAAAGTTTGTCTGTTATAGTGCTACTATAGCATGTAATACAGTATATAACAACAACACAGCACTATTATACTATGTAATACTGTAACATGTAAAGAACCTAATGTCATTCCCTGCTGAACCATCTGTCTTCCCTCCTCCTGTCTTTTTAACCACTTCTATTTTCTTTCTCTTCTTCATCCATGTCCTCTGCTGTGCCTTCTGCCTTCTCCTTTTTCATTTCAAGTTGTCTTTATTTATTAATGTCCATTTACTCTTTCCTTTTCAAGTCACATTTTTTACCTTTCTAAAAAAAAAAAAAAAGTGAAAATAAAAACGCTCCTTTATCTTTCACTTCATGTGTGTGGTCTACCTGGGATACCTGTCTACCTCTTTTTATTATTCATTTATGCCATTGGGGTATCCTAGCAAAAAAATAACTGAACAAAGCTGATGCCCTAAGGCATCTTTAGGGAAGTTTACTTGTGTGTTTGTTCATTTAGTGGTACTTTTGTTTGGCATGAAATAACATCCTGAAGTGTATACTTTTTGGCTATAACTAAGGGGTTTGGTATAATTAACTGACAATATAAGAGTTCAAGTCTTATGGCCTCAGAATTTTTCTAAAGAAATCGCTTCATTCTGTCTTCTCAAAGACAGAGTTTTCTAAAATTGTATTTTAGTCTGATGCCCTAAGCTTTTTTGCACCAAGGGCACCTTGTCAGCTGAAACTTAAGGAACTAAAGTGATGCTTTTGGATATTATGTGAGTTGCATGGCCTTGGGGTTTCCTAAGGCAAAGATGGTTGCAAAAAAAAAAGATAAATTTATGTACCAAAGCTATTTTTTTCTGTTGGACAAACTAATGTTCTCATAGAACAGACTTATACATGGACCTTGAAAGAGAGGTAAGAGAAATTCTTTAAAACCTGATGCACTTGGAAATACAGTTCTCCTGATATAAAATGATGCCCCAAAGACTTTAGGTATGTGTTACACTACCCTGTTCTGTAAGAGTAGCAAAAAAAGTTCTGTGCAATTGGATAAGATATAGTTCTAATTTCTGCATCCTATATGCATAAATTTTATATTTTGAAATAATATTTATATTTTTTACCTCTAGGAAAACAAAATAAAATTTTTAAAACACTACTTTAAAAAATGAAAACAAGCAAAAACAAATGTCCAAAAAACACACACACGCACACAAAAAGAAGCACCACATAAAAAAACCCCACAACATTTTGTATTCTTTGGCAGAGTGCCTCTGCAGTTAGAAGGAATCATCTGAAGATCAAGTTTCATGGATTTTAATTTTGAACCTTAACCTGTAAAAAAATGTTAATATTGAGGGGAAGAATCTTACAGAAATTTTAGGTAAAGAGACAGGCTACTCAAAAACAGATACTTCTTTAACATACTACTGTGCTGTGTCCAAAGAAAATCTTGTTCTTTATCAGTCCCTGTTTGGGAATTTTCACTATTTTACTGAGCAATCCAAGAGCAATTCTCTAATATCCTTTAGGCCTTTTTTGCCTTTCCCTCCTGAGAAAGTGTATGAGGTGAAATCTCAATTAAATTAAAAAAAAAAAAAGTAAATAAATTATAACTAATTTGTAGCTTATCTGTATCAAATATCAATTTATTTGAATATTAGTGGATTACATTAAAAATTAATATATAAAATATTTTTGTAAGCAATCACGTACACAAAAGAGCTGTTTGTTCTATATTCTAGAAGCATAACTTTTGATTGATAAAATACTCAAAGGAATACAGAAGTTAGGGGATGTGTCTCCATTTTTATGTTTTAGAAAGTGATAACAGAGCCTTTATACTGATGTTAACTGACTGATTCTGTGACCGACTTCATGTGACAAGTGTTAGTAGGAGTGAAGTGCAATCTACTTGTTTATAGGTGAGGAGAAAGATATTTCTTGTGTCCTATCACAGCTGATGCTTCACATGTACTTTTGTACTTGCTTAATGTCCATAATGTAAAGACGCTAGTGTATTCCTAAAAAGATTTGAATGAGATTATTGGACACCATTAAATAGCAATTGATCTTAAATGTTTGCAACTTTAATTGACATATTTTGTTAAGTTTAAACAAACACCATCAGTGGCTTTGTAATCTTCTATAATCTTTTATATAACCAACCCTGAGAATCTCTTTCTCTTCTTGAAAAATGGATCAAGAAAATATCCATAAAACAAATACAGAAAGCCAAAGAAAAATATGTAATATGTTACAGCAGTTTTTCTGGATATACATAAATCATGCTAAAATTAAAGGGGTTTACTGTTAAGAAGTATGTGTATATAAATTCAATTTGATATTTAAATCATGACAGGCTGGAGGAAGGAACAATATATTCTGTGCCTTCTAGATTTCTGGACATGATTTTGGCACTCAGCAGAAAAATAAATGTGCACGTATGTGTATTACATTGCCAAATATTGTTATAGTCCATCTAATATATTTGGGTATATGTGCTATAAACAGTTATTTATAGGCAATTTAGTAAATCATCTACACACTGTGTTGAGTATCATTTTTTCAACACTTGAATGCCAGACATAAGAAGTGGAAACTTAAATTCATATGAAAAGTACATTCAGCACAGAAATCTATTACTGGTCCTGCAAAGTAAATTCCAACTTGTCTGGGTGTTAGGTCACACTGTCCACCAAAACTCCCTGCATAAAATATTTGTTTCATTATCTGCCAGTTAAAGTAGATAGATTGGTGATATTCAAGGAAGCTTCTGCAATATCTATAAGTATCATATTATATCAATCTATTATTATTAGCTCCACAGATTTATAAAAACAAAATTCACTGAAAATACTAAAAGGGAACACGCACACATATATGTGCATATATAAAAATATGTCTGTGTATTTACCCCTCTTTCCATAAAAGTTCCAGGCAAGGTAAAGACCCAGATTCCTATATATTAGGTTCAAAGATATTTGTGGTCTACATTTTATTAATATTCCCATGTATTTGAATGAAGATGGGCTTGAAGATAACTAGTTGATGAAAGCTCTTCAAATCTTTCAGGGCAGTATTTCATTAAAGGCAAACATTTTTCAAATGTTTCTTTTTTTTCTTTTGCTATATTTATTGCTTCACAAAACTTTTCTTGTCATTTCCTCTTCAGGGTCTGTTCTCTAAGACCTCTTTCAGGGCAGTATTCCATTAAACGCAAAAGTTTTCCAAATGTCTCTTTTTTCTTTTGCTATATTTATTGCTTCACGAAACTTCTCTTGCCATTTCCTCTTCAGGGTCTGTTCTCTAAGACCTCATAAGGTTACAGAAGACTAAAATTTAGATATGCGTTTTCACAACTGAGGTCTCATAGCCACAAATGCTTACAGGTAAGTTATTTCTGGAGACATTCAAACTGTATACATCAAACAGGTTAGTTTGGTTTTGCTTTTAATCTTTCATTTAGGGTTTTAGAGCTCTGATTATCTGCTCACCTGGAACTTTCTGAGTCAACCTAACTTGTACACAAACATAGTCAAGATGCAGAAGCTAGGCTTTTCTTTTCCAACCTTTTCCCTCTGAGAAATTTCATTTGGAACAAGACCATTCTCCATGAAATGTGTTTCTTTCTTTCTTGTACAGTACCTCTTAGCCTTTCTCTCTCTTCATAAGATAGATTCATGGTTTGAACAGAAGTCCAGAGTATGGGAAATCTGGGTACAAGTTCAGCCTCTTCCTGAATGAATTGAAACCCATATCTCCAATTGAAATGTTTTATCTTGTAGTTACAGGTAATTTTCACTATTTCCTCTTAATTATGTTCCACTGTGCAGAGTATTCTTGATTTCCTGGACCTCTTCAGTATTTTTAAAATCAGCTGTTAAGAAGAGAGGATCTGACTTCTCATCCACCCTGAAAGAACCATATATATTTTTACCAAAAAAAAAAGCAATCAGAAAATGTGCATACTCAATGACTGCAGCAAAAGTATTTCATGTAGTACTGAATAAGGAAGATAAAGACGGCTAGTTCTGGGTGTATTTTCAATAGACTGTTCAGGCTTGATGCTCAGAACTTCTGCTGTTTGAGACATGAAACTGAGTATATGTTGGACTCGCTCTGTAAGGTTCTGGGTCCTAGCTAAGTTAAGCACCATGACTTTTCAGGCTTTATGGAATCTGAATTTCTTTCATGTCTACCTCAACATGTTTTTAAATCACAAGCGAAGCCAAATCCACTAACCTGTTGAAAATATAGAAAAACAAATCAGACAAACTAAATAAAAGTGAAAAGATGTTTCCACTCATTCCTTCTAGAAACCAAACATGTGAAATTACTTAGTGTTTGCCACAAAGTCCATGACAGGAAGCAGTTTTCCTTCACACTCTGCAATGACAGACAACAGATCTGGCATGTTACAGTCTAGAGGGAGGAGTGAGTTTCACAACCCCACAGAAAATGTTAAACAGAGAAGTTAAAACGGTCAAAATATTTTTGACAACATGTAATCTGTAAAAACACACTGTTTTTCAAACACAAGACACTCTGCAGTGATTTATTGATTTTTATGAAGATTACTGTAACGAGATTTCTGACATTTTGCCAGATTGCTTCTGACCAGGACTGACTTGAAACCTGAGGATCAAACTATTTGATTCTGTTTCACTCAAACTCCCAAAAAGTTTTGTTTTCATTCCAAAATAAAATTAATTACCTTGAAAGCTGTTAAACACAAAAGCTGTAGCAGTGTTATGATAAGAAGAGTCTCACACAGACAGAAAGAACCCACATCACTTGAGGATTAAGGATCAGGACCAATACCATAAACTTCAACCAAAAGCCAATAACCAGTCTTGGAGCATCCAGCTATTTTCTGCATTTAAAGAAAGATATTTCTCTTGATAAGTCAGATGCTTTTGTTCTGTACTATGTTCAAAGACAATCTTATACTGAATAATCCTCCTTTTCTCTGCCTCCTTCTGTCTTTCCTATCTATTACCTTCTTTCCTCTCAAAGTTATCATCGTCAAAGCAATAACTCAGGGTCTGCACTAATTCTGTCTCTACTTCTTTCCCCTTTCATTTTTTACAGCCTTTCTCATTTACCTTTTCTCCTTAATTGCTCCCCCCCACCTATTTTTTCCCTTCTTGTGACAGTATAAAAATCTCCACTTTATTATTCTTTAAATCTCAGACGTCTTCATCTACAATTTAAAAAGGTTCATGTGGACAGAGGCACAAATTATATGCAGACAGTTAGGAATTATTGCTGCTTGTAGCTGCAGAAATTATGAGAACTCTTGTTTATTAAAGGAGAGATTATGTCTTTCTCCAAAGCTATATTATTCAAGAGTAAAGATCCAGGTTTCCACTAAGAAAATAATGAAGAATATTCAAATAATTTAAAGAATTCTAATGTAAAGACTTGACAGTTTATACTGTCTTTTTCATCTATTTCCCAAAATATTTGGGCAAGTCATGCATGGTAGAAGACAGCTGGAAGGAAGATTAGTCTTATTTGTGGGTATATGTGCTGGGAATAATCACCAGAGATGCTATGAAATCTTCTGTATTGTTGTTTCTGGAGAAGAATTAAAGTGCTTTTAGAAGATGAGCAGGATGATATTTTCTTTTCAAAAAAAGAAAGATGTTAATGAGCATATGTAACTAACGCATGACAGTTAATAAGAAAGCAAATTCAGTGCTCTCTGACACTATCTGCATTGATGATATCCAGAGGACTATGCTAATTTACCTCCCAGCACATTAGACGAACAGCAGAGATAGGTGGAGAAAGAAAGAAGGCTTGCTTTAAAACAAACAAAGAAAAAACCCTGTTTTAAATAACTGCTAACAAATAAGTGGATAATTACTCTTATGGTATTGATGAAGGACATCAAACAAATTTAGAGAATCTGAAAAAATGCCTAAACCTTTATAACAGTATGACAGCATGGATGACTCTGAGGTCAAAAACAGAGGATGTTTTAAACAAATTCTCTGCTTACATGTTCTGTAGCGTGTGAAGAAGTCCCAAGATACTGCAGAAATCATAACACTGAATATAATCCCTATGGAGTATTGAATTTTTTTACCCAATACACTTAATAGTACATTTTTTTTTTACAGATTTAAAGAAAAAAAAAAAAAAAAACAGACATGAAATAATCATATGATACTTTGTGGAAATAGACATCCTTTTCTTTCTACATTTCATGAACAAATCTCATATATGCAAATACTCAGAAATAGGTACATTCACCAGAATATTCACTAGGAAGTCCAACCTCATTCACATGTGTTTGATGTGGTATTTCAGTTAAACAAATGTAATTTAGTAAATACTAGCAGCCTAAGTGTAATGAGATATGCAAACCACAAGTACATACAGTACCTGGCTTTAGAATCATTACAAAACATGTCAACAAACCTCTGTTAAAATGCATTTAAAATCTGTCTGCATGCTTCTAACACACCCTAAAATTCTTTATAGTTGATGTTCAAATTACAGAAAGTATTTTGTATTGTTCAAATCCTTCTGAAAAGCAATAATACACCATCAAAAAGAAAAAAAAGTAGTGATTTGGATTGACAAAAAGCCTAAAAATCTTTGTTCCAAATGTCTAGCACAAAATTATAAATGTCTTCTGCAGGTACTAAATTAGAACAACTCCTCAATTATAGCTAGAACTTGGTCACATCGAGGCTGTAAAAATGCAAAGAAATAAATGTTAGCATTAGTTTACTCAATTGTGCTGAAATATTTATATAAATGTATATTAGTATGGCTATTACTAATAGATATGGTTATTCCTATAATTGAACTTTTAAAAATTGCAATGCTGTATGTGTTTTAAAACTGGTAGTTTTATTAAACACTTACTTAGTACATTTTCTTCAAAAAATCTATATACATGAAACTGACAGCAGAGGAAGAAACAATGAATATATGAAGCTTCTTCATCTCTATGTAGATGAAGAAGGGTATGTTCATGTCCTTGACTTAACATTCACAGAAAAGTGTAATATGAAAAAATATTTGTGTCAGCATTTTTAGAGTAATCACGTATTTCAAAATAGCAGTACACTGTTTAATGAGAATGCCTTCAAAATAAATCAAAGCACTAGTGTTCTTTTTGAAAGGGTCGCTCATCACTGAAATGTTCCAAAGAAGAAAAGTAATTCCTGACAAACACTATATACATCTTCAAAAAAGAATGAAATGCGAACACTGGAAGCTATATCTAGTGTTTCTACTTAATAATACATTTACAATTAGCGATATTTACACAGTTAATAAATTCTAGGCTGACGCACAAGTTCAGAACCAGAAATCTGTTGACATTAAACAAAGCAGTTTTTATTTACTTCTCAGTTGAAACAGATTGCTGTAAACAATCTACAAAGTGTCCAAGGTTATTTATCTTTTTTTTTCTTCATTTATTTGTAATTTTGTTTTTATATTTATGAAGGAACCCAATTCTCAGTAAATAAAAATGAATGGAAAACAAATATTGCAAGATTCATCTGGGAATAAGTGTGTTATCTTCATCTCCCAACTTCTTTCTCAGCTTTATTTGCCTTGTGGTGGCTGCTGCTTTCTTATTTCCTTTAATACATGCATTGACTAGTGCAATTTCTCTCCTTCTCAGATGTGGCAGAAAATTTTGTGTGTTTTGATAATAAGTGAGTAGACACCCAAGCTCAAATCCCCACAAGCTTACTTCTGACACTCTTTAATATTACTATGATTTATCAAGGATTTCCACAGTTCCCTCCTGGCTCCTTTAAAAGACATTTTAAATGGTTTTGCAATAAATCTGTTTAGAAGCTGTCTAATTTGACACACATTTTGACACAGTCAATTGTCACACGTGTTTAACACATTGCATGATAAGAAAATAAGCTTATGAACTGTTTAAACTTTGCTCTGTATGAAAAACAGAATGTTCTTATTGCAGGACTAGGATCAAAAGTAGTGATTAGTTGATTAAAGAATCCAACTTACAGCTAATTAGCTTTTAAACACCACTACACTATCTTAAAAACCAATTACTTATATTCCTGTCAGTATCTGGCTATCAGACTAAAGGTCCTCTTAATGTATAGTTTAATTTGTTTAAAAGAAGTTAAAATTGTATTTAATATTGAGAATACATAAATTTGTTCATAAAAATATCAATGAACGATATATTAGAAAATTAATACATTGAAAATACTGAATGCAATAACATTTATAGAACATAGCAGTATGGGCAATGTATCTAACAAGGTGTTACCTACCAAGTTCATGCTCCACTGCTCTGAATTTTAGCTCAGAATTTTTAGAGTATGGTTTTAGAGTTGGTTTAAAAATTATCATTTAATGAGACTTTAAAACTAATTTGCATAATCTTCAAAGAAAATACTGTTCAACATTCAAAAGAGCTATCAGTATTCTTTTTCACAGCTCATATTAATTGCAGCTTCAAAAAGGGGAGTGTTCATGACACCAAGATAAGAAAATACAAATACAATTGTTAATCACTGTGTAATTACAAAACTACTTTTCTTAAAGTCACAGCAGAAATACCTCAGAACTATTTCTCTCACATTCACCTACTGACTTTAATCTTTCCTGCTTAACTGCTCCTCAGGAAATTTATAATGATAGTCCACAACATATAAAGTTGATACAATTAAAGAAAACTTTGTGAAAGCAAAAATTCTACCTTCCTAAAACATTTTGTTAAAGGTAATGTGTATTTGTTCTACAATATGCTTTGGTGAAATGCAGTAATTCTTGATAGTTAACAGTTAATTGTTTTTTTTCTTTGTAAAAACTGAGTGGGAAGATTTTTTTACTCACGTGAAAACAAAGTACTTCCATCATGCATTGTTTTGCAGGGTTGTGTTCCTGTCCCATTATGTCCATTATGGGGGACATGGCCCTGAACCATGCAGTTCCACCTTCAGGAGATCAGGAGAGATCTGTGAAGAGCTACAATGCTAATCTTCAATATCTTCATGAGATCACTAGGACATTCTTAACATTTATACCAGAGTGCTTTACCACCCTGTCCACAGCTATTCACAAGTCCTCCTGAAAAAGAGTCTGCAAAGCAATGAATCTGCCAGAGGATACGGTTAGCAAGTTACAAATACAGTCATGGGTTAGGGCATCAGCAGGCTATATGTGGCTAAAAGCGAATCATATTTTATATCTTCAGATTCTGGGAAATGCTAATATCTCTTCCTTTCTTTTTTCTCTGTTGACACATCTGAAGGAGACCATCAAGCCAGACATATAGGTCCTGTGAGGGGTTCTCAGCCCTAGGGCCCCATTAAATGGATAAGCAACAACTGTCACTTATCAAACTCGCTCCTGTTACTGATGTCTCAGGGAGGCATATTTCCCCTGAATTTCTTCCCTGCTTTTCCAGAACCAAGGGAAGACAAAATCAGGCTTTAAGGTAGGTTGAGCATATAGAAATGAACTGCTGCTGACTTACCTGAATCATTTCAGGGTGGCAGACAAAGCCAAAAAGGCAGAAGAAAACATTTGCAGGGGAAAAGAGTTTGCAGGCAAATGTGTAAATAGGGTGACTTATGTCACCATTTTCCCCATCAATATTTTTTTATGAATGGATTGAACACAAAACAGGAAATTACTTCTTCAGTTTCTTTAGACTTTGGTAGACAATCAGGCGACAACAGTGTATCCAGCAGGGCAAAAAGGAGCTTACTTTTTTTTTTTTTTTTTTTTTTGAGTAGTCTATTTCAACACAAGCAACCCTCACTTATTTAATACTGAAGTGCAATCTTTTCAAAGCCTGCATGTCTCCCCTTAATTAGATAAACGTTAGTGAATTGTTTGCCTACAGAAGGCTACATGTTGGCAAAATGTGACCCCAGAACATTTTATTTCAGGGATCCCTGAAGGAGTAAAGTAGCTTTATATTGCTGCTTTTTCAATTTCATTCTGGCATGTAATGTACTTGTTGGCATATGTTTCCTTATTGCGTAATGCTAGACATATGTTCAAATACTGATGAAAAAACAGATGTGTTTGGCCTTTTGAAGATCTCTTACTATTCAAAATGTTCTGAGTGCCTTGATGTATTCATTTCCCATGGCTGACAGTTTACTGAAGCTTCCTGTGAGGGAAGTCCAAAATTGAGAGACTTTATAGGCAATGTAACGGACATTCCAGGATGTGAGGGACATCTTCTGTGCCAAGAAAGAGGGAAGGCACATGGGAGGGCTATTATGAGTATGAAATATTATTTTGAGAGGCAGCCAAAGAGCACTGATTAATAACCTAGATTCCAGAATTTATGATATTGCATGACCTGTCTTGATGTTTTCCCACATGCTGAAGCTAGTGAGAGAGGTCAGAGAAGGCAGTCAGAGAGACCACTGCTTGAAAGAAAAAGGGATATGATCCACTCTGTATGTAAAGAAGGTCAGAGCAAATTACAGATTTGCTGAAGGGAACAGTGCTCCTGTTCATGGCTTCTAGGTATTGCAATTTAGCACATGATGCAGTTTGACAAGTTGGCACATGTGACTGCAAATTGAAGGCAGCCCTTTCAATTTATGTTCAGTCCGCTGAAATATTTCTGTGACAAGTGACATCCAAAATTCCATGTCCCAGTGGAACAGCTTTCTGGTGTCCTCACTGAAGTTAGTAAACACACCAGCATACTGAAATGACCTCATTTTTTCCTAGTTGAGTGTAGAAAATCCTGTATGAGATTTAACCTTCTGAACTCATGATCATCTTGAAATAGTCTGATATCTAACTTTTGAGTTGCACTGTTGTTCAGATTGGTATGTATGAGGCAAAGTAAGAAAAAGTATTAGGTACAATTTATAATACATGTTTGTACCCTTCTTAATGCTAGGAGGATTGCTAGACTGCAATAGTGAAAGAAGTATGAGCTCCTAAAACTGCAGGCATTAGGGTGGGAGTTCTGCCTGCAGTTACAGAAAACACTGACTAAATCATTCTGTCTTTGGCATTGGCTGCCTCACCAACAATAGCAGACATCATTTCTATGTGGGTTCTCAGAGAAATAGGCTTCTCCTCACATATAACATGCTGTAGGTTTACCTAGTAGGTTTAATGAGTAAGTTCATGCATCCTGATTAGTGCGGGAGGCAAAGGATTTGGAGATTTTGGCAAGTCCAGGTTATTTCCTGCTGAGGTATGGTGTGGGTGCGATCAAGAGAAGAGCTCTATTTGTACATTGCGATCTAGAGCAGAGCTCCAACTGACAAACTCTGGCTCAGAGAATATGAATTTAACTCAAGAACATTTATCAAAGTCAGCACAGTTGGAGATCTTTGTGTGTTTAAAGATCCAGTAATCTCTTTCAAAATACTGTGCAACGAATAATGTGGCTGTGATTGAAAAGAACAGCTAGATTTAATTACATTTTCATTGAAGAAGCTTTATTGCTTTGAAACACCCAGTAGAAATAATTTAATTTATATATTTTGTTCCAAATCAGGCAAGTTATAATTTCTACCTTCATCACTAATGCACACTACACTTTCTTTTTTTCACACAAGCTATACTTCTTTTAATTTGAAACCATCATGCATTTAGTTATTAGATTTAAGTGCCTCTATTTCCATCCTTTCACTATGAAAATTGTGGATTTTTAAATCAAACTTTTTGCTTGACTGTCTTTTCAAAACTAATCAGATTCAGTAATTCATAACTAATATACTCGAATAATTTCAATTTCAATATTATTTATTGTTTACAATGGATTTTATTACAAGTTTACATAAGAACTTAGATGCTATGATAATAGTGTATCAAGTAGTATGTCTTGAACTGTTAGGATAAACCCTCTTATTACTTCCATGTGAATAATTGGGGTAGATCTTGGTCTCTATCAAACCTTGAAGCTCACTGATTTTTAAGGTGTGTATTTTGAGATATCCTTTATTTTAAATTAACCTACCAGAGGTTTTCCTGTCTTTTGCAAATGTTATCCAATAAGTATCCTAAGTTAAGCAATCAGTATATACAATGTATGTTACATATCCGTAGCCTTCGGGGATACGTTTGCCAAAGAGTTATGCACCAATTACGTGGTATTTTTCACAGAGATTTTTAATGAAAAACCCTGAAGATGCCAGTGGTGAATAAATGCCTCAGGTTTAAGATTTAGAAAAGTAAGCATCTCAAAGAACAAACAAGTGCATCATGGTTTAGAGAGGAATCAGCTAAAATGAAACGAATCAGCAAAAATTAGTTCAAATTTAATTTGCCAACAAAAACAAATAGTATGCCATGAGAAGAGGAAAGCAATGCCACATAACCACTCCAAATTAAATGCTGACTTTTTCTTCCTTGTAAACTGTTCATAAAAGAGAAATTAATATTTCGTACAAGGCATGCACATAGTTACTCAGAAGGCATTTTGTTTGACAGTTATCAGTTTCATCATCCTTTTGGCTTTCTTATAAAATTTAAACCTAGTTTCTTCAAACTGAGTCTTGATGTATGACTTGGTTCAGAAATAGATGTAGATGTGGGTGATGAAATTCAAAAGCCTATATTTGGGGATTAAGGATACAGAGGGCAAAAATAAGAATGACTGTTCATGCTTATATTTGTTTTCAGGAACCCATAGTCAGAAAATGGAAGGATGCTAATTAACAGATGATAATTAACCAGGAAAACACATTAACAATAGTACCAATGTTGACTGGGCATGGAACTGTAAGCTGAGTTGAGATGACAGAAATCACTAGGACTAGCCACCTTGTTCTGTTTTGTGACAGGACAATATATATGTACTCCACAATATAAATATTTTCCTATGATTGCTAAAATGTCAAAAACAATGTGGCACTTTGAAATATCCATTTTCAAATGCATCTTACATTTTTTTTCTACAGATAAAAGAACAGTATGGCAACTAAGCGGCCAGTTCTGCGCAAGTGTTTTATGTATTACATGAAATTATACTTGGGCTTGGTTGTTGCTTTAACAGAGAGAAAATTATTCAGCTGTTAGTAGATATGCATGCACAGATAGAAGAATATAAATTTTTATACCATTTGCACTTAGTAAACAACTTCTGAGAATGTTAAGGTTCCCTCTTACCAATTCCTGCCCTTATTGATCCCTTCAATGAATTAGAAAGAATAGCATTCCTAACCTCTGTATATTAACATGAGACATGAAGTAAGAAGTGATTTCTTCTCACAAGGTCTCGAAGCTGTATCAAAAAATTTGTACATCTTTCTATAAGAAATGCATATTTGTCTCGGGGAGGTGTTCAGTTGCAAAGGAATCATATGTTGTCATTTTCCAAACTATTTCATAATTTAGAAAACATGTCTAACATATAACTTCTCAATTCCATGTGTAGCAATAAGTTCCAAGTGGTTTTGATGTGTTGTTAGAAAGTATTTTATACTGTTAGTTCAAATTTCATTCCCTTTCTGTTTAACTGGATTTTTTTAAGCTATGATGAGAGGTTAAGTAGGACCAAAAATCTATTTTTCTTAGTCCTTATTGTATGCTTATGGTCTCTATTATTTATATAGAGTCTAACTGAAACAGTTACAATGATTTTATTTTTGCCTCACAGCAGACTTTTTATACCTTTAATATTTTTTCTTATGATGCCCTGCATGTTCATTTTTCTCAGAGGGATTAGTATTTCATTATTAACATAGAATGAAAAAGCAGGCAGAGCTATAGAAGAGATCTTCATTGGTCATATCAAGATGGCAGAGTTAGATGCTGAGAAGCTTGGATTTACCTGGAAAAAGTCTGACTGTCCATTCTGCCTCCTGAGGTCATGGTAATACAATCAGCTCTTCTTAAATCTTGTTTCTTTTCCTCCACTTCCAGTCATCACCTTAGAGCTCTACCACCTTTTATATTTGAACTCTTTTCACTAAAAGGGATTTCAGTATGGTTAACACTGGTGGCTGCAAACATTTTGTTTATACAGCTTTCCCCATCTCTATTGAGAGAGAAATATGCATATAAAGAATGGGAACTGTTAAAACCTAAAGAATATATAGCCTGTCACCAGGTTTTTAAAAAGCAGAGATTCTCTTACCTGTGGAAATGCTGCTGTGGTGAAGGGAGGGAAGGTGGGAGTTCAACTTATACTCACATGCAGTACCACTGTCTACACAACTGTTTGTAGATTTCAGCAATTTGGATTCCAGATCTAAATATTTGACATGATCACTGGTCTGTACTGGGTCTAGGAGAAACGATGTCTGTAAAACAAATGTTGATGGCAGCTGCCATACTCAAAACAATTTAGAAAGTCAACGAGGCTAATGTGAGAGTGCAATTCCAACACAAATGTCTATGGCTGACAAAAACTAATCTGCTACAATTAGCATAGTACGATAGTTCAGCTGAGTCTGTGCCAAATTTCATTCAGGTAGACACATCTCATATCGGGCTAATTAATGTAGAGCAATCTGAGAGTCACCTGGCCACATGTTTCCAGTCCCTTAAACTTGTAAACCTTTCTCCTGGGTAGTGTCATAATCCTCTGCTCCATTTCTCTGTTGATATAGCTGTTCAGTAAATGCTGTTTTTCCAGGATGTTATTTGTTTTCCTTCTGTCCCTTCCATCTATCTCTACCTGTAGCTATATATAGTCTGAACAAATGAACCAGCAATCATTTTGGTAATTAGTGCCCATTTTTATGTATTATCCAGAGTGCTAATACATTCCAGATTTTCTTTCCTTCTCATCTCAAAGCTAGATCACTTTTTCTTACTTGTTTTTCATTCCTGGATGGAGAAATACAAATGAGGATTTCCCAGTACATGCTCTTGTATGCATGTATATATGTGTGTACTTTTATGTATATATGTGTGTGTGCATGCATATGCAGGCTGCATTTAATGATGCAGATACTGTTTTGGAGTATTCTAGATATATACTTTTATTACTTGTTCATCTTACAAATCGTATCACGAGACTCATGGACAAGCATTTTCACAAGTAGTTTCACAGAGGGAGGAGAAAGCTCTTTCTCATCCAACTATCCTTGTTATGGTTGTGGGGTGCTTTCTGGGTAAGACATGGGACAGGTAATTTGTTAAATTAAAAAAGTTTAAGTTAAAAGCTGTTGTATCAATGTTTGGTTTACCTGTGTGGTTAGACCCTTGGATGAGAACTGAGATTGCGTTTAAAGTACCTATGACAAATTGTTAGATTAGGGTTTATGGCAATCTCAGTCTCAGATTCTCACCTTCAAGCCTGCTATTTGTATTTCAAACAAAGACTTGCCCAAAGTTGTCTCTCTACAAGTTAGCATTATACATTACTTTCCCAGATCCAGACCCCTACTACTCATAAACTGCACAAGTAACACACAAAATACATACATTGTAATAATTAAACAGGAATACACTAATTGTATTATAATCTCCTACTAAATTCTAGTGACTTCTCAGGGACAATGCAAAACTGGCTGAGGATCACTGGTAACAGGAACCTGAAACTAAAAATGCCAAATAAATAATTAATTTGTACATACAGCTTCAGACTAATTTCCTTTCCTTTTTCACTCATACCTGTAATTAAAAGTTAGGCACAGGGGACATGGGTGGACAATGGTAGTTTTATTAAATCTACACTCAAAACAAAACATTATTCTCTAACTAGAGACTAATTAATGTTTCTCTTGAAGGTCTTCATATTGCATTGAAAAGAATGTCCCTGACTTCTTATTCTGTTTTTGTCATTCAAAAAGAGCAGTAAGTGTGAGTGAAACTGCATGCAGGTGGAGGAAAGTAGACTTAAATAACATACTTATTTTCCATAACCAGGCAGCTTTTCCAGTTCAGGGGCAAACTAGAGCAGTTGTTTTACCTTGCAGGAGCCTTTTATTTTGGTGTCTGACTATGCTTTCCTGCAGAAAGTACTCACACCACAGTGTGTGGGAGGTATACTTTTGAACTGAATTTATATACATACATATTTATACAAATATGTTTGTGTGTATCAAGTAATTTGAGATTACTGTGATGGGAATATTTAAGAGGCTGACCAATTAGGCCACACTTTAAGCTTTAAAAATGAATTTACTAAATTAATTCATTAAGAAAACCATTTGTGCTGATGGTTACTTCTTGTATGTTATTAATAATTATCACTGCTTATAGCAAACTGACTGTCACTAAAAATCACAGCCTGAAATATCCATAAACATATAATACTTTGAAGCTGGTGCCATATGATTAGTGCATGATGTCTGTGGTCTATAGCGATTCTGTAGGTGCTCAAGCTTGAGAACTCTTTGATGAGAGAAATGAGAACCAAAGCAAGATTCTCTTCTTTTTTAAGTTCATCATCGACATTTTGTGCCTCTTTCTGCCTCCACCCAAATGGGATCACAGATGATGCTCCAAATGCTGCTCATTTTGGTTTTGGTTTTGATGGTCATCCTTATACGTTAGGCAGGGTGCTCTACCCACCTGCAATCCCTTCTGTTTATCTTGTTCATTGTTATTTATCTTGGGATTGCAATTTCTGTCACTTAGATGGCTCCTAATTGCAGCTGCACATGTTTTTGTTTCCACCTTTGCTGGTCACATCACTCCCAGACTTAAATAAAGTGCTTATATATCATATCTGGCATACCACCGGAGTTTCACAAAAGTTGTATATGCAGCTGTTGTTTACACTATTTTGGTAGGTTTCTATTCGCATTCAAGGCAAGCCGTATTTAATATTATCCTGACTAGCGCAGTTTTAATTAGCATGTATCAAAGGCCTCTGCTTTGGCTGCAATACTATCATCTTGATCTGCTTTTTCTCCATTTTGCCCTAACAGTGGTCATGATATGTGAGTGTGGGACCAGGCCTAGCTTAGAATCCTTGTTCTTCTGTATGGAAATTAGAAACATCATTTAAGAAAGAAATGCTTTTTATACTGCTAAAGACTGTTTACTGTGTTGGTACGCAGGATAGTTTGGGTATAACGAACAACCTGGCACAGAGTATTTTCTGATACAACTAGTGAAAACATATTTCTCAGCTTGGTCAAGATCTCTCAGCAAGTTTAAATCAGTCCATCATTTATGAATTTTAGGCACAGCATAGGTGTAAAAATTCTTTCCCTTTAGGCTTGCTTAAAGTCTCTAAGTGAAAGTTCAGTAATTCTAATGTAGAACAGTATGTTTATTTGGTTTAAAAAGCAGACTAAGCTGTCTTGTGTATAGGTGAAATTACACTAGAGATTTTATCAGTATAATTATTTAATCAAAAAATCACATGCCATCCAATTAGTATTCTGCTAGTGAACATTTTCTATACAGATCAGGCTTAATTCAGTTTATTGGCAAGTGGAGCAAAAGAGTCAGCTTTCACTGTTGCTATAGATTCAGGGACTGCCACCAGAAAAGGCCATTCAGTCATCCAGCATGTGGGTTTTTTTCTGTAATGTAAGATTTCAAATTAATTCCGTCTTGAGCTAGAGCAGAACTGGGGAACCAATCTGCTTTTAAGAATTTAAGAAGAGCAAATACTGATCATTTGTCCAAAACATGTCTTATGCTACCCTTAAATTATCTTGTTTATAATTTGAATATATCTTGCTGCAACTACAAGCCATTGGGTGTTACTGTTACCTATTTTTTCTGATAGACTGAAGAAAGTTCTCTTACCAATCATCCATCCCCTTTAATTATTGTCCCCTTTAATTATAAATCTTAGTTATTAACAACGTAAGTTATATCTTAACTTTCGGAGAGGATTCTTAGATTATTTTCTTATCAGAAAAATTCTCCAATCTCTTCTCTGTTTCTGCTGTTCTTCTTTTAACCTGTTCCATTTAAGCCATGTCTGTTGTGGACTCCAAAATTAGCTGTTACTAATTTAAAATTACACCAGTCTAACAACTGAGCTATTATAAGAAAGTATGGAGATTTTCCAAACACCTTAGATGGCAATTGCTTTATTTATGTGTCCACAGATCATATTAATCTTATGGATTACAGCATCATAGTGAAAGTTTGTTGTCAACTAATTATCCACCTTACTCCTTGAGTCTTTCTCAGCCTACTGCTTCATATAGTGTCCGCCCTGCTGCAAATACAGCCTAATTTTTCATTCATAGATTTGTGATTACATACTTATTTAATGCTTTTCATTAGACTGACCCATCTTTACTAAAAAAAAAAAACCACAGACATTATAATATCAGTAAATTATCTTATTCAATTATTTTAGCCATTCTCTTATCAGTATACTCAATGAAGAGTAATGTTTTCCTATCAGACATCAATAAAAAACAGCAGTAAAATGCAAAATATATCAAATCCAACAGGGTCCTGCTAGAAACTTTATGCTACGTGACGTTTTTCAACTCTCAGTGAATTTTGAAACCTTCCACTTAGACAGCTTTTCATTTATTTATTGTGTGTAATACTAATTTTGTTCCTTCCTTCTTTATTAGACAAATTGTGGTACAGTATCAAGACAAAAGCTTGCAATGCAATGGGTGTATTCAATCAATCCTGTTTCAATTATCAACCAAACTAGTAGTGCTGTTGAAAGAGCTATCAGGTCAGTTTGATGAGATTTATTTTCTGTAACCTGTTTTGATTGGCATTAATTATGTTTACCTTTTTTATTTCTTTATTAATCAAGTGTTCTAATAGCCTCTTTCCATTACTTTGCCTGAGATCAATGTCAGGCTGACAGGCCTACACATCACCCAGGTGATTCAACTCACCCTTCTTGAATATTATCACAACATCATCTTTCCTTCAGTCTCTGGAGAACTGTCCCAGGGTTTCAAGACTTACAGGAAATCAATGCTAATAGTCCAGAATGCTCATTGGCCAGATATTTTGTAAGAAATTAGGTAGACCCTTTGATTAAACAATGCCAAACTTTAGCACATGCTGTGCAACTTTAATCCAGTTTTCAATGAGGAAATAATTTCCCACATTTCTAAATATGCCACCTGATATTTTTCTAAATATAGAACTAAAATTTGTGAATGTGATCATTAACGGATAACATTTAATCTTAGATTTCCTCTTCTTCCTGTCACATAAAAAAGCTTCTGCTTTTTAACTTGGCTACATTTCTCCACATGTAGTTCTCGTTTTCTCATTAGTTTTCTGAAATTCCTAATTTCTGATTTGTATTGTTCCATTTGTAATACGCAGATGTTATAATTAATTATTGAGCTGCTTTTATTTCCCCTTTACGCCAAATTAAAGGATTGCTTTTTCATGCAGCAGAGTATTTCTTGATTCAGGATTATGATTTTTTGTCATGTGCTAAAATATTTTCAAGTTACATTATTATTAACGTTCTTCTGTAAAAAAATGTCTTGCCCACTACATTCTGCTCATAATTGTTTTCAGCTCTTCAGGTCTTCTTAAAGTACAAATATAGAAGTATTGTTAGATTTCACATTACCTCTTTCCCGCTTAATAAGAAAATTATCATTTGCACAGTGACCACTTATTTTTAGATAATATTATCTGTACTTTGTGATCAATTTCACCACCTTCTGTTTCTTAACATGAGCCAGCAATGTGCCCTTGCAGCAAAAGCGGTTAACAGGACATGTTGGGATCCAGCATTAGGAGGACTGTTGCCAGCATGTAGACGGAAGTGATCCTTCCCCTCTACTCAGCACTGGGGAGGCCACACCTGGAATGAAGTGTTCGTATCCAGTTCTGGGCTCCCCAATACAAGAGAGACACAAACATACCGAAGAGTCACCAGCAAAGGGCCACAAAGATGAACAAGGGACTGGAGCTTCTCTCCTAAAAGGAAAGGCTCAGAGAGCTGGGACTGTTCAGTCTGGAGAAGGGTCAGGTGGAATCTCATCAGTGTGTAATAAATACCCGAAAAGAAGATGCAAAGAGGACAGATCCAGGCTCCTTTTGGTGATGCATAATGACAGGACAAAAGGCAATGAGCACAAACTGAAAGACAGGTTTCAGGAGGTTTCCTCTGGACATCGGAAAACATTGCTTTACTGAGAGGGTGATGGAGCACTGGCACCAGGTTGCCCAGAGACACTGTGGAGTCTCCATCTGTGGAGATATTGAAAAAAAAATCTGGACATGGTCCTGGGCAACCAGTTGTAGGTGGCCATGCCTAAGCAAGGGGATTCGGCAAGATGACCTCCAGAGGTTCCTTCCAACCTCAACCATTTTTACCATTCTATGATCATATGAAGATCTAATATATTTTTCCTGTGTCAAATCTAACAGGTTTTGAGTAAGGAAGTTGTAATTTATAATTTTCCAGTTTCAATGAATATTTTAGTTTGATCTGTGTGCTATTGCATTTCAAATCTACACTGAACTGCCCTTTCCCAAGATGAGGTTTTCTCCTAGGTGCTGTAAATGAGTAGTTAGAATCAGTAACCTTCTTCACCAGAGTAATTTGAAGATCTACATCACTTAATCATCAGTTTCCAAATTAATTTTAGTTTAAGATTGTTTCTTTTGAGTTGTAACAGGGCATTTTTCAAAATACTCTCTCTTTTTTCTGCCTAATAATTTTTCCCCCTTTCAGTACTATGAAGTTGTCTCAAGGGTGAACTTTAATCTTCATTATTATAACTTTAACTGTCAAGTTTATAAAGCCAGGCTTCTAGCTTAAATGCCAAGAAAAATATTTATATTTACGTATATAATATACAGGCTATACATAAAATATATGAATAAAATATATATTGGGGGAGGGATTCAGTTCCTGATTAAGACAGTATATTTAGGTGCAGACATGTAGCTTTCTACCTCTGTGCTAAATACATAGCTGTGTATCATCCAAAATGGCACAACAGGCTGATATCTCTAAGAGTCTTCAGAGTATCCAAGACATCCACAAACGCCTGGCATGGGATTTACAGGAGACCCCTGATCTCTCAACATTTCTCAAATGGCATGATCCACCTAGGTGGGGGCAACTCAGTCAAGCCACTAGAAAACACATTTAGGGAACTGTAGAGAGGTTTCAGCTACTGTAAACAACTGAGGCTTGTCTCAGTTGCCTGAAGACAGGGATCCAGTGCCATCTGAGATGCTCTAAACTATCTCTTACTCAGAGTTTGTTTGCAAATCTGTATTCTTACCTGTGGATGAATGAAAACTGGAATGACACTTTTAATCAACCAGCCAGAAACCAGAGATATACTGCTTTTTCTGCTGCGGTTTTCCTCCATTTAAACACATTTCAAGCACTTCTGAAACAGATAGAACACCATTTTTTCTTGGCTTAAATTTGTATTAACATAAATTTATGTATAAATATTTCTATTGAGAAGTTATAATAATTTCTGTGCAATTATCAGGTCCTTGAATGAATGGTTCTCAATAACATTTATGACTGATATTCTATCCACTGATAGTCAAAGGTGTTGTTTCCACTATTACGATCAGCACACTTTCCTACTACCTGAAAAAAAAAAAAAACATTTTCAGTGGAAGAAAACCATGCATCTTGACTGTGGGATTTTTGCTTAATTGATGTATGCTTGCAAAAGTTATTTTTATATTTGTATTTTCAAATAAAAGTTCACAGGTAATGTAGCATAGTCTAAGAAGCAGCAGTTCAAGATTAATTTCTAATTTCAGCTTCCTGGAGAGGTTACTTTTTTAGATAATGGAAACTGTCTTTTCTTATTATATGTTGATAGGACTTTTTTTCATATTATAATTTTGGCATTTCAAATTCAGAATTTTCTTCATATCTCCATGTTTGCATTTCAATTGGATGAGACTATCCAGCAGATTAGCACCAAAATGCCAACTTGTACTTCTAATCTTATTATTTAAAAACTCTTAGGAACAATATGACTTTGGCATTACTGTGGTGCTGTTGTTTCCCTACACAACCAAGGCAGATAGAATGCATTTGTGGCTATTTGGAGTGTTTGACAAGTACTAAAGGAAAATTGCTATATAAGCAATGTATAAATACAGTCAAGCAATTTATTTCTCATTTTCTAGAAGCAATTTGATAAGAAAATGTTTGCAGAATTAAGTGAATGGCTGCATTATACATGTTAGTAAACAGATCAAATTATTTCCTTCTTTCTCCTTGTGATAAGCAACTTTGCACTTCCCTAGGTGTGAGTTTATTGGTGTATGAATAATTCAGCTTTTTGAACTAACTTATCTCAAGGAGTACTATCCAACATTTTTTCTTTCCCTTTCCTGCTATGCCCTTTGTCATTTCCTCCTTATGAAGTAAATTGTTGAAATATAGACAAAAGGGAGATAAAGATTCCTCAAGGCACAGTGAGCGAAACAAAGGAATATTCATTTTGCAGAAGTTATTCTTGATTTATTCTTGACAGGTGTAATTGAATTAGATTTCTAGGGGATATAACAGATGATGATTACAGATGACAAGCACCTTCTGACAGCTTTCTGTAGCTTCAGTATACTGTATGAGTAATTCAGTAATATATGAAGGGACATAACATTACCAAATTCATTTGTTGGGGTCAACTTTCATGCTTGTCAGATAGTCAGAATTCTGATTGAAGTTAAAATAGTTACTATAAGCAATGCTTACATCATCATTCATGAAAATTCAGTAATGGGATATCACAGAAAGAGCTGGAATCCAGCACACCTGCACAAATATTTTGAATAGATCTACTTATTTGCTATGAAGTGAAAATTCAGGCCAAACTGGATATACAGGAAAAAAAAAAAAAAAAAAAGGTTGGGTATCATTCATTTCCACCTAAAAGCTAATGCTTAGATTTTCACATCATTTAATTTTATTTGCATGAGAAAAAATAAGAGGCTTTTTTTCAACATTTTAATAATATGTGCAACAAATCAAAAAGTTGGTATATCTCAGAGAGCTATTACACATAGTGAGGCCATTATAACATAGTATTAATAATTTAATAATTTAACTTGTGTGTCTCAAGATATCTAGATATCATGATATCTAAAATACATCTGAAGAAGCAGACTGTTTTTCAGACATGCTTTAGATAACAGCTGTATGAAGTAGTCTTCATTTCATTATTACCACTCTAGGTTACCTGCTTTAGCAGGTGGGTTTGGCTAAATGATCTCCAGAGGTCCCTTCAACTCCAACCATTCTGTGACTGTGATTCTGTAATTAGTTTAACACTTAATTTGCATTGGAGTAAACATGTTTGTTCAGTCACTGAACTTTTAACAATAAAACTTCTAAGCAATAAGTTATGTTTCCTGATGGCCATAACAAAACGGTGCCTGGTTCCGTGTTTGTTTTTAAAGCTCATTTGAAAGATTGTTGTTTTTTGGGAGCTTTTATTACTCTGTCAGAATTCCTTAAATTTTTGAACTCGCAGGGCCTGTATTATTTATATCTGATGGCAACCAATTATATACAACAAATTGGCATATATTCTGTCATATTAAAAGTCAAAAAACATTGTGCAGCACACTCTAGGAAGCGGGGGTGTCAAACTCATTTTCACCAGGGGACACATCAGCCAAGTAGTTGCCATCAAAGGGCCGAACTTAATTTTAGGACTGTGTATATACATATACATACATATATATATATGTATAGATAGACAGATAGATAGATAGATACGCACACATATATATACAGTCCTATATAAATTTACAGTCCTAAAATTACATTCAGCCCTTTGATGGCAACCACGAGGCTGATGTGGCCCCCGGTGAAAAAGAGTTTGACAGCCCTGCTCTAAAGTCTTTGAACACGTTCACACATACATTTTACAATTCTTTCTGCATACTTCAACTGCTTAAAAGTTGACCTTACAGAAAGCCTTTGGGGTAAAATATATGAATGTTAATAATCCCCTAAATACTTATTTACATTATAAACTCTTAAAGCTTCAAAGGAACTGTCATAGGCTCCTCTCCCAAACATTTCAGTCCTGTGTTCATTCATCATTTGCTTTTATCATGCAAATTCTCAGACAGAAAATTCCAGGCTGAATGAGAGACACTAACACTCGGAACAAGTGGGCTTTTTCCAGCAAGTAGCATTCTTTAATTTCAGCCTTTTAACCATAATAGTAGCATTTCAATCATAATCTTACAGACTCTTTATAAAAAGCCATGAACTACATGGGAGCTGTGTAAAGTTAATATTATCAATATCAGTATGACACAGCCTTGACAGGAATTCCAATTAGAAAGGAACTTCAAAAGTGCTTTGCATGGAGAGGTAGACACAGTCCCTCCAATGAAGTTTACAGTCCAATTTAAATCACAAAACTACAACTGAGTATAACAGATTGTAGGAGAAAAGTGGTGAAAGAAATGATTTGAGTTGCTGAGAACTATGTCAGAATATTTTTCATTGGAAAGTGTTGTTTTAGTCACATTTTTAGTATATGTGAGATTATGCCAACTGAGATGAAATTTCAGAAACAAACATTTTCTAAATTAAACTTTTCATAAAAATTTCAAGTACTCATTTAATCTACATGGTACTTTATTTTGGAATTTCTTTTCTATTTTTACATTCTTTATCGTATTTATGTGTTTAGTTTTACATTTTATTATTTTAGTAACTGCAGTATACAGTATTACTGCTACTGCAAATGACATAATGAATAGCCTAAATGTGTTACTGGCTTTTATGTTATCTCTCACATCTTCAACTCTTAACTGAAATATCTCTTTTTCCTAGAGAAAGATATCTGCTGTTCATAGAATACCAGACCACCTCCTTAAAACACAAACAAGATTTGTTCTACTCTAGAAAATAAGATAAGCTCTCCAGGTACTAACTGGAGACGTGACTGTTTCAAATAGCTTATATATGAGCCTGGAATAATTTTTCAGGATATTAAAAGTGATGCCAGGTTTGCAGTGGCTTTGCGGAATCTACATTTTTAAGAATTTGGGCTCAAACATAGAAGGGTCAAAGTTGTGGCAAAAGCAGAGACAAATTCTACTTATCTTCTTTTACATCCATACTTAACCTACAAAATCCTTGCGATTCAGGTATCAGTTTCCTTTCAGAAACCTTTCAATTAAAATAAATAAGAGACAAAAAATTCTAAAGGAAGAACATTGTCATATGTTCTCTCCTTATTGTCACATTTTTTCCAGATCGTCAAACAGGAGAAATATACTATGGTCATACTTTGCTGTTTTGGTCCTGTATCTTAAAAGAGAACAATTTTATCAGACAGTTGAAAATTAAACAAAATTTAAAAAAAAATTATTATCCTAATTGTATCATGCACTGCATAAAACTTGTGATATTTTGTAGAAATCTCACAGAAATAGACAACAGTCGTATTTCGCAACAAGAAATAAGAAGGAACAGATTTGGTTTTACTTTCTTCTAATTCTCAAAGGACTTCCAAATGAAGATGTAATTCATACAGTGCATCTACCTAAGAAACACTTTTAAAGGAAATGCTCAGTGGTTTATAGTGAACAAACTCATCATAAAAAGATAGCTGTGGTTTCAGCCTAAGTAAATTTAGTCTGATGGGTCAAAAATAGAGATAAATACATCAACCCACATTGATTGCTTTTGATCTGCAAGTTCCTTGCAAACACCTACTCACAAAACTCAAGGCATTCATTACATTCTTTAGAGTCTAGGTGTGCTGTTTAAGCACTTTTATATGAGTTGTATTTGCCATACGCAACTCCCATAGCAGTGGATTATCATAATTTTGCTAAAAAGCCAGACAAGGAGAAAATAGTGTGACAATTATTTTAAATGGCATTTTCTTTATGAAAAAAATACACGTTTAGTGGAATACTATGATTTAGAACATGTTTGTTAGTCATATAAGGTTGAACCACTTTCAACTAATCTGAGAATAAATATGTACAGCTTGTGACACCTGCAGTGTCATTGCAATGTGACCACTTTTTATGATTTCTGTAGTCTGTACTGTGGAATAACATTTACTGTACTTTAGAATTTGTTTTAACATCTTGTAGACAGTGACTGTTGAGACAGAATCCTTTTTTTTAAAAAAAAGAACTTTTTATTCAGGTCTAAACTTATGTTACTTTTAGTTGAGCTAGAATACTTCATTGGAAATGAATGATGGATAAGCTGAAATATCATTCAGGAAATGAAAACTGCAAAGGAAAGTTCAAAGCAATAAAGAGGTCTAAGAGAGAGAGACAGTATTATAAGAGCAAACAACACTGAACTGCAAACAGTTTTGGATAAAAAGATCTGCAGAGCAGCAGCGTGCATGCTGAAGTCCAATATCAAAGAAAAATGTTGTGCTTCTGAGCACATCCAGCATCTGACTTTGCCTGACTACTGAATGAAAAGAAAAATGGGCAGTTTTAGAATGTGCAAAGGTAACTGTACTGCAACACTGGAACATGTTGATCACTGTTCTTCTTGTGGGACACTACTTTTTTATTAATGAGCCTTGTTGGTAAGTATTCTCTTAGTAACAAAAATTAAAATGAATTATCCAGTTCTTCTGTACCTCTATGTTCTCCATTAATTTTGTCAAATTTGAATGCCTCTTAATTTAACCCTGGCTCTCAAAACAGCTGCTACAATCATTCTAAGTTTACTTTTCTGGTAGTACATGTGCATTCATCAGATTTCAGATATGGTGCATCCTACTGCCAATTGTTCTTAGTTTTGAAGAGCATTTTGAAGTCAGTGAGCCATATTCTGTGTTGATGAGGCAAGCTTAATCTACCCATGTTTGATGGATAAACACTTTTGTCATTTTATATCAGAATGTGAAACACTAGTCCTGAATACTTTAAATTCTTCATCACTCCTGTAGCATGTATTTCCCCAGTAAATCAAGCTGTAACATTAAGTGTTAATGTTAATTAAGCTGCAACATTAAGTGCTAAAACTAAAGATGTGAAAACAGATCTCAAGCAAAGGATTCAAATAAAATTCCCCATCCCAATGAGAGCTAAAGCTGTGCAGGTAGGAGGGCAGCAGACAGAACAGTGACAATGATGGAAAGCACTACAGTGAGTGGAACTGGGAAAAGATCTAAAATCATGTGAAGCCTTGCTCCCATATGAGGAGTATAAACTAGAGCAAAGGTGCTACTACACTAGCTCTAAACTTCAGAACATACTGCTGGACTTGTAAGGTAGATCCTCTCCCAATTGCTTTGTTGCTGTGTCACCTTTTTGCTAATGAAACAAAAAGAATGCTTGTTTAAGGCTCATGGAGACCTGGACTGTCACATCAAGCTGACTCTTCACGTAACTGTTTGTTATACAGTCATTTAAGGCATTAAACATTTCTTCTGCAAGACTTATCAGTATGAGCAATTGATTCTGTCATCACATTCAGGTAATGAAATTGTGAAGAGAATATAAATTGAAAAATTAAAAAAAAAAAAAAAAAATCTCATGTGTTTTAGCCTGAAAAAAATGACAATTCTTGATAAAGCAAGTTTTATGCTGCAGTTGGTGACAAAATGTCAGGATAAATTTTGATAAAGTTAATACATGCAAGAAATCTCTGTCGTTATACCCCTTAATTTAAAAATTCTTTCCACAGGACTTGGGCTTGAGGTAATGATACTTGAATCAAGTGTGGGCAAACTGACTGGAAAAAACGTTAACTGATAGAAAAAAAACTGTACACACACTTGTCAGAAATGTAGCACAACGTTAGATTTGGACTCTTAAGGAGACTGACTAGACAGAACAGTAATTGTTAAACAGTTCCACAATGTACTGACAACCTCACCTACCCCATTTCACTGATTTTAAATCAATTATATTATGTTATGTTATGTTATGTTATGTTAAGTTATGTTATGTTATGTTATGTTATGTTATGTTATGTTATGTTATGTTATGTTATGTTATGTTATGTTATGTTATGTTATGTTATATTATATTATATTATATTATATTATATTATATTATATTATATTATATTATATTATATTATATTGTGACTATAGCTCTGTTTTTATAATTTCTTCTTCCTCCAAGTCACTTTTTGTTTAACTAATAATAATAAATTCAGTTTTCAAGTGAAATTTTTATAGAAAGAATAATTCATAACAGATAAATATTTCTACCAGTGATTCCAGATTTGCAACATCTGGAGTACACAAAATATCTGAGGTTTTGGTGTACAAAGGTTTAGCCAATGACAGACTTTCAGAATTAATTGGCCTGTTATTGAAGTTAAAAACTCTTAAATGTATGTTAAAGCTTCCCAGTACAACATATCCAGCTGTTCTAGTTTTGGTTGGAATAGAGTTCTTTTTCTTCCTGATAGCTGGTATAGTGCTGTGCTTTGGATTTAGAATGAGAAGAATGTTGATAACACACAAATGTTTGAGTTGTTGCTGCATAGTCAAGGACTTTTCAGCTTCTCATGTCATGCCAGGTGCACAAGAAGCTGGGAGGGCGCACAGCCAGGACAGCTACCCCAACTGGCCAAAGGGATATTCCATATCATAGGATGTCATGCTCAGTGTGTATTTTGCAGAATGCTTGCTAGAAGAACTGCTGCTCGGGGACAGGCTGAGCATCAATTACCAGGTGGTGAGCAACTGCACTGTGCATAACTCTCCACTGTGCATTTTGTATAGTCTTCTTTGTTGTCGTTTTTCTTCTCTTTCTCTGCTGTTCTGTTAAACTCTATCTCAACACAGTTCAACCCAGGAGTTTTACTCTATTTTTTTTTTCCATTCTTCCTCCCATCCCATTTGGGAGGAGGAGAGCAAGCAGCTGTTTTGTGCTGGCTGGGGTTCAACCATGACACCATCTTTCAACACCCTTAGGTCTGGATAATTTCTATAAATGTGATAGTATTTACAAGTCCCAAAAGTTCAGCAGATCTGTTTATCTGTTTGTCTCTTAGTTATGTTCTTACTGCCCTTAGGAACACAGCTACTGAAGTTGAACCACATGTTGTCAAACCCGGACAGCTTAGTTTAGCCAAACTGTCTGTAGCTGTTGAGTGTGAACATGAATTTCCCTGTGAAGACAACTAGCTGACTGCCTTCCGCACAGAGAATGCTCTGGCTGAGAAGTCAGACAAGAAGACAACTTGCATGAGTTAGGGACCTCAGGTCTGATCCCTCAGGTGGACCTGAGGCCCCAATATGAGCTGAACTATTATGGAAATACAGATGCAGACGAACTTACGACTGAACAGAAAAATACCGGGCAAGCAGAATCTTTTACTGCAAGCCTCCTCCCCAAGTTTTTTTTTTCTTCCCATGGGTGCCAATCTTACACGACTTACTTGTTTGATTTTTCAACTTCTGAACTTTGTAGATATCAAAAAAAAAAAAAAAAAGAAAATCCTGTAACACAGAACATATTGAGTAAAATTGCAACAAATTATGTCCACGAGCAGTGGTTGTTGGCTGGGGATATCTTTTTTGTTCCAGATTGGTGCATCTGTCCTCTACAGTAAAGTGTTGAAGATGATGTGTTGTGGAACTTAAGTTTTCTACCTCTAAAACCAATATAATCTTCCAGGTAAAAATCTTCAGCAGTTTATTCCTATATAAGTACCTGACGAACGAACTTGTACATTCCTTCTCTGATTCATTATTTATATGGGTTATTTCAAGGCACTAATGTTACTGACTCAAGAGACTATAATAATATACCATATTCACTTTCAAAATCAAGTTATATTCTTACCAAAACCTTATTCTGCTGTTCTCTTTGAAAAGGAAATTTATAGATTTCTGTGAGAACAACTCAAAATGCCACCATGGGATGGCAGAATGAGGAATTAACATGTCAAACTGTTGAGGTAAAAAAAGAGATTGGAGTATGGCTTTCTCATCATGGTCCTATTACAAGGTAACATACAACTTAAAAAATGTAAAAAATAGTGTTACAGGCATTTCAGAAATCCACTGCAAACCAAATTTCTGCTTAAAAAAGAAGAGCACTTCTGTACAATAGTATTTGGATTTAATTTTGGTAGACATGCATTTAGCATGACTGCAGCATGAAGACACAGAATACCTGAAGAAAATAAGCAAATTATTGATTTTCATGAGGAAAAATATAGGTATTACAGGGCTCTTTAACCTTGAACAGAAAGGTGTAATGAGAATCAATGCCTACATGCTTAAGTCAAAAAAAATCCAATTAGAAGTAAAGCACAATTTATTTTAATACAGAAATTATTAACCTTGGTAACCAGCAACAAAGTGATAGATTCTCTGTCTTTTAGTGTCTTTTAGTGAAGATTATATTTCCTGGAAAACAAGTATTAGCCAATGATCCTTATTCAAATGCAGATTATCAGGCTCAGTGGAGGGAATCTGAAATGTAATTGGCCCGTGATATAAAATACAACAGACTAGCTAATGTAATGATGCCCTCTGGCCTTGTGTACTTCAAATCAATAAACTTAGAACTTTGAAAAAAGTGCAGATCCATGGTGATAGTCCTATCCTATATCCTATCCTTCCCTCAGGAGCTTCCTAGTATATGGTATTTAAAATATCTGAGTTCCTTGTTCCAAACAGAATATGAAAAATTCAGTTTTGATCTGAAATAAACTAACAATAAGGGTAAAAATCTGCTCCTACTGACATTACTGGCAATTTTGATATTAATTGCAGTAAAATCAGGTCTACAGCCCAAATCTCTGGTCCCATGATTGAAAATAGTATAAATCCTGAGGTTCTAAAAATTAAGGAAGGCATTTATCATGTGTTCTTTGAAAGGTGTGTTTCATCCAAGCATAGATGTAAAAGAAAAAAAAGAAAAAAAAAAAAAAAAGAAAAAAATTACATTATATTTTTAAAATGCAGTGTTGTTTAGTAAATTTATAGAATTAAATGGGCTAATTGAAAGTCTTTGGCTGCCCAGACTTTACATATACGTGTAGTATATGCACAACTCTGTTATTTACAACACAAGGAGATAAGGATGAACAAAGGAATCCAACAAGATATGTGATATCTTCAGGAAGGTGAAAATGGTAATGGTGGTTGTTGTTAGGGAAAGTGTAAAGCTGGAGATTAACAGCAGATTTTTTTTTTGAAGGATCAGCTGGGGTGATCTTGTTTGTTAGTTCCATTGGAGATGCTGACATAGAAAACAGAAGAACTCTGGGGCTGAAGTTAAGAGATCCTGGCAATAAAAAAAAAAAAAAAGGATTATCTTTCAGACAGAAATGGGTAACACATAGGACTGGAGAATGAAGAACAGAATAATTAACAATATTCATAGAATTATAGAATGGTTTGAGTTGGAAGTGTCGTTAGAGATCATCTAGTTCCACCCTCCTGCCATGGGCAGGGATACCTTCCACTAGACCAGGTTGACCAGAGCCCCATCCAACCTGGCCTTGAAAACTGCCAGGAATGGGGCATCCACAGCTTCTCTGGGCAGCCTGTTTCAGTGCCTCATCACCCCCACAGTAAAGAATTTCTTCCTTATGTCTAATCTAAATCTTCCTGATTCCAGTTTAAAGCCATTACCCCTTGTTGTATCACTACATGCCCTTGTAAATGTCCCTCTCCAGCTCTTTTACCAGCCTCTCTTCAGGTATTGGGTGGCTGCTATAAGGTCTCTTCAGAGCCTTCTCTCTAGGCTGAACAACCCCAACTCTCTCAGCCTGTCCTCATAGCAGAGGTGCTCCAGCCCTCTGATCATCTTTGTGGCCCTCCTTTGGCCTTTCTCCAAGAGGTCCGTGTCCCTCTTATGTTGGGGGCTTCAGAGCTGGATGCAGTACTCCAGGTGGGATCTCATGAGAGTGGAGTAGAAGGGAAGAATCACCTCCCTTGACCTGCTGGTCACACTTGTTTTGATGCAGACCAGGATACGGCTTGCTTTCTGGGCTGCAAGTGTACATTGCTGGTTCATGTTGACCTTCTCATAAGTCAACAGCCCAAGTCCTTTTCCTCAAGGATGCTTTGAATCCATTTCCTTCCCAGCTTGTATTTGTGCTTGGGAAGAAATGAAAAAGAGAAAAAAAAAAAACAAAACCAAAACAACCAACCAACCAACCCAAAAAAAAAAAAAAAAAACAACAACAAAACACAACACACACCAAAAAAAAGAAAAAACAAAAACACACACCAGAAAGGCCTGAGGGGAATAGCTAAATAGCTGAAACCAACCAGAGTAGAGGTATGAGGTACTAGCACCACAAGAAAGAGAGATCCAATGTTATTGGAGTAAAATAGAAAAGTAACTTCTAAGCCTATCATAGAGAAGTCAAGACAAAGACAGAAGGGAAGGCAGGGAGAGTAAGAGATCAGAAATATATCAGGGAGAAGGAAAACAGTTATTTAAATGAAGTGCTATGTCAGCAAGTGAATATTAACTGATTCTGAATATATTTCCACAGAACATTAGGGAGAGTTTGCTGAACATCACAGCATGTAAATTCTGAAGCGGCACAAAAACTGGGTAAGTTCGCTAAAAAGCCCAACTGATGCACCTTTCTTAGTTATTAGTGGGAACAGAAGATAGGGTTTCTGTAAGTGACAAGGCATCATTGGGCAAATTGATACCTTCCGGTTCTGTGTTCCTGTGCTATTACTATAACACCCATGTATAAGGAAAAGTGTTTTCTAGGCTACGAAAAAACACATATTCTGAACAGTTCACCCTCTTGGGAGGACAGGAGGAGAACCTGGCAGGGTACAGCTGCAATCATTAACAAGGACCACACTGCTTCAGAACTTCCAGCTTTCATGAGTGAACACCATTTTGCTATGTTCAACTTGTAAGCTATTTTCTAAGTATTTTTTTTTTCTTTTGAAAGTTAGCAACATCAAATGTTTTTAATAAGAACAGACGAATCTGTGGACCACATTCATGTTGTTGTTTAGATTTGGCAGTATAAAAAAAATGTATGAATCATTCTAAGTTTTTTTTTTTTTTCAATTGACACTTAACCTCACCCAATATTGTTTGGAGACAAAGTCAGATGAGGTGAAAATAAAACTGACATTCACCTGCCCTTGAATTCAGTTAGTGTCATTAATTCATAGCATCCTGCATGCTGCTGAGAATCTGATATGCATGTCCTAAAGATTCTTCATTAGATTACATTTAAATCACTATCTAAAGTAGAACTATTAACATTAAAATTTTATAGAAGCATATATTGTGGAGTTGTGAGGTTTTAACAAAGCTGGCTTGTCAGTGGTTTGTAGATTCAGCTTTGTTGGCAACCTTGTTCTTTTAATACCTTTTCATTTTCACCAAAGGTAATTAACCTCTCTGTTCGGTGACAGTTTTGAAAAAATGTCAAGTTATTAATGACCATCATGATTCTACTAGAAATGCAATTCAGTAAGAAATTTCAGTCAAAAAGAAAACGGTAAGATGCTAAGCTTGACTTTCATAGCATTTCCTCTGAAAAGATACATAAAGAATTCAGAAGAACAATAGCATAACCTTCATCAAAATTCCATGAGAACATGACTGTGTTCCCAGGACATAATGCATTACACCACCTTGCAAATAAATACGTACAATCTGCTTAGGTACACAGGGAATATGTCTTCATTGCTGCCAGTTTCATTTAGCTACAATCATTCAGATATCCTTCAAGAACATAGAAGAAAAAGCTTCTATTTTGTCACAATTAATACATACACGTATTTTTATCAGTAGAATTTTGAAAGCAGTATTGCAATCAGCAGTTTTATTTTGCTATGTTTAATAGACTATTTTAGCCTGAAGTAGCCTCAAAAAGATGTGTCTATCCACAGAATTTAGTGAATTCTCTATTTCTCTACATAAAGATCATATTACCCATCTGAGTTCTGGAAACACACATGAAGGCAAGACAGGAACAGCAGTCACATCAGCAATCCACAGATGGGTTAGAAGGCTTCAGGTTTACCGTATTTCATTCACCATTTTAAATTCTGTTATGGGATAGAAGTGACTGGCTAATGGAAAATTCATTTAACTGTAGAATGGGACAATATATATAACTATAACATGGAAAATTTGGATAGTTATATCATGACTTTATGAGCCTGAAGGCTCCTTCATCATTGTTTAATACTGTATGTCTCCTACCATATTCAAAACTGACTGATAGCTTCCTCCTCTGAATAGACAGGATACAGAGAGCTCCCTGTAGATCACATCCTGTTGGAATTTCTACTCATACACCATTTGCCATACTGCTACCCTCTCTTCATTAATTAATTAACTAAAGTCAATAAACACTGCACTCGAAGTTTACAGCATTCTCAACCTATAAAGCCAAGCTCTTTTGGTTAGTATGTAGTAGAGTTTAAGTATGAGGAAGCATTCAAACTATATACTCTTTAATTCCATGCCACCCAAAATGCAGCAATCAGTATGTTTTTCATTTGAGAATAACAAAATAAAAATCAGTGGAAATATGCATCAGAACCATTTTAAATATTATTAACCGTACTACTACTCAGTAAAACCTTTAGGCTAATGGGGTAAAATAGAAAGGAGGACAAAGAGAAACAGTTTTAATTTTATAATAAACATTTTTCATAGGCAAGCAGGCAACTGGGCCAATAAATATCATTCAGGAGCTTCAAAAAGGAAAAGAAGGGATTCTGAGTATCTCAGGCTAACTCCTCTGTAAACAGTACCGCATGTGGTAGACCAAAACACTTTTCAACATATTATCATAAAATCTTTTCAGTTTTACAGATAATTTGGTAATGGATTTGTAGACTAATCAACCTTCACCACAATATTTTATGACCAACAGTTTTGAATCTAATGATTCTCTTTAAAACTGGTCTGATCTGTCCAGAGAAGTGTACTCATGATGAGAAGTAAATTAAGTGGTATTTAGAAACCCCATAATTTTTTGTGTTAAAATTGTTACTTAGTACAATGTTTTACATTTGGAGGAAGCATTTGAAAGGAAAACATTCTTTTAAGAAAATTCAAATAGTAAAGAAAATATCAAGAATTGTAGAGACATGTTACAATATCCTTCCTAAAGTTTAGTTAGGATTTTGATGGCTACAAGTTTTTATTTTAAACATATAAATTAAAGTCTCCAGTGGCCTATTTAGTCCTATGTCTGTAATATTCATGTTCACACCTACAACATGAAATTAATCTTCTAGAACTTTCTGGAAGGTCGTTCAATTTTTTGTCCTTATCTTATGCTAGAAAATAGTACAGCAACAGTAAACAGCTAGGTAGGTGAACACTGACCAGAGGCACATGTTGACAAGAGCTCTGAATTCTGAGACCTCAAAGGTGCCACAAGGAAACTATCTCAGGTCCTCCACACAGCTTTATTTCTTTTGCACAGCTCTGTGCTATTGCACAGCTAGGCAAGTAGCAGAAAGGTGAGTGATCTCCAAGAGATCTCACCTCTCTGACAGTACAGATGTTGCCCAAAGGTACCTCATTGCTCAGTCTGTTCCATCAAGAAGCATAAGCCTGTATAAATGGCCTAAGCTGCAATTTGACAAGAGAGCAAAGGTATGTCCAAAGGCTTGTTCACATATTCCAGCTACACCTAATAAAAGCTATTACTTGAAAATTTTGCTTCAGTTACATACCTTAAGCTACTGGAGTTGGAGTGTTACTACTGCTCTTAGAAGTGGTCGCCTAGTCATCTCACAGATGTACCTGGAGTACCTTTAATCAAGCTAGCTTGGACTGGTCTTCATATTAGTGGAAGAACAGCATGGACTTAAATCATACTTCCTGTGCTCAGAGGATTTCAAGCTGGTTTGCATGAAATGTGCATCAAAGTGACTGCTGGGATCTCTGTTCCTGGGCTAAGCACAAAGGCAGGTGTATCTCCATGTGCTGAATGCTGACCACAGCATAGACAAGGCTCCAGCAAGGCAGCTGCACACACAGACGTTAGAGCGTGCCAAGGTATAGGCCACACCCTGCTTGTCTTTCTCTGATTCCATCTCACAAGGGCTTTTCAAGTGCTGGAACTGATGTGTTTATTGCAACTTCAGGTAAACAATCAGAAACCCTTCCCCTCTTCCAATTTTCTCTAATCTCTTCCTTGTTGTACCCCCGACAATGGCTACAAGTGACCATTTCCACCCTCAAAAGTTAAGTCATGGCATTCTTTAAACTGGAATGTGTTTGCCAAGAAATAGTATATCTTCTGCTACATCTATTATTACTATTCATTATTATTATTGTTATTGTTGTTATCATCGTCACTATAATCATCAGCAGCAGCACATTTAGAGGGAAATATATCATGCTGGACTCAACAGCTCAGAAGAGGCAAGGCTGCTACAGTTCCTTGTGCCCAGGTCCAGCCAGTAGTGAGGGTGTGTTCCCAGCAGGCACGTACATACGAAGCACCCAAATACAGCACAAATGTACACATACAGTAACAAAGATCACAGGCAGACACAAAGAGCACTCACAACATGAACAGCACCAACAACCTTCTCTTGGCTGAAGCACACCAAGGTACACTAGTGACCGTATATATATAAACACAGATGTATATAATTTTATATAGCTAAAGGACCCTTTATAATTTTCCTCTCCATCTTACCATCTTTTGTGCTTGCTTTATTTCTTTCTTTCGTTCATTCATTCCAGGTTAAAAACAATAAATAAATAAGCTGCCTAAGAATACTTAAAAAGTAACCACAGTTTTGATCACTAATTACCTATCAAAAAGTTTAGGATGATCATCATCGGGATGCGCAAAAAAGGTTTTTATGGACAGTGAGAGATACAGAAAGTCAGAATGTAAGATTCTGCAGAGCAGCAAAAAAACAGGAGAGTGAGAGATTAAATATATAAATTAACTACTCTAAATAAAGGAGGCAATGTTGATGCAATAAAACTATCTTTTCAATATGCACTTGCATTCGATTAGGGACATCAATAAAAAGAAAATGCTGTAAAAGGCCAATAGATGCCTTGAGGCAAATAAAAACCCCAAATGTCATCTTCACAGTTGAGACAACAGTTCCAATATTATATACTTCTTATGGCCAGCCACAGCTCCTTGAAGTTGTGACCAACACATTTCCCATAAAGTCATGTGTCAGGGGATGATGAAAAGAGGGGAAGGTTGTATTAATATCTTGGAATATGTCCTGGCTTGCTCTGTGTTTTGCATTGTGCTTGTAACTTCTTGCAGCCCAACAAAGGTAGTTTATGCATAGAATAATTTTATACATATTTCAGACATGACTATATGATAGTACAGGATATGTGAGTAAATATTTATTTATAATGGTTAAAATAACAAATTCTAATAAAGTAATCTTTCCTTGTAGCTTTGAAGTTAATGACCCAAAGTTTACTAGGACTGTAATACTCAGTGAAGCTCGAAGAATTATACAAGAAATGTAACACAGGAATAGTGAGTATTAGTGCAGAAAATCCTACTCTTTCTTCTAAAAATAAGTAGTACCGTTAGCCCAAGAAAGCATCTGCTTTATACTGTTTGACATTAAATTCTTGAACAAGATCCTTATCCGTTGTAATCTAATAAAATTTCAGTTCGTTCTGAGGTAAGGCAGTTTGTTGTTCTGATGTACAAGTCATTAGCAGTAAACATTATGTAAACAAAAAAGAATAGAAGAGTATAAACCACAGGCCCAAGCAAAGGACTACAAAATGCTTAGATTCTGTGTATAAATCTCAATAAATAAATTAGCAAATCATGAACTAAAATTGCTCACTTGCATTTCTAGAATAAAACATTTTCCTGGATAAAACTGAATGAATAATCAATGAACCTTTAAAAGGAATGCCTATCATAACTGGTCAAAAGGCTATGAACAGCAGATTGCTGGATAAACCACATATGGTTTTTGCATCCATCTTTTTATCTTTTCACTATTTAGGAATTTTTACTGATTGTCTTTGCAGAGTCATGAAGGACTTGGCCTGAATGCCCCCAATGTGCATATGATGTTTTCTTAGCTTAAGGGTCTGCCTTCCACAAAGTAAAGATTTTTAGGATTTCTTTTTTACCTCTTTTAATTCACTGGTGAAAGAGAAAGTACATTATTAACATATTAAGACAGTGAACGCATTAGAGTCACATCTTCAAACTTCACCTGTATTTCTTCTGTAAGCAAGGGTGTACTGCAAGTGCTGCAAAGGTATTTGCCATCCATTGAAGCAGAAATTTTGGAGTCCCTTAAGCAGTCATCTAGATGGTAGGGGGTGAAGAAGGTGATAAAGGCCTGTCACTCATCTGCAGTGTTTGCCTTCCCAGGGTGATTTCCCAAACAGCAAAGCACAGCAATTGCAGGGCTAATAATGCCTATGGAGAGCAAAGAAGAACAGATGAAGTATTACAATATTTAGGAATACAAATGTATTTACATCTTTTCAGCAGAGGTGCTACAAAGCCATTGAATAAATATAACAGACTAGAAAGACTGGGATGTGGAAATACTCAAGGATAACTGAATCTGCAAACCAAATGTCAAATAAAAATATCAGCCCCAAACCTAGGTGCTAAGATACAAACTTAGTTACTAACATATAATATACACACCTTTGAAAGTTTTCTACTGATTTACGTCTGTGCCATAGCTAGGAAAGGGTTGCTGTAGATACAGGGCTTTTGAGAGGCAGAAGCTGGCTTTTTCCTAGTAAGGTAGAATAATAATGTATTAACATTATATATTTCCTACCTGAGGTTTAAAAAGCCTAGTGGATGCTTAACAATACCAAGACACTGTCTAATTATTTTCCAACTTTTAGTATGATGCTGATGTTTCCCCACAAATATGATGGTAAATTTTGAAAAAAAAGATCTCTCATCTCCATCTGCCCCTTCCCAAATATAGCTCAAAGGACAGGTTTTGCTGAACTAAGGTTCACTGAAGAAGCATGAAAGATCCAGTGTATCACTATACCACACTACCATATACATTTCAGATGTATGTATTTAGAATCTGACCTTCTATATATTTTTGGAAATGTAGACATTTCAAGTATTTTGCTGTGTATTTCTACACTTTTGTTTATTAGTAGTTTTAGTGCTACTGAAAAGAGCTGGATTGACAGGCCCGGAGGAGAAAACCCTCCATAGAAAAGGGACAGGGTCAACAGATTTCTCTACACTAGCTCAGCAGAGTGTTTCGCTGTTAACTTAGAAAAGCAGGTCAATCCCTTTGCCCATTTAGTTTTTAGCCTTTCTGATCAAACTGCCAAGTTTGCCAATTAGTGCCAGTTGCGCTCAGTATGATCTGTGATCTCCTTTCTAACATAAGAAGGGCTGCTACACAAATCTGCTTCATGCAGGCAACCAAAACCAAATGTTCCATAGCATTTTAAAATAACTTCTAACCTTGGCATTATTTGAATTGACAACCAGGAAGAAAAGCTTTGAAATGCACTCATGTACAGATGTACTGTAACATTTGCTGAGAATGTTCTGGTGAATTCTGAATGAAATCTGTTACACTACCCATTTAATATACACAGAACATTTCTGGAACTTGTAATACAATTAATATTAATTTATAGTAAATTATAATTAGAAGGATCCATGTTTCACCCCATATGCACCCCATACAGGAGATGAAAGGGTATGTGGGTATGTACTGTACAGCCTGTGAAAAATATTGGCATTGGCATAAAGTGAAAGGCAAGGAACAATAAATAGGGACCTATCATTCTGAATCACAGTTTGTCTCTCACTATTAGACTTCCTACATACATCCTAATCACTTATTACATACAGCTTGCTAGCATCAATAGATACAAAATTCCACAAGAATTAGTTGCAACAGGGTATAAAGGTGATGCCTTTTTATAAGGAAAGAAGAGATCATGCCTTGAGATTTTTCGTAAAATTAATTCCCTTGTATAGCACCCAGAGCAGCTTTTCAACAGCAGAATGATAAAACCGACTTTTATGATTTATGTGGATTGTATAAAAAAATCAAAATACAATCCACATTAAATTAAATTCAAACTTGGCTGTGGGAGGTTTTGGAGGGGGCCAAAGTAATACTGTCACACGTATAAGGTGGGCATGGTCATCAGGTGTGTTTCTTTAGGGATTGTCAAGAATGTGAAATGGTCTTAAATTTTTATTACATTTGCTATCTGGCTGAGGTACCCCTAGGAAAGCAGTCATTGGGTATCATCTGACTATTGTATTCATATTATACTGCCTTTCTAAAAATGGAAAAGAAGATAAAGGTACAACACTTTTGACATGCACATAATGAAAGGTGTCAGAGAAGAATAAACAGTTTTTAAGCATACTGAGATCCAGCACTAAATTTTAGTACTCGGCATAAAAGCTTTCGTTATAATTTTAAAATAGGTTTTGTGCTCATACTTCTCATATGCCAATTTCATTCCAACCATAATGACTCTAATATGTCAAAAACAAAGCAAAATTCCAAAAGAGAGGAGTCAGACACTTCTCATTACTGATATAAGACTTTTTTAACTGTAGTAAAAATGTCTATGAAAGACAGAGTTGTCATATGCTCTTCAGTAATATATAGTAGTTTCAGAAAATCTTGAGAACACATCTGAAATTGCAGAATTAATTCCTAGTTAAATCATCTAGAAAACCAGAATTAAGCAGGGAAAACTACAACAACAAAAACAACAAACAAACAAACAAACAAAGTTGTGAACTTATTTAACTGTATTGGATGCGTATGCCACAAACTGAATAAAAAAAAATCTTGATATTTGATTTACAGTCTTGACCATCACAAGAAAGAAGAACTCCAAAAGTATTTCAGCTTTTCGTACTCTATCTATAAGGTACATATTGTAGATATTGTAGTGGTGTTATAGTATAGGAGTATCTATCATTGTACAGAGGTATTTGAACCACCCATGTAGGAACTTCAGGTAGCAAAACATGTTACCAAAAGTTTTTGTGTGCCTTTTTTGAATCTCAAAAATCATTCCCTTTCTCATATAAGGTCTTTCTGATTCTTTTGCCCTCTATGGACTGTATTACAATTTGTCTTTCACTGTGAAGCAAGGAATATCACTGATATGGCTCAGAGTGAAAAGGAACATAAATACAACTCTACAGTTGTTGACAGCTTGTTAAAAACTTTGAGAAAGGTTCAACAGCTTTTTATCGTGAAGAATTTTGAACAATTGGTGAAGGTTTGCACAAAGCATTATGACCTCGTACCCAAGTTTCTAGTAAACTGATTTTCCAGAAGTGAAAAGAACAGAAAAATACTATGAAAAAGAAATTTTGTAAACAATTCCATTATTTTTCCAGTTTTTCTCTACCGATAACTCGGATATAGTCTTGAAGTTAAAAAGGCCTATGCTTGACTTAGCCTTGGATTTCAGTCCCATTTTAAATGACTTCTCATGTATTCGTTTAAACCTGTTAATAATCCTGAACTGACAGTATATGAAATACTATGTGTATTTTCTGCTATAGTAAACAGCTATGTCCACACAATCTTGGTCATAAACAGGATTCAGCTTAGACAAAATTCCCTTTTAAATTCTGACTATATATTTTCTTTTAGCAGAGTAACAGCTCCAATTTATTTCAATGACACATAAGATCCTCGGAAGAATGTGTTTGTAGGTGAATATTATGTGTTTTAAGAAAGTATAAGTTAGTCATGCAATTGTTCATTCTCAAATGAGAAAAGGTTTCAAGAAGGTCAGGAAATGACTGCTGTGATGGTTACAATCACACCACAAAACCTGGCATTATGAGTATTCCATTACATAGCTGCTATGAGCAGTCGAAACCTCTACGGGTAGTGTGCTATTAATCACTCTGACTTGTGTCCCCAGCAACATCGTATTGACTGGGATATTAAAAGAAATAAGTTTGTGTCACTGCAGGATATTATTATCAAGTGCCTTATTGTGGAAGTCAGTAACACATGAATACAGCTTGAAGAAGAAGAAAGACTTTGAAAAGAAAATGAATGCATGTAATAATGCAAAACAATGAAAGAAACCACATTTTCAAATATGGAAATAAGCGCTAACTCTTTGAAAACTTGTCCATATACTCATTTCTTCTACAGTTGTGTTAACACTGCAAGAAAATGAGCATATGAGCATGAGAATAAGATTTTTTTTTGTTTTATTGGAATTGTGTGTGTACATCTTTGTCCCTCCTCTTCTGTTTGAGACATCGGTTATATTGGAGAGTAATTGCCATAAGTAATTCAGTTCCTCTTTTCTACTTCCAATAAAGCCTTCCACTATTTCTCCTTTTCATTTATATCATGTTAATATGTGGTAGTTATTTTTTTTCTTAAGTCAAACCAAATAATTCTTCTATCCATGCAGGGATTACTTTCTAACATCCCTGTATGTTTTGATTTGTCGGCTCTCTATCCCTGAGTATGTCATGAAAACACTTTTGGGTCTAGGCCGTGAAGATGAATATCAAAAGTGAGCTTTTGAATGTATTTGATGATTCATATGTCATCCACTATTTTTAATATTCTAGAGCAAACCATGATGGACCTGAATGCATAAGACTGAATAGTTTTATTTCTGTCCTCCCAGCATACTTTTAGCCTCTGAGTTTTAAGAGGTACTGTCTTCACACACACAAAACACTCAGATAATGTATTTCAAGGATCTTATTATTATTAGAATTGGTATTATTATCCTCCAGTTACCTTAACAAATGACATAGGTAATGTCAGTTTTGATGACGTGATGTGCCATTACTATCTTTGCAAAAAAAAACCCAAAGAAACAAACAAACAAACAAAAATACTTTTATCTGTTGTCCCTTTTGAGCCCATACACTTCAGTGTCTGTTTTAAAGCATGGTTGATCTTTTTAGTCTTTTGCAAAGTCCCTGAAACTTTTTGCTCTTTCATAAAACGGTTGAGCGTACAGATATTTTGCTAAGTAAATGAAAAATTTAGTCCTTCCAGGTAATGACTGATTTCACCACATCACTAGCAGATGTGGATGTCACTATGTGCAACTTTCTCTGAAGGTTTTCTAAAGAATAGCCAATTAAAAATTAGTAAATAATTTGTCAGGGGTTGATGCTGTTCTTGGCTCTATTCATTGTTCCTGTATTTGTTTTATATTCCACTGATTTCTCAAGTCCTGAGTTCCCTGCAACACACTAGTAGTCTGTGACAAACTCTGCTCCCACATATAACTCAAAAGATAAAATAGTAAAAGGGGAAATTGGATAGAGTCACTCTTCTGTGCTTGGATTCTGCAGGATTTACTGGTTCAACTGTTTTCTCAGCCATGCCTCAGCCACAAGGGTATATTACATCGACTCTTGCTTCAGCAGCTGCTCCTTAATGTGTCACTAGTGTGCCATTCATAAACAGAAAATCTCATAAACCTCATAGTGCAGGATCTGGCTGCAATTCAGAGGAAAGAAAACATGCCTTTCCTACTGACTCTGAGGATGAACAAACATTTGATTTCCCAGTACTAATGAGAAATAAGATCAAGTCCTAAGTCAGTGAAAACTGGAAAAAAAAAAAATGTAACTCTTGCAGATGATCAGAGTTATATCCCTTAATTTGAAATTAGAAACTCTTTCACGTTTCTCCCTGTGTGCCCCACAGAACATCTCATTTTGAATGTTTTCATAGAAACAAAGTTTTGATAAATCATCGTTTTAGAGGTAGATATGGCTAATTAAATCATGTAGACTCATTCCCTGTTAAACAAAGTCAAAAAATATCACCTTATATTTTCTGTATCAAACTGATAGCTTTTCTTTATGTTGTCTTGGTAGCCCTGTTCACCTAAACCTCACGCAAAGTACCTTGTAAAGTTGCTTTTAATGTGTAGATTATCCCATCACACATTTTTCTCATTAGTTAAGTTCTTCCTAAAAGTTTCTTCCATAAAGCAATTTTTGTAATTACATTTTTTAAAAGTCGCTAATACCACTGAGTCAGTAATGACTTTTAGATTGTTTCCTTCATTTTTATGCTCAGGCAGAGCAGCAGCTCTTGTAACAGACTGTATTTCCAAGTATTATTCAAGACTCAGTCAAGAATGGCAAAATTTTTTCCAATATATTTGTGCACCTTACTTCAGAGAATGTTACATCCAGTCATGTGAAAACAAGCTTCTCTCTGGGGCCATCAGAACTACCTACTTAGGACCTGATCCAAGATTCATAGGAGATAATGGGATTTTTCTATCAGTCTCTGTGGGCTTAGGGTCTTTCCCTTCCTATAAAAAAGTGGAAAGTTTGTATCCTGCATGAGAAGCAAGACCCAAGAAGTGAACCAAACGAGGTACATTAAGCTTTAAAAAAATAAATTAAAAAATAAATTATAATCTTGAGTTTAGGCAACATGTTTTCTACTTGGATAGTCAACTAGAGATGTTCACATATTTTAGAACATAAACAGCTCTGATTTCTTTCTTTGCATCCTTATACTCAGGTTCCCTTGACAAAAAACTCTTTAGAGAAATAAAAGGAAAAGGTACCTATTCCAGAGCATGTGTGTAGGTAGTTTTCCAGAGAGGAATTACCAAATGAAGCTGCTTGAAGCAGTTAACCTTTGTCCACTTAGCCAGCCTACGTCAAATTAAGGACAAAGCCCTACAAACGCAATACATCAACACAGCTGGGTTTTTTTGTTTGGTTTTGTTTTCTTTTGGCTGAGGATTTCTTGCCAGTAATGTGAAAAACAAAACCTCTTGTATCTGGATAGGTAAAGCAGGGAATACTTGCCCTTCATTACGGTCCCATATGACTTCGCATCTCTACTGAAATTTGTGCAGAAAGAGTACACTCCTGAGAAATCATTGTTCTGGGCTTTCAAAATATCCTATTTTATGTTTCTATGTTACAAAAAAGATAAAGAAAACATAGTTATTGAATCACTATTCTGTGTTGATGTTAAAGAAAATATATAGAGTTTGTGAAAGCAGTGTTTAGATTTAGCTAAATCCGCTTCTTGATAGATTATTGATCATTCATTTGGTTTCCATTTTTTCCATTCTCTTCTTAAACCCAGGTACTCTTTATGAAGCTATGCATCAAAATGCACTCCAGCAGGTTCAGACACAGGGTCTTTACTTGTGCATTTGTTTCATATTTTGTCCCTGCGAAATTTCATGAGGATTGCTAGTTATTACCACTTGGTGATGGGAAAATTAACAGTTCCAACATTATATATTATCTGTGAGACATTACAACAGTACAGTTTACAAAATGCTTCTCACATAAATGACTGTAATGTTATCTGCTTCACTGGTATATGTAGATTACTTCCCATTATCGCAAATGTATTATGCCTCTATCTACGACTGTAGAAAATGTGATCTATTTTTTTGCAAAAGAGTATGCAATCTTATAATTACAATACTTTTTGTTGTTGTTGTTATATGCGGCTAAAACTGCATTAATCAATGTAATTTTGACTACATACAGCAGCTGAGCAATTTACTGAAGTTTAGCATTATTGCAAAAATACAATAGGTAGCCCAACAATAACTCTGCTTGGAATGGTAGAGGTTACTTAGGTTCAGCTGCTCCCCCCATACAAAATGTAGGCATCATGAAATCTGGGCACAAAGCAATAAAATTACCTCAGTGTCCTCAAAGCATATTTCAAGTGCCACGGACCAAACGTGCAGTGTGGACAGAAGTTTCCTTTTGCCAGCACCTAAGCTGAGAGTCCTCCGCATACCATATTAATCTCATTCCCCAAGACAGGGTTTCTTTTGCTGTCAAGTATATTTCTGAAGCTACAAAACCCAACCACTATTTCCTGATATTTGGCTGTGGAGTAGCTGAGGTCAGATGAAGTACACAACAAAAAGGAACATATCATAATTGCTTCCCACTGCTGTAAACACACAAAAGACATAACTGCCCTTAGCTTGTAACAAACCTGTTCGGAATGAAGGGATGAAAGATATTCAAAACATGAAGGTTTAAAATTACAGTAGTGGCTACTCGATATATGTGAAAATATAAATATACTTTTTTTTTTAGGTAAAGTTTAAGCAAGATTGGGAAAAAGCCTCAGAGGTAGAAATATGAGCACTTTACTGATACTTCAATAAACTTCGGTTTCTATCAGTGAAATAAAGTTCATCATATCTGTTTGACTGGAAATGGTACTGTTAAAATGAAAATGCCTGCTTAAAAACCAGACTTTTTTTGCTAGAAGTTAAATATTTACTGAAAACTAACTCTCGATGTGCTCTTGGAGTTGGAAGCCAAAATTATTACCAAAATCAAGAGAGCTTTTCTTTGATTACTTTATGGGGAAAAAAAAAAGTGAATTTGTCTATTTGTGAATGATGGAAAGAGTTAAAACAATTGGGACATTTAATAAATTTTGAAAAGCAATGTATCTGTGGGATATTTAGATTACCCTAATACATAATGAATTATTATTACAAAACAGTGCATTCATTTTACCATCTCTATCATGAAGTACTAAATAAAAGAATTGCACCTGAGAAGCATACTTAATCACCAATCACATCAGAAATTAAGATGTCATCATTTAAAGAATTCTTTTAACTTACATTTTCTCAAAAAACGTTTTTTATGCCTGTGAGACCAAGCTTCATTTGGTAGAAATGGACATAGCTTCATTGAAAACATCTGAGCTATAGTAATTTACCTCAGCTGATGTTCCAGAGGTCAACAGAATAAAATTGTTATTTCCACTTTTACTGTACCATAGCAGTGTGTTGCAGATTTTAGTTTTGTTGTTATTTTGTTTGTTTGTTTGTTTTTAACATATAAACAACTACCCAGTCTATTTATCATTTGTTTCCTTCTCACTTCTTAATATGTACCTCCAAGTTAGGGTATTTCTTTGTAATTTTTTTCAAAATTCTTCAGCTGCTTATAATTTCTTTGTGGGTGTCACTAAACTATAATTATTCCCTAAGGGTTTTGGCTTTAATTGCACGTTCTGATTTATCACATACAATTACATCTATTTTAAATTAAAAATATTTTGTGTTCCTGATGGATATGTGAATAACACTGTAATGTGGACTCCAATCTAGAATCTCTGGTAGAAAGCCATAATAACATAAAAGTAATTTCTACAGGATGCAGGCCTGCACTGTTTTCTCTCCAGTGTTTATACTAAATGAAACTCATTCAGTTCTCTGCTTTTCCTAAATATATATATATATATATATAAAAATTTTAAAAAATACTGTTTTGTTATTTTTTATGAGAGAATAAAGCAGTTGACAGAGTGATCCAATGCTATTTCCCTTACTCATTACTACATCGCAGCCAATGCACATTTTACCACATACGTTAGACCAAGTTCCTTGCTTTAAACCTTCTGTGCAAGTTTCTGACCAATAAGGACATGATTCAAAACCACTTTTCCTTGTCAGATTCACTTTTCCATCACATGGCTGTTTTATTCTGCCCTCACACAGAATGGTTTCTTCTACCCTGTCCTGGAAAGGGTGCAGGGCAAAGATGCTGCCTTCTTAGCCCCTCACTGCAGCCTGTGATCACAAGAGTAACATATCCCTTTCACTCCCTGTCTCTAACCTGATGGAGTAATAGACAATACATGGAGAAATTTTTCCCCCAAAGGTTGGATTTTTTTTAATTTTCTGTGTTTACTTAAACTGAAAAGACTGCATTTGGAATAGAAAATTGTACCTTTCATGGGAAAATACACCTAAGAAAGAATAAGTCTGTATTCATGTGCAAGCATTCCTATTGCAATTTCAGTACAAGAGGTGTTGCCCCATCACAAAACTCACAGTATTTTATTCAAGGAAGTATTCTAGAGTTTTCCTCAGGTAAGACTTTCCTTCTTTCTAAACAATCTCCACAGTACTGAGGAAACAAGAATTTCTCCTGTCATCTGAAACAGTTGCACATGTGCATCTGTTCTTAGGGGTACAAAGATAAAAGAAAATGAAAACAGAGAAATCTTGAAGTAAATACTGAAATGTAAAATAGGAGAGAGGAGCTGCCTTATTACTAGGTAATACATTACCCGTATATTCAATCCCTTCTTTTATACTGTCTCTGAAACATAGTTTTTGACAGGTGAGTTTAAAAAAGCTAGGGAAGATTTAAGAACAAACAGACCAAACACATCAAGAACTCTTCAAATATATCAAAAGAATCCCACAAGCAAGACTGTGGATCCTTTAGACCACCAGGGTGCAATCAAACAGGATCAAAAGTCTGCAGGGAAAGTAAATGATTTATTGGCATGAGTCTGTACTGGAGAGGATGGTTCTATCCTCAGATTTGTCTTTACAGGTAATGAAAGTAAAACCACTACAGAGATAAAAGGATCAAAAAGAGTTGATGGAACAACTTCAGAAATACAATTGAAATCAATCAAAAGGACCAGACTGTGTTCATCTTAGAGCTCAGTGGAAGCTAGAGGATGGAGTAGCTATTCCAGTAATATACACATCTTAAACTCATCCTAAGAAAGAACTAAAATAAAAATTGGTTTAATACTCTGAGCTTTGTCAGGAAAGATTCTAATGATGAACCTAGGAATTCCAGAAAACAAGCAAACAAACAAAACAAAACCACAAACAAAACAAAACAAACAAACAAACAAACACAAAAACAAAACAAACCTGCACTTCTTTGAAGGCCCAAACACTTTAAAGGCTTTGTAATTTGTACTATTCATTGGGAGTCACATTGCAGACTGTTAGATTTTATAAATCAGCAAGTAGAACTGAAAGAAAATAAAAACACCTGAGCATGAAAAACCATGTTTCCTCACCATTAAAGTAAATTAAGTTTTGATTCTTTCCTGTCCCTCTCAGTCAGGAAAATATAAAGGAAAAGCATATCAACATAGTGAAAAAGTATACCGCATCACATAATTATTTTGACAAGTGATTTAACAATATAAATTCACAAAAAAGAGCTAAATTTTATGTAAAAAGAGAAACCAATCTAAACTATAGAGATATATCATACTTCTACATTGGCTGTTCTCTAAAAAGGACTAGACCTACAAAGCCCTAGAGATCCTTCTGAAAATTAATGTGGAAGCTTTCAAAATTCTATTGCAGGCATACAATGCCCAGCAAAATTTTCTCAAAGTCATAATACAAACTTCATCGAGTACTGAGATGACTAACTGCAAGGATAAGAAAGCAAACCAAGTTTTTCATAGCCTGTTATGTCATGATGCAAGCTAAATATTCACTAAGGAATTACTACAGTTAGAAAGTTAAGGAAATGAATGTTTCCTGTTTTGGTTTTGGTTGCTTGTTTTTGTTTGGTTGATGTTTAAAACAAACAAACAAAAAAAAAAAATCAAAAACCGAACCAAACTTGCAAAACTCTCATTGACCCTGTGACTTTGTCACATGAATATTGTAGACATTTCTGTAATAATGGTAAGGGGATAACATGAACATTACTTTAGGTTTAAATACTCTTTTTTAATACTAAATATGCTAACCACAGAATAAAATTTATCTTGCATTTTGAAATATACTGAGACAACAACCTGCAAAACTTATTAGTCTTAGACATAAAAACACCTAATAACAGAGGTACAAATATATTGAAATGTAGTCTGGATTATTCCACTGAGATACCGGAATATTAAAATATACTGATATATATGCAAGTTTTCATCTTTCAAGGCAAATACTGCAGTCAGATACAGAAGAACTCAGTAGGACATCATAGAAAGTTTTGTGCATGGATATAATAATTAAATGCTATTTATTCATTGAAGTTTCATTTGTGCACACTACTAACTTCAAGGCGGAATTTCCTTATTTCTGGTCAGACAATATTATTTCACTGATGGAATTTGAATTTCTGTTAATTATAGCAAGGGCTGTCAGCTGAAATTTTCACTCTTGGTGACAGGGTGCTCTGTGAAATCTAAATACAACTCAGATTAGTCTGAGAAGCTCAGCAGACACCCTGGCAGTTCGGCCAAGCTGAGCTCCATGCTGTGGCAGCTGCCTTGCTAGGAGCACCAGCCAACAAGGGATGTCTACCTGAGCTGTTGTCAAACCCTTGGCTATAGTCTTAACACCCCTTAAGATGATTCACCAGGAGAAAATGAGAAGCTGAAAGCTCCACCAGAGACTGGATCTTCACAGTTGTGGAAGACAACTCATGAAGTTCAAAGAGCATTTCATTGCATGGCTGAAAACAACAAGCATGAGGAAGAGAACAATTTTGGCGATGAGCAGCTCTGAACCATTTTGCATTGTTTTCTCCTCAGATTTGAGTGCAGGGTAATAACAATATGAATGTAATACAAGCATGTTAGGTGTGAAAATGTATAAAAAAAAATAATATCTTTATTTATAGGCCAGCACTAGATAGACCTGAGTGTAAATCATTTAATATAATTTTCGAAAGAGGTCTGACAAATTCTCTGTGAGCAGTAAAGTGGGACTTTTTTAGCTAAAAATATATATCTCCAAATTGAAAGACTGGGTTTCTTAACACTGATATCTGATAAGTTCAACAACAACAACAAAAACACAGCAAAATCAAGTCCATCCTGAAATATATGTATTGACTTTAAAGAAAATACTGTCCCCCACCACCCCCACACCTAACAAAACAACAACAAAACAACAACCAAACACCTAATAAACCTAATAATTCTGAAAAAATAAATCCACTCTTGCTTCCAGAACTGTTGCCGAAATCAAGACCCTGTAGACAGTAATTAAGCACAGGTGTCTGTGACACCGTATTCTCTATCTCTGCTAATGATTACAAGATGAAAACTCAGTATGAAATCAGCCATTAAAAAAAGGAAAAAAAAAAAAAAGTATGATGACTCTTTAAGTATTATGGCATAATGAGTTAAGAAAAAAAGGTATGTGAAGGTATTTTAGGGAGTGTAAAAAAATATATAAGGTAAAATTCACTTTTGTGTTGTGTTGCCCTGAATGAACAGTGACATAGGAAAAGATTTTAGGGTTTGTCACATATGCAAAATATAGGCCACATCAAGGAAGGGTCCCTGCTTATACCACAACAAAAAACACTATTTGAAAGTGTAGTTTAGTTTTTCTTCAAAGTAACATCCTATTCTAGCACTTTCATCTCATTTTCTGCATGCAGTTTTTATGAGAACAGGTAAGAACTAAGCAGGTGATGTACATATCCTATTTTTACTAGACATTGTAAGTTACAGTGTAACATGTGACAGTAAGTCCTACTTTAGGGTATAAGCTTAAGTCATTTACAGTTTAGTATAGACACAGAACAGCTAGTTCCCATCATCTCTATTCAACAGCTTCAAAAGAAACAGTGTAAAACTAGTATTGTCCCTACAAGAAAGATCTAGACAGCCTGCGTCTGATACACCTCTATTGCCGTTAAATTCTAGAAAAGCATCAGCCAAACATGATTTTGTACCTGTCAGCATTTTAATAAATGGGAAAATGGAAACAAGAATTCTAGCAGTATTAGAAATTTATCTCAGAATCACTTGAATCTTCTTAGCATATCAAGTCATAGATAAGGTAGGCAAAGGTATAATTTTGTGGTAATTGCTATCAGTATAGCAAAATGGTGTTGAAGTCATTAGACAAGAAATGATGGCCATAAACAAGTTCTTATATGAATTTCTTACCCTGTATAGACTTATCACAGAGCAATGAGTGAGAAGAGTGAGAAGTAAGGGATGCTGATTTGGTTTAACGAAGTCATGCAAGAACCAAACATTGAAACAGTGGAGCCCAGGGAGAGGGACAAACAGGATAAGTGGACAAATGCATGTTTATGGTGTTATTATGATGATAGTGCTAGTACACCACAAGACCTCTGCAGGTCCAAGGAGAAGTCCTTCAAGAACTCGCTGACTACCTGTTACAGGCTGAGCTGTTGGACTGTTTGCAAGTGCAATAAATTGTGTGGTATGTTAATGTTGGCTTAAGTATTATATAGTGTGTGAGTGGGAAAATGTGTTATTAAAGACCATGACATCAGGTTGAGTTCGTCTGACACATAACATCAGTTGCCTGAAGCCACATTTAGTCTAGTGTCACTTGAATGCCCTGTTTTACCCAAGATCAGTGTGAGTGATATGATGCGGGACTTAATACATGATTCGTGTCCATCTGGAGTGGCAGCTGGAGGCCAGATGTAATGCCCTAGGGCATTGCTGATGAAGTTGGATGTCCTTACGTAGTCAGCCTAGTGAGGAACAAAGCCTTAAAGAGGTTCTTCTGTTTCAAAGGACACTTACAAGCACTGGATATTTACTGAATGTATAACTGATGGCATTCTCAGCCATGTGCAGTACCTTTTCTAAGAGAAACTTAAAAGCCTGCGAGCTGTTACAGGGTATTGCTGCATGAGGCTCATGGGCACCTATATATATATTTTATCAAAGAGACATGCAGCCATATTCAGAATGATTTTTTTTCTGTTATATACTCAAGGAAAACCACCCAGACTAATGATTACAAGACAACTATATGTGGAACGTTATATGATCATACTTATTTTTTGAAAGAAAGAACATTGCCACTTCAGGTTTCTAGAGGTAAAAGAATGAGTTTAGATGGGCTTAAAATAACAGCTGGTAGTTTTTTATTAAGCTTTTGATTACATGTAGATACTATACTAAAATGCTAGGTCTAATTACTCAGAATTTTGTAAGACTGAACACATAGCGTTAACCAACAGTGCCATGATATACAGTATTTAAAACATATGAAAAAATGACACTCTGCTTGTGAACTGCTCTAAAATGAAAGGCAAATTTCCTCCAAAAAAAAAGAAAAAACAACCCAAAACTCTATTTTACAGCTCCAAGATTTACAGACAGACCAATTACCAAAATACATGGAGAATTTGCATAAATAAGATTTTATCCATTTCACCAGCGAGAAGGTTCAATGTTTATTTTTCCCTCTAAGCATCCTTATGACCTACCCAAAATGGAATGTGTGTTCAGTGGCCAAGCTGTCCCTGGGAACTGATTATTTTGGAATCTTCTCTGCAGGTATAAAGAGCTAGCTGTAAATACAGTAATTTACTCCTGATACAATTCTCTCCTTTTCTAGTTTTATCCACTGTCTAATGAAGGTCTCACAGCTCAAATATTGACTATTTTCTTTTATCTACAGCAGTATATATTTTATTAGTTTCATTTTTTGGATAACAGTTTTATAACTTAAATGTGACTCCAGGTGGGTTCCAAAAGAGTAAAAGTGACTAGCCCCATGTTTCCCTTTAGGTAGAGGACTGGCTGCAGTTGTTAGGAGAGCTGTCAATCTCTTCCTAATACATTCAAGTCCTTTGGAGGAAAGCACAGGTCAAAGGGGAAAACCCAGAAAGCAATACTTCTGAAGCTGATTATAAAGGAGACTGAGTGCTAGTCAGAGGTACAGTTCCAACAGAATCTGATTAACGTTCTCCTATAAAATAGGGACCAGAGACTAAGCCATTAATTTTATGGCTATTTTTTCCTACTGCTTGGTTTTTCATAAGTTGGACTTCCTTCCAGGCTAATTAACCACTAAACATTTTACAAGCAATCCAAGTGCGGAAGCAGTAAAGAGATGAATTGCACTTATGAAGTAATTGACAAAGGGTATATTGGGCCTTTTAAGCAATGATATTGTGCATCTTCATACAGGAAGAAAGGATCCTTTGTACTGCAGTTTGATAGGTCATTAGTTAATTCTCAGAACTCTACACAAGACAGTAATGACTCAAGGCTAAAATGAACTCGTCTGGATTGGGCTGGGGAACCCTACCTCAAAACATCTCCAGAGAAAACACTGAATGTTTGTGTCTTGGCATTATCAAAATACCCCCGGTGTTATCTTAGATTAATTCCCTGGCTATTTTCTTTTCTTTTGACAGCAAAGTCAGAGCTGACAAACCAAGGCAGTTCTCAAGGAAATTCAATTACTGAAATGTCTGACAGTTTGCTTTGCTGCTTCTAACTAAAGTTTTGAAAGTTACATGCTGCATGTATAATATGGTTTTCACTACAAAGGAATAGATTTGCATTTTCTAGGGGGAAAATCATTTTAAAGCTGTAGGAGTCTAATGATAAAAGATAAAAAATGAAATGCTGAAGTTCTTATTTTGCAAAGAAATGAAGTAAGTTGAGTGGCTGCCACATGAAACTAGGAAAACATTGTGTTTTCTTAAAAGCAGAATTTACTTGCCTTTCCATGTAAATGAGAGTATGCCAGTCAATCCAAACAGTTTCTGCATATGTCATTTTCTAATTAGTCTATATGATGCAAGACGCAAAGGTTCATAGACTTTTCAGTAACCAGGAAAATTTTATTTGTTCTTATCTCAACATCAGTAACCTGAGATCTGGGTCCTCTGAAGTGGTTTCTCTGTGTTTGTCGTTTAATTATTTTTAGAGATGGGAAAATTATGAAAAACTTCTTGGTCACTGAACTTGCTAAAAGCAAGTCAGACCACATTTGCTCTGTTAATCTCACCATTTTCCTTTTTTTTTCAGAAATATGCAAACAGAAAAGACACATTTATAAGCAATAAATGCTTTCTCACAGAGTTAGGCTGTTACCCACCTTCAGCTGTCATACAGAAAGAGCATAGGCAGAACTAGACTCTGAAACAAGAACTTGGGCTGTCTTGAGATCGCCAAGTCTAAAGTTGTGGTCCAACAACCTCAGGAACCACTTAAATTCGTGGGGCATGATCCTAACATTTATGAAAGACTTCTTAATATTTTAAATCCAAGGAAGTGTCCTGGTTTGCCACCTATTCCTTGAAAATCAGATACTGTTGCCTAAGTGCTAACCTGCCGGTTAGAGTATGCTCTTGGGAAGCAGTAATTTTAGTCTCCTCACTCTCCAAGCTGTAGGTTAAACTACTCATGAGGAAGAAGAGAGAGAAAACGGGAGGTAGAACCATTCATTGTGCCAATAGGAAATGTATTTTTAAAAAGGAAAGAGACTTGTGATATCTTCCCCATTTTCTTTTTCCCCAGTGCTATTTATTAATTCCACATGCAACTGTCATCGGATTAAATCCAAAACAGATTCCCTCTCACACAACTCAGAACCATAAGGAGTAGCTGTAGTAGTAGCTCTAGTGGATTCTCCTGCTGCATTGAATCTTGCATTACTGTGCATAGTGGCTCACATTCAACCAGAGGAGGAAAAAGTCTTTCCCTAACGGTGTGGCTTATATAGTGCTTATTGCATTGGCATATAGCTCCTCTTGACTGGAATTAGTAGCTACAATTTACCACTGAAAAAAATATATCATGCTTGGAGTTTTTGACTGTGCCAGTTTAAAAATGTAGCCTTTGCTTCACTACTGTATCACTACTGCTTTATACCAGAGAAATTCTATTACAGAAAATGGGTTTATGCCAGCATAAAATTAGAATAACACAATGATGAATCAGCCCCAGCTTTCAGAAAAAAATAGATCTGTATAACGAAACAAGCTGTAAACCTTCCCAGCATGCAAAACCCCTCTAAAAACCTTTCCTTAGCTTGTCTACCAATCCAGTTTAAATGCTGATTCATGGTTACTGAATCCATTTTCAAAGATGACACAAACAATTCAGGTGTCTAAGTCTTCGGGATTTAGGCTATTATGTGCTGATGCACTGATAACAAAAGTAAAGTGAGTTGGAAATTTTTACCCTAGGACAAAAAAATACTGTCCTAGAGAGAGAAATTCAGAGCATGGGCACAATAACAGAGCAGGAGCTCCTAATTTATAGCATGAATAGATTAGCTTCAGGGAAAAGCTTAAAGTGCATGTGTATTATCTCACTCCACCACCAAGTGATGCATGTGAGTATGGGATATAATAGACGGACATATCTTCCACAACATTTGGACTTGGAGAATTCCGTTCCATTTCATATCATTCCTTTCATTCAGGCTACTAAACAATCAGCAGCCCTTTGGGCTACATTTGAGCTAGTGACTTTCACTATTTCTGCACTGCAGCTTAAGCATTCATACACAAGCTAAATTCAACCAGTTCAAAACAAAAGTGTATCTGTAGTTTCCCAGAGTTCAACCCAGTATTTTAATAGGTGCAATAAACCACATCAGATGCTGTGCAGCGCTGGACCTACAGCTATAACATAACCTGCAATAAGGATAGTTTAGAATTAGCTTGAATATACTATAAAAGCATAACTCACATTCACAACTACAGTATGGTCAACCCCTTAGAGAGAAAAAGCAATATACTCCAGTATCACCTCTGGGAGTTGTTTAGCCTCCCCTTTTTGACACTGAAAAATTATTGATGGAAGCACATTATGTTAAAGGACTTGGACACAAGAACCACTAATATCGTTTTGGTACCAGCTTTTAAAAGAATGTTTCCTTCAGAAAGTCTAGATGTGACACCTAAAATCTCAAAGGGTTTGGCTGCTTTATACAAATTCAATACACTATTTTAAGGTTTTGTGCTAATGATTTTGATGTATTGTTACACACGCTCAGTGTGTTTGACTATACCAGGGATTAAATAAATTGTGTTTTAAGGATTTAAGGTTGACAGGAAAGGATTTGGTTATGTAAATTGAGGTCTAGGAGGTCCTTGGTTAATTACATATGTCTTTGCGATCTTGTATCACCTTCAGCCTTTGAGAAGACTGCTATGTATATTTTCAAATACATAGGATTACAATAAAAAAAAAAAATGCAAGAGAGATATTAAACAGCTACTAAGTTAACTTTGCAATTATACCTAAAAAATAAACCTATATTTTTATAGTCTAGGCCAGCAGTTTACACAAAAAGAAAAAGAGAGGATTTACTATGGATTCAGTTAACCCTTGGCACAAGTAATTGAATTTTTCCAATGTGAACTCCTCATGGATGTACCCAAAAGCCCCAGAGCAAAAGAGCTAGATGAACATATAAAAGAACATATATGAATATTAAAACATATTTGGTCTTAAATATGCTTTGCTGAAAAGAATGCCATTCTGGCCTTCTGACATGTTCCTCCTCAAAGCTTTACTTTCATTACTTTAGTGGGAAGTGGGAATTGGTTGTAGTTTTTTACAAGATTAAATTTCAAAGGTATAAAATACATTGAATATTTCAATTATGTTTGCCTAGGAAAAAATATTTATAAATTATGTTTATTAAAGTAAGAAAAACCTGACAGAAATTAATGAATGATCTCCTTTGAGTATCACCTAAATAGTATTGCATCAGTGACCTTGCTGCAGGAAAATCTGTGTTTTAAATTGTTGAAACTTGATTTTGTGAAATTTGGCTGAAGAAAAGCCAGATCAAAGAGGAAGGACAAAAAATATCTCATGTCCAAGAGACAACATCCAACATTTTTAAAAATGCTTGTTAACTTTCTTAGATAATATAAAAATTCGTGTTTTCTAATAGGTGCTTAATTTTATCTTCAGACTCCTTGAAAATACTTTATTTTTTTTTCTCAAATGTTAAGACACCTACAAACAATGGGAGTATTAATCAAGCAACAGAAAAGAAACCAATACATTACACAATGTCATGTCACGTAATTTCCATATTATTTAATGCCACATAAATAGAAACATAGAGCAGTTCAGACAGGAGTGTAAGATTGTCACGGTGCTTTGAGCAGCCATGGTTTATAGGAAACTTCTTCTGTCCTCGCATGTATGGAAGAGTATCTGACTAACCAAGCAGAGATTACCCATAATGAATTACTCAGAGAAAATGTCTAATTTCTGAATTTATGCTTAGATGGCTGTATTGGGCTAAATAAAAACGAGAGATAACAGTATAACTTTGGTTGGATTTTTCTTCAATAATATTTCAATAATATTCATATACCAAATATGGAAATGTTTATTATCTCTCGTATTGTGTTTATCAGCATTTGAAGAAGTTTTTTTGTATGAGTACTCTAGCATGATCCTTGACTGAAAGAATCAAGAGACAAGGCAGATTATGCAGTGAGTGGAAGAAAGAGTAAGATGGGAGATATGACTGATAACAGGAACAAAATAGCTAAAATAATTTAACACCACAGTCTGATTTATTATGCAAGTATTGACATTAAGGAGATAACTAGTGTCTGTACTTCAGTTTTCTTGTTCTACAGTCCTGTCTATAAATATAGATCTGTTTAGCTGAGATTTATGTCAGACATTGCACATAAACTGGTTCACCACTGTATTGAGTAAAGCCCAGGTTGCTGGCAGATAGAGCCATAACTACTGGATGGCGCACAGTCCACCAGTGCCTGGTCACTGTTCATGCCCAGCACAATGCCTACCTCCTCCCACTGTCCTCTGCAAAAAAGTCATAAAACAGACGTAGTTACAGGCTGAAAAACAGAGAATAAGTTTCCATAAACCCACAGAAACAGCTGTGAAATGGTTTAAAAATTATTTAAGAAAGAAATAAAACCTGAAACTCCTCAGGTCTTAAATGTGCATGAAATGGCCAGCCTGGACACGAGTGTAGATTTGCAGTGCAGTCACTATATGTGAAGCCTGAAAATCTGGGCTACATCTCGTGCAAATACATATCCTGAAGAAAATAACCTCCTTCTGACCGTTGGTGCTACAATGCAACACTCGTGCTTTCTCAACACATGAGCTCAAGCAAAAGCTGCAGATCTGCCACACCAGGTTTGCAGGGATTGTAGCACACTCCAGTCCACATAAAAACAGTCAGTCACCTTTCTCACTCTTCATCCTGATCAGCGTGAAAGCGGGGTGCAGTAATGGTGCATGTGTCCCCAAATACAGTCACATTGTTGCTTTCTCCTTAAATGACAGTGTAGCACCAGGTGTAAGCAATGTGTCCTTATGTGGTATTTCTCATTGGATTAATGTTACTGTTCATAATGAATTCAGACACTGGAACTGCATTATCAAAGCAAACTGTATAGGAAATGTATGTTAATGTTTTATCTCAATAGAATGGGAATTATGAAGTCATAAATGATCCTCATGCTTAATAAATAGTTATAGTTATTGCACATGATAAGAGGCCAGATTGCACCATTCCTCCTTTTAATGCACAGTATCTTCATTTTCCAGTGGATCTACTGAAATTAATATTACTGTATGGAGAACAAGTTATGGCTCAAAATGAAGAAGCATAAAACATATTTCAGTTTGTTTTTTGGACAAAAATCATAGTAACTTCTATAATAATCCCGTAACACTCTACCCCTACATCAACAACGTTCTGCCTGCATGCATATATAAAAATAGAAAAATGCAAGATTGTACAAGCTCTGGATTACATTCAGTGTGCTTGCATTTGTTTTCATAGAAAACTGAGTGCAAGATTATGCAGATATGTATACTTGCAAGTATTCAACGCTCTTGGCAAGATTTAGATTTAATGGTGGTATGAGGTATTTATTTTACCTTTTTAATATTAAAAACTTAAGCCTTTCATTTCTTTGCTATGAAACACTATAACTTTTTAAAAGCCCTCTCTCCATTTTTCTGTTTTTGCCACTTCACATGCATTCTTCTTCATGTCTTAGTGTGTTTAACATTCCTTCTAACATTGTCTTTTGTCCCCAGAATCATTTGAGTTTGAAAGGACCTTTGCTGGGTCATCTTTCCATTTCACCTTTCCTGTGCCCTGTTACTTCTTTTGTTTCATCCAAAACCATTTCCAATAGGTGAGCAGTTATTTCACCTTGAATACCTCTTGAGGCAGTGACTCCCTAACATCCTTTGGCAGTTTGTTTCATTGTCTATCTGCTTTTGTAGTTTCAAAGTTTTTCATAATGTTTAACCCACATTTTCCTTGCAACAGCTCAAGCATATTACTCTGTCTTGGGTGACTAATGAGAATGATTTCCCTTGTCCCTTTACATATCTGTAGAGAGCTATCATGCTTTACCTAAATCTTAATTTTTTTCTTTAGATTGAACATCCCGCTTATCTTATTAACCTTTTTCTCCCCTCACAGATCTTACTTTCCAAACCTTCTATCATTTTCTTGATCTTTCTTTTCTTCATTTCATGTTCCATTGCTCAAATGATAAAAGGAGAAGACGAAAGCCAAGGAAAACTGTAGGCAACCTTTTGAAAACAAAGCACAAAATAAGAATTTGTTTTAATTCACACTCAAAAATACAACTACAAAGAATAAAATATTCAACTGAAAATCACCACTGGGGGCTGATGCGTGCACACATGCAGTCTGTGTGCGTAATTGTATGACTGTTCAAATCCTTTGGAAAATAGCGTGGCTGCATGTCAAGATCTAAAGCAAAAGGACTGAGAATTCAAAACAGAAATACAGACTCAAACAATCCCTTGCCTATTGAAATAATTTGTCCTTGTCTCAGCTGCAGGTCTCGTTTGATTTTTTTTTAAGTGATAGTTTTGATGCTTTTGCTTCACAGCACTACAAAACAAAGCAAAGAGAACTTTCTAAAAGTAGTGAAGAACTAATTTACTTGCTTCTGACTGAGGATATTAGGGCAATGTGACTCCGCTTGTGGTCAATCTTGAAGAGCACATGAGCTGCAATACTGGATCAGAACAAAAACTCACATCAGTGTCCCTGGCACTGGCCAGGAGCAGGTGAATATAAGATGCAGAACATGTTGTACTGGCAGGGTCTGGGTGCCATATGTTTTAACTCAGAAGAATTTAATTTAAAATGGGTTTATTGTTCAGTTTGACCTCTGTAATTGGTTTGCTCCCTGCTTCATTGAGCTCATCCCTCTTACTCCCTTGTGCAAAACTCTCTTCCACAGGAACTCTGCTGGCACTGTATGAATCAGTTTCAATTAAAAACACTACCACTGATGATGTTTAACTTGCCAAGAGAGACAATAAGTACCAATTTGAATGGGCATGTTTCACTCCCTAAACAAAGGCGAGTTTTCTGTGACATAAACTGGGAGAGAAAGCAGACACATTGCAGTGCCTTACTGTGTTTAGGATTACTCAGAAGCATTAATTTTCTTCTTTTCCCCTCCTCCAGCCTCCTTCAGTCCTCAGACAAGCCTCGTGTCAAAGACAGAAGAAACTGGAGTGTTATCACTACAGGGGACTCATCTAAAACATAATTAAACTGCTCAACCAGAACTATTACTACAATTTTCCTTCACAACTTCATCCAGAAAACACGAAGAGTGAACTGAAAGATAAAACATCAGAAACATCTCATAATGCTGTTGCATTCTTACACTAGATATTATTCTGCTTATGTCTAAGATGTGTCAAAATATCACTATTCAAAGATCACCACTCTTACTACTGGAGTCATTAAAAACTGCTGGGTCATTGCAATGATATGGTAGTTTTCTCATCAAGTGCACTGCACTGGTGGCACAGTCCTGCAGTGCATTCTTAAAGTGAGACCTGAGACCTTTCTCGGTGCTCCAGTGGTTCAGGGCTAGACTGAACTCTGTGCCCCATGGAGACAGTGGTTCAGTTCACAGGAATAACTGCTCACCATGCCTTGCTAGGGGTTTATTATCATTTCCAGAACTGTTAATGACAGGTGTGTTATAATAGAAATGTTGAATATCCTTTTTGGAATAAAAAGTATGAACCACACACACAAAAAAAAAAAAGCGTTTAATAGAATTCATCGATTTAGCTTTAGTAGGAGAAAAACCTGATCTGCCTTATTAATGGATAGATTTCACTTTCAAAGAGTAATTAAACCTTTACAGTTGTAACTCTGCTTATGCAGTAATATATCTCCCTTCTTACAACCTCCAAGCTAACCGCTAACATGATCACTGGGATGGAATATGACCAATGAAATGGGGTGTTTTGAGTGTTTATATTTCAAAATGCAAACAAATTCGAACTTGTTACTATGGGTTAGGCAATATTAGAGCTGCCATTTCTGTTACAATAAAGCCAGAAGAAAATGGCATCTCTTGTTTTCTGTTTCCAGTTCTAGCTCCCAAGAAAGGGCTCTTTTGCATACTATTTTTTGCTTTCTGATGGAAGCTGTGAGGAGATTTCATTTGCCATGGGCAATTTTGTTTGCCTGTGTCAGTCAGGTGGCCAGACAGTTTTGCTGACTGGGTGATGGGACAGTAGAGATGATTTACTCCCTTCCTACTCCCAGTCCACAGCTGAGTGCTGTACTGTTCCTGCACTCACCTCCACTCTTCCCTACTCCTTCATTTCTGTTGGGAAGAGCTAAAAGTTGGATAGCCCTGTTCTGACAGGACAAAGGTAGGTATCTCACTCATTTTCCATTCATTTTATTAGTGCCTAATGGAAATGTACTAAGGTTGAAGAAGTTCTTTATAACACTTTGTGAATATTGACTTACGCAAAAAGTTAATGAATAAAGCAAATGCTCACATACATTTTGAACAAGTTGGTGTGGAAGTGGCTCTTGACTCAGATGGATAGAATCTTTTTCACACAGTTTCTGGCTTTTCCGTAAAACAGGTTGGAATAAAAAGCAATTGGGTAGGGGAACAGGGGGCTCTGAAGAGAAGGATTGTGGGTGGTGTAACCCAGAGCACATGAAGCAATTAAGCTGTCAGATGTGTTGGCTAAGTTTTATAAGAAAAGGGATCATGAAATATTTCTAGGGAGTGACAGTGATTCAGTTTTGAGGATGTGGAACAGGCCTCACTCTCCCACAACCTTAGAAGCAGGACAGCTGAACGCAATTTCTGTCTTCTCAAATAGGTGAGGCTAAAAGCCACCAGTACAGCCTGCCACATTGTGACAGTCTTCAGCTGAGAGGTAATTCTTGGGGTTTATTTTCATTCACCCCAGATTAAGGAAGCATCCAACTCAGTCACCAAAACATAGATCTATACCAAATCCTCAATAATTCCCTTAGACCTGCACCTTCACTGCCTCTGATTAAACAGAAACTTGGCACATCTTGACCTCTGAGTATACAGAATGTAACAGATTGTCTGTTTTTCTATGTATACAATATGCATCAAAGCACTTCAGAGATATCAGTGTTTGGAGTAATTACAGAAGTGCCATAACCAAATGATGTGCAGCTTCATTCCTTTCACAATAAGTCTGGTCTTCTTTGCCTTCAAACTTTGTCTTGAATTAGATCGTTTTGTAAGTGTGGGAGAAATTACTAGTGACAAATGTGATGTGTAATACAATTGTTTAATCTGTTTTCCAACAATGATCAGAAGTCACTCAGATATTGTTCATGCATACTTGTAAACGGTTTGAATGATTTTTCTTTTGAGGTTATTTGTTTGTTTACTATTCTTGCTCTTGTTTATAATGAGTTCCCTTCCACCTATTTGTCAGCTGAAAGGAACCTCAAAATAGGCACTTTCTCTGACTTTGAGATCTTTTTGTAATGCCAAAGTGGTGAAAAGAGGCCTTAAGGCAAATGACAATGAAATGCTACCTCTATTTGCTATTCATCATTCACTATTTCTTATTTGTATTATGTGACTTGTCAAACGTTTTTGTTTCTTCTCAGTGAATGAGGAATTAGAAGGTTTGAAGCAGGAGAATAACAAAGGTGTCAAATAAATAAAGCACTTCTATTTTGTCATTCACCCTAAACTGGAGGTGGAAATTGGTATGTTCAAAGTCAGTGCTAAGCTAGAAAGAAGCAGCAGTGTAGCCCACACAGCAAAGCAGAGATTGAGACATACTTTACACCAACTCCTGAAAGAAAAGCAATGAGGAAAACTGTGCCCAACACTTGGGATAAATGAGAGACAGAACTGAAGTAATCAGGAATGAATGAGTCCCATCATTACCGTGGTTAACAATCCGTTCTGTTCTTTCTCCCTTGCTCATACATTTTAAGTGAAAAGCTGGAAATCTGGAACGAGAGGAAACAGAGAGCGAGCTTTAGCCTGTATCACTGAAGCAGTGGGGAAAAAAGGAAAATTCATTCTTGTTCCTTGCCCCTACTGGAATAAAAATGGACCCTGATTACTGCACTGATGACAAGCTTACTGAAGAAAGAATATTTGAATAGCTCTACCATCTTTATAATACTGTATATAAGGTCTTTTTTCTCTTCTGTTTGAAAAAAAAATCTTTAAGTAGAACTCAAAACGGTAAACTAAGAGCTTAAACCTCAAATTGCCTCTTTCTACTAACACATCTTACAAGTTATAGTGAATCTGTTATTTGTAAAACAAAAAAGCATCAAAGAGATTTCCAGCAAAAATAGATTAGCAATGACTCCAAACATTAAAAATTCCTTTTTCTTTTTTCTTTTCCAAGAAAGCCATTTCAGGATGAAACTGTACCCAAAGGGTTTGCAATTTTATCAATAGAAGAGGAAGCTATACTGAAGAGATACAATTTTCATCTATTCTGTACTTGTATATAATAGCTTTATTTATAGAACCTTTATGGGGTAATGACACAGTCTACTTCACAACAGTGGTATTTTTGTGGTAGACACTGAAATAAGGCCTTCAGAAATTATATCACTACAGAGTACTTGGAAGGTACCAATGACTGTCTCTACTCTTCACTTTAAAGGACTCATTATTTTTAACTTCTTGTCTTATTCTTTTTTTGCCATTATCTTTTGAAGGTGGTCAAAGTACTTTTGGAACCCGTGATGCATAGCAATGTTTCTGATAAGCACTATTTCCTTAAGAACATCCATACAGAGGGCTCAAGTGACAAACAAGAAATTGCCTGCCTCAGAAAAAGGCTATCTAATAAAGTGGTTTTGATTCAGTGGTTTTGAATAGGAAGAAGTGGAACTATCCAGACTGTCTAAACCAGAACGAAAGCTCCACAATCAAACAATCATACAAAGCTATCTTGTGCTAAAAGCAATGTAAGTTCAACACTCTGTTAGAGCAAATGTCTACTGATAGCTTCTTTCAACATATCTAAGAAGTTGGCTTTAGCCCTTTGATCACACATTTGCAACATGTTTTCCACTTAAATAATGCTGCAATGTCATACTTCAGCCCTGGGGGAAAACAAAAAAAAACACACACAAAAAATGAAACAAACACCCCCAAAACCCCCCACACAAAACCACAAACAAACAAAACCCCACAACAAAAAAAAACAACAACAACAACAACAAAACAAAAACAACAACAACAAAAAAGACACAAACAAACAAATAAAACCAAACCGAAGGCAAAAAAAAACCCAAAACAAAACAAAACAAAACAAAATAACAAAACACAACCAAATAGGAATCTAAGAGAAGTCTTCATTACAGACCCTGTTCTATAGCACAAATAGAAAATACATTACTGTCCAGAAGTGTTTGTAGCTATCAATATAAAATTGGTCTTTATTTTCTGCCACAGTGTGAGATTTCTGGTTTCTTTACTAATACATTCTTCCTCTCATTTCACATCCTAAACTCATGACTCACTTCCAGTTGGAAGCTTCACCTCTGCAGCTGAGCTTGGATTGGTCTCATCTTCTCAGATGCACTAGCTGAGGTAGCAACCCTTTCAGTTGGAGTCACTGTCTTGGAAGTAAGAATATTCTGAAGTTGATCTCATGGTTCTGCACCTCTCCCTCATAAATGCCAATATTAAAGGGTCTGCAGAAATTCATCCAAAGAGTGTTTTGCATTGGTCTTTTAACATATGAACACTGAGTTACTTTAGTATTTGCAACTCAAACTCGGCAGCTCCCCATTCACATACTTCAGAAAGAATGAGCTGAACTCTGTCTATGAACTCCTGGCAAGTGCCTGCCCTTCAGCACTCCCGCTGCAATGAGACAGAGTCTTAGACCATGTGTTTGTTACTACAAATTTTTAGGGAAACCTATAACAGCTGTTTAATTTCAGTATGCTGGTGAAAATATATAAGAAATTTGGGGGCCCAAGTACCAGTCAAAATATGATAAGGGTACAAAGTCATTTGGATGTTCCTATTTTTATTTTGAATGAGACCATAAATACAAAGGATGTAGGCTTTGAAATCTGACCTGATAAAGCATTTGAGCACATACATAGCTTTTAGTATGTAAGTACTTCTTCTATACTTCATTAGAACAAAGTGCCCTATGCAGAGGTGCATCAAAGTTAAAGGCACACATTTTTAATCTCAGAGGCTGGAGTGTGCTGAAGCTTCTGTGCAAGCGCATGTCTAAATTCTGAAGAAATGGAGAGGAATGATACATACCCTGGCCATGAGCCAGCAAGAGCTGGGATGTACCAGAACATACCCTTGGTCCTGAGGGTGAGGATATGTTTCTGAATCTACCAGTTAAATGGAAAATAAGTACCTTACTGAAAATGGCCCAGCCAATTCAGGAAGGATCATTTGGCATCAAACAATCAAAAGATTGGAAAAAAAAAAAAAGATAGTGAGGTGGTAAAAGAAAAACAAAACCAAAATAAAACCCACCACACCACCCCAGAATAAACAGCTTTTGTGATGCAGCTACAGTAAAAATATCACTTGAGACTTTTTTTTTTTTTAAATCACCTTAACAAAACTAGATCAGGAGGATGAGGTATTAAAATTATTCCTTATGTAAACAGTTATTGTCTGTTGTTTATACATACCATTAGGGATGTCAGAAGTCAGACTGAAACATGAGTAAATCTCATTTCAGAAGCATATGCAAATCGACTATAGACTTCTGGCACAAGGTCAAGAGAACTATTGTTTGTTTTCTTCAGACTAAAGGAAATCTCTGCTTTCCACTGAATAACAGGTCAGACTTCTCAGTGTCCCTGTGTTGAAATACACTAATCATGTTGGTATAGGTGAAGAAGTGGCAATAAAATCATAAAGAACATACACTCATCAATGAAACAAAAGCCCTTAGGCAACAGTCATTTGAAACGCCTGTTTGTAAAAAAATAATTGTACTTGAATGATTGATAACTGAAATGCCAAAGAACTAAGATTTTGTCTTTTGTCTTTTCAAACTTTCACAGGTAGTAGGATCAATGCTCACCCAGGCTCAGGTTTGCTGACAAACACTTTTTAGAGTTAAGTTTCTTTTCTATTCCTATAAGGGTCTACTTTTTGACATAATTTTGAACACAAGATATAACAGTTGATAAATGTATACACATACATGTGTGCAAAAGAATCTAGTTTCAGTGACATCCATAGCTCATATGGGGAAGAAACTTGGTACTCTCTATTAAAGCAACTATTCAGAAGGGAATAACTGATGCTCATTGAAAGTATCGGCCTGACTGCACTGGAAAAGATGTAAACACCAGCAGGAGGGCTGCAACCTTTCTACATTTGCCCCAAAGTGCCTTTGAGCTGACCTGGAAAGTATTTAGGTCTGCTTCTTTGGACTATCTTCTGAGATTACCAGTTGGGGCAGCAATTAGTGCCTACTTGTCAGTGCTTTCATGTGGCTTGCACACCTCTCTAGGAGGCTGGGAGCTGAGGTGGAAGAAGTGTGTTTAATAAGGACAGAGAGATAAACTGAACGGAATGAGAGAGCCTCCTTTTAAATGTGAGCAGCTCAGCTAGGGTTGACCTGCATGGATATCTACAATAATCACCTGCCATGGTTGTTACTATCCTATAGCTAATTATCAAAGCTTAGATTTCTAGGTTTTTGGGTTCTAGATTACAAACACTAATTTTCAGTTACCCATACATAGTCTGCTTCCAGCACTGTAAACATCCTTATATGTCAAACAGTGGAAAACATAGTTGAAAAACAGTGTGAGGAACACCCTTCCTTTTAATCTCACTGCATTTTCTTCTCACCTCTAAACGTAATATTTTTCCTGAAAGAGGACAGGAAGATGATTTTTGCTGAAATTGAGTTCAGTGGCTCCTTCAGTGCACAATTTAATTACTATTCACATGATTTAATAGAGACAGGACTCATAAAACTGATTTATTGTATTATTATTCTGTTGTGATTACAGAAGGTGTGGGTATATTCCCGAAGCCTGAAAATTTAAGGCAAGTTTGGATATCAACTCCTTTACTGAGCATGACAAATGCAGAGAGTTTTTGTTTCAGCAGTGAAATGCTGTTCCATGATAATATTTCCTACCTTAGCGTTTTACCCAGCCTGTGTTATTTTGCCGTAATAATTTTATTACCAGCCTGTTATTTGCAGCACAGTATTCATGGAGTTAAAGCCACTATGAGACCTGCACATTTCACTCTTAACTCTTTGGTGAAACAGGATGCACACAAATTAATAAAAATATAGGGGTACTATGCCAGCAAGTTGTTGGTCTCAGTCAAGTTGCTGGTGCACAAGTTTCCATGTTAAGTAACAGCATCAGTTAGAACTTTGTTCCAAACCCTAGGGGAGATGCAAAGATTTAATGAATGTGGGGGAGGTTACACTGAGACCAGGGTGAGACACAATTTTCGAGGAATTAGAGAGGGGAATTTTCCATTGCTGTTTTTATCCTGCAATTAGAGACAGGACGAGTCTGAAGGGCTGTCAGCTTGGCACCTTACCTGCACTTTCACAGAGTTCTGAATTGAGTATATGTATTTTAAAATCATACATGTGTTTAAGATTTCCTTGCAGAATACTTTACCCAGAGTGTTTTGTAAACATAAGAGAGACAAGAGAAGCAAAGCTACCTTGTCCTGGCATAAACCAAGTGTAGTAGTGAACAAAATGTGAAGTTAAAAGTTACAAACATGCAGGGAGCAAGTTTTCAATAAAGAGATATCATCAAGACATGGGTAATTTCTTGGATTATTATTGTTGAAAGAATCCTAAAAAAGAGAGTAGGAGGTATAAAAATGTATAAATGTTAGATGTAAGTATCATCAGGTAAAAAAAGAAACATATAAAAGTTAGCAGAAGATTTACAATAGTATATCCAGGTTAATCCAGTAGAATGCTCAAGAGCTATCTAGTTTCCTAGTCAAACAATCTTTTGCAATAATTGGAATTCTGTATATAGTTAGGAAGGCATGCAGGCATGTGCACAGACATGAGCATCTGAAACAGTAACTAACAAGAAGAGAAAAAAAACCTCTTGCTTGAGAAAGGCAGAAAAATATTCAGGAACTTTCCCATTTTATTTCCAAGCTACTGTCCTCTTCTAATTAGACATACAATGATGCTTGAAGTCTGCTTGCAACTGCACAGCATGAAAGGTTCAACATCTCTTAGGACTGCAAAACTGTAAAACTCACAAATCCTTTTACCACTGAGATCCAAGATCGGTTCACAACTAATCACTATTACAGAAAGCACAAAAAAGTAAGATCAGACATAGGTCTATCAGTTCTTGCTTGGATAATGGGCCACTCAGGTAGACCAGATTAACCTACCTAGTCTCAGTTCAAAGCTGTGATGGATGGGGACATATTAAAGATCCGTTTATGGTCCATCTGTGATTATGAATAACAAAGGATGGTTTTGGTAATGGTAATTGCCCCAAATCGAGTGGATGGACTAAGATTATAATTCTGAGCATAACTAGTTTTCAATTTCTTGGTCATACATGCACACTATTTCACTAAAGCAAAAATGAAAATTCTTCAGAAAGCTGGAAATGTTTTGTTTTCCTGACAAGCAAAAATAAACATAGAACAAAATGATTTTGTGTTATCCCATATATTTCACCTCCATTTTCTTCAGTAATATTATATAGAATTGCCTTCAGAACATTTTATTTTTTTGAATGCTAAAATTTAAATATTCTTGATTTTTTGAAATTGTGGTAAAAACTATTACCCAAACCACCATAAACTTTTGTTTGGGAACAGAAGGACCTCAAATTTGGGAGGACAAGCATCCCATGCTTAGCGGCTCCTATAGTTACATCCCTCCACCCAGGGAGACGTTTGATAGTTTCTCTGAAGCGTTTCATTAAGTTCAGTCATATGGCAAGTGTCTTTAACCACCACAGTACATCCTACAATGCCTGGGCTTTTGAATGCACCTACTGTGCTGTTAAAGACAGTTGCAGCTTACAATTTAAATGAATTATGTAAATCTGTTGTTCTTTCACCCGTATGTTCTCATCAAGAGCTCTTTGGATCTGTGCAACACACACAGAAGAACGCACCCGAAAAAGAGTGAGCAGAGATGCACTTGCTTTCTGAGCTGTTAAAGATAAAAAGCTAGCTCGGACCGAGATAAGAGACTACAGAGAGAAACCTTCTGGATGACAGTGAATGACTTCAGCTCTAAGGTGCTACCTCCCCTAATATCTGCCAGCTTATTTTTTAAGAGAAGTTACCTCAAGACTGACAAACAGAGGTATTATTCATTCTTCATGATTCATTTTAGAATTTCAGAAACCTTCATTATGGCCAGGATAGTCACGTTAGAGACATGGAGAAATATGGAGGATATTCAGAGAGTTTAACTTCAGCCTAATGAGCTCAGTTATATGGATAAACGAGTAATCACAGCCAGGCTAAGCTATGCTCACTTGCTCTCTCAGGGGATGACACAGCACACAGCAGTCCCCACTTACACAGTTAATGGACTTTACGTTCCGATTGTCTGAACTGAAGAGCTTCACCTGCACACAGGTCCAGATTCATGTATGTATTGGTCAGCAGGCTCAGAGGCAAATACCAGTTAGAAGTAGGCTGTCACGGAGGCACCCTGAGGTTAGTTTAAGGGACAACAGGGTCCAAAACAACTTTTATTAAACCAGTGAGAAACAGGTTTTTGGCACTCCAGAAGTGACTTGAATACAGGTTCGGATATCAGTTGAGGAAAATTATTAAGGGGCAGCAACTAATAATTCAGGAGGTCCATAGTGTGCATACACGTGGCATCACCAAAACAATGCCGGAGCCGCCCCTGAATCTGGGAGGAATACACACTTGCCTGAACATGGTGTGGGATTATTTTAAAGGGATACACGTACTCGTACTGAGTACGGAAAGTGTACACTCGCAATTCTGCGAGGATTAATTTATAATACAATCACAATCCTGTGAGGGTTAATACACGTGCAAATGTGCACGGAATATTACACGTGCTTATGTGGAAGCACGGGAGGAAAATACACCAGCGATTATGTGAGGATTAATTTTACACACGCTCGTATTGAGCACGGAAAGTACGCATGCATATGTGCACGGAAAGTTACACGTGCAAATGTGCACGGAAAGTAGATACACTCGCAATCCTGGGAGGGCTAATTTTACTCACACCCGTGGCGGCACGGCAAGCGGAATCTCCATCCCGGGGGGGCTCTCGGCGGCACCATCTCGCTCGTGCTTCAAGAGATCCGCGACAAGAGGGCGGAGTCTTGATGAGAATCCCGTTTTATAGCCTGATCAGATCTGACTGTAGGCATTCCAGAAGCTTCTCTGCACCCCCACCTGTGGGGTGCCCCTGAAGCCTCCAGACATCCCCCACACTGGCCAAGGACACCCAGCGGCTCCATGGCGCCTCGGCACTCCCTTCTCCTAACAGCCCTGGCCAGGGGGCTCTGGGGCCAAACAAAAGAAGCTGTGAGCCTCAAACAGTAGAGAGAGAGAGGGAGATGTGTCTACTCCTTCCATGATGAAGGAGAGAGGGGGAGAGAGGGGGGGTTTGCATCCTGCCACATAGGCTTTATTTCTGTTTACAACTGGCAATACCTGATGGAAGAAGTCTAGCAGTAAAGATATGCTTTGCTCAGAAAATCAGTATATGTTTTCCTGGCTAGTGTATTTTTGAGATAGAAAGTTATGTCTTTACTAGAATCATTTATGGAAAAACATTGTTCTAAATTATGAGAAAATGGGGCAATAACTGAATGTAATAAAAATACAGGGGAAGAAGCAGCTTAAAGTGCCATATGAAGCCACACTGGCTAGTTACATGCACAGTTTGACTGAACTGATACACAAATAAACATAGAGAGAGACACTTGCCAAAGTAAGAATTTCCAAAGACTCCCTAAGGCAGCTGACTTTCAGTAAGCCTAGGACAGTTCAGCATCCTCAAATACTTTCTAAAATTCCAGATTAAACAAACTAGCAGATGTCATTTAAAGCAGAAATTCTGATACTACTGTTCTTTTCAATGTTCCACTCTTAGTGTCTCATCTTTAAAACACTCACTTTTGGATTGTGCAGAAGGGAACCACTTTCACTAGGAGGCAGATCTCTGACAGGGGTACATGTAGTTGGAGCTGTGAATATAGTCGGAATAAGCAAGGGAAAGACTAATCTACAACAGAGTTTTATGAGGTCCTGATTGTAAACTGAGGAAAGCCACCTTTGTTGCATTCGTAAGTTAACATCCTAGAGCTATCGATTTACATGCACTTCAGCACTCATTTTAGCCCTGGTTTGCAACCACAAAGAGTCACTGTTTCAAAGAGAATTTGGTCCTGTTTTTCTTTGAGTGCAAGTGCAAGATGTCACATGCAAATAGAAGAATTAGATTTTGATCACCTGGATGGGCTTTGGCACATGTAGATATTTTATCACGAGCACAAGCAGGTGACAATGCTCAGAACTCACACAAGGCAGTGCTCTGGGCCTCCAGGGTTTTGCCCTTCTCTCAAACAGATGACTCACAAAAGACATTTTTGAGTATGCTAAGGATTTTTTTCAAGAGGATATCTGGGCAGTATTTTGCAATAACATGCAAGTTCACTTTTTTTTTTTTTTTTTCCTCCAAGTAAATATAAGCTTGCTCTGCATTATTATAATATGGTCAGACAACATGCAGACTGTTAGCATGAGTCTGAGCCTAAAACAACATAACTATTATAGCTTCCTAACAGGATCTGATATTTCACAAACAACAGCAGACCAGCAGGAGCTGTACAATTGCAAGATTACAGCTGGATCCCATCCGACCCACACAGAGCTCACACAGACAAAGCCTGTATCCACCTACTAAACATCATGTTGGCAAAGCCTGAGAGACTCAGGCTGCAATTGAATGATGTAGCCAACTCATCTTTAAGGTAGCTGGTGCTAGATCAAAAATGCTGCAGGATCATGACAGAAAATGCTTCACCCTCAGTCTGTCAGCTATGTGAATATAAACTCACTTTGTCAACTCATATTTGTTCAAAGTATTTGGGTACATCCTGGCAGGCTTTTTGCTGGGTCACAAGACTTCTACCTTCCCATAGCAAGCATGAACCTGATATAAAAGCATAAAAATGGCATACGTTGCAATTCACGTCCTTTGACTAATCTGACAACAACTGTGACCTCATTTCTGTGCTGATTCAAATTTCTAATGCTGGATGATCCAACAGTGCACCATTCAGTATTAAAGACTGCAGAGCCATGTCTCACCCTCAAGGTGAGATTTTCAAAGTGGCTAAGTGTTCTCCTAATTCTGCAATAGGTGAAGTCAGTACAAATTTCACTGGTAAAATCATGGCATATAACTTTTACAAATTCTGAGCTTTTGCCTCTTAATCTATTGGATTCAAACCCTACTGTTAACTCTAGTGCAGTTCATTACATGCAAAATTAAGTACTCTTTAAAAGGCTGCATTTTAAACAGCAGGCGTCAAATACAAATTTAGCCAAAAGCTGAACTGACAGAAAACACATTTTCTTTTCCAAATAAACTACTGTTTAGCCCTTAGTTTCTACATTTAATGTAATACAGTAAGCCTACACAGCAGGTAAGGTGGTTGATCACTAGTAATAGAAATTGCTACACTGGTTTAGAGAGCCAGGTTTCCCAGACACTGCAAGAAGGGAGCATGGCCCCTCAAAATTACATCCACAACAGCCAGCATGTGGAGAGATCCAAGATGAAAGGACACTCAAATGAAAGGGTATGTCTTAAATCCAGCTCATCTCTGCTGCTTGCTACTTTTATTACAAGCATTCACTGCATAGCCTTGCTTCTTCTCCTGGAGGTTGGTACAGAATCCTAGAACAAGTGATCCTTTCTACTAAGAAGGCTGTGACAGAGATTTCACCATCCTCCCCAGGTATGTGATAGCTTAGTGGCTAGCACAGGAGCTCAAAGAGGACTAAATTCAGACTCTTCATCTGTCTGAGAGGACTTAGACCTCAGCTCTAAAGAAAATCACTGCACAGGCTATCCTGGTGTGAAGCAGATGTTGTCAAATAATTTTTATTCCATTTGGAAGAAGATGCAAGCATTCTCTGGTAGGTCGGGGTAGACTGGGGGTATCTGAGCACAGAGCAAGCACCACCGTCTGCATCAAGGCCTCCCTAAGGAGGAAAGTCCCAAGTTACACTTCCTGCTGCATCTACATTTCCCAATTTTGTATACTGTCTATTCTGTACTACCAGCCTCTGAAAAGACTCACCAATTGCACAGATGTTTTTAAATGCACTCTGACTCATTTCTCTTTCTCTGGTCTCGGTTTAATAAATCTGTCACCACAGTTTGCAAGTACTCATTCTATTTCTGTAGTTTCATTTTCTCTATTCATATTCTTTTTCACATATGTATAGTAATCTCTTGACACACACACATTGGCAGTTAATCTATAAATATTTGTTCTAGGAAAAATTATGAAGAATTTCTGTTTCCCTTCAGAAGCTGAGGTTGGCTTGTTCTTGTTTTCTTTAAGCATGTATAGGAATTTCACAGTTTTTTTTAAAATCCTATTTGCTTTTCAGTATAATGTCATGGGTTTGACTGTATCTGGCAACATCAAAGCTTACAAAGCAAGGTACAGAGGAAATGGATTTGCCTTCTTGGAGTGCTTCCTGGAAGACAAAATAACATTCTAATTTCTAGTTTCTGCTCTTCTAAATGTCTTACCTGCCATCATTAAATAAATCGGTGGCAGGAAGTAAATGAGATCCTGACTCCTTTATCTGTGGATCTAGGGGATCTAGGTACTGAATTTGGAAAAATAAATAAATAAATGAGAAAGTAAGCAAGAATGAATATGTTCTTTTGGACTGTTTTCTAAATGTATATAGCAATATTTGATAAATTAAAGTAGAGATAAGAAGGCATATACATCAGGTAGACTAACTGGACAATCTCTAGAGGTTTACAGTATACTTACAGTGGGTCCACATCAGCATTATAGTTTTGCCTAGGAGTGTTTAAACTGAAAAATCTTCACTTTCCATGCTTTGATTTGCATCATGGAGCTGCCTCTGAGCACATTAATTCAGTTCCTGTTAGAGGAAGTCAAGCTCTGGGATGTACCCAAGAATATCTACCCTGTGTGCTCTAGTCACTAATGGACATTCAGTCAGTGGGAACAAAAACTAGAGCAGGTGTAAAGGAAAACCCCACTGAAACAAAACCCTATGTGAAACACACGGTGCTGACACCAAGAGGAGACTACTAATTCTTTTAACACCCTTATGTGCTGCAGAACTTGATTGAGTAACACAGCTTTTAAAATCTGTGAATGTTCTCTGGGAGAACCCTTCTTTCTCCTCAGAGCAAAAAACATATGAGCCAGCTTTGGCAGCTAACTCAAATATAGAAGACTTGAGGAGGTAAGAGTATGTCCCGTCATTTTCAGGTCTCACTCAACCTACATCAGATTTTATAGCTGTAGGTGGGAAAGTGGTTTTCAGATGCAAGATCTGACAAATTCAAGTCCTCTCAAAGCAGGTGACCGTACACTTTTTCACTCATGAGCAAACAATTCAATTATTCATTTCAAGATAGATGGAGGCTTCACTTCTCATTAGACTCCATGTAGTTATCTGGCAGAATGCACTGCTAGGAGAGCACCTGCTAGAAGAAGTACTTAAGACTTTTTTATTTTTTAAAGGCAAGCTAATTTTATAATCATTAGTAGGAATTTAGTTCGTTAATTAATGTTAATATTGTCAAATCATTTACTTTAAGGAATAGTTTATCCACATGGAGGCCAGAATACTTCACTTCAATGTGAACTGAAACATGCCTCATGGCCTTGGTATTACTCTTTATATTGGAGCACAGGTTGGAGGCTAGCTTATCTGTCCATAGCTGTTGTCTAAAGTCAGAGATGGGATGATGAAGCTGATTGAGAAATACAGTGTGAAAAAGCTAAGATTTAAAACAACACAATTTTTATTCACCTCCCAACCAACCTTCTGTTTCCTAGACCATTATCTTTCTTATACAGACAAATTACTATCAGCTTATAACATTTTACATCATTTTTCAGTTGCAACAGGGCCGCTAAGTACTCTTTTAACTGAAGGGTATATTATTGTTTTCTTTAAAGACTCCATTGGTTTCACAGCATATAGCTAATGGCCTATCTAAACCTGTATCAGTGAAAAGGTCTCACTGTGATGTGTCTTATTCTATCTGTAAAGGAGCCTCTAAAAGCTCTGATCACTATCTCTATACCGCCCACCAACAAAAGGAGACACTGGCATCAGGCAACAAGCAAAGTATTAAATTGAAATGATAGAGAAAAAAACTAATTAATTGATGCATGGATTTCTCAAGGAGCTGGCTGCTGCTTGAAGAAGCAAAAAATCTTCTGGCACTAAGAAAAAAAACCTGAAAGACATTTAAGTCAAAATAGAATGCAATGACACCAAAAGACCGACAAAGCTTCTTTTTAGCCTCTTTTCTGCAATAGATGAGTGCACTTCTCACTGCTCTCCTCTTAATATATTCACTAGTAAAGGATGGAGAGATCTGGTTCACCACTATCATGAATTTGCCAGTTATAAGAAGAAACAACTCTTGTTGGTGAATATATATGCTTTCTGTTTTATGTTTTCATTCCAGTACTCTTCTTGCTATGGTAGGCAGCTATCTACTTTTCTCCTGTGGATTTACTTTGGGACTTTCACCTTTTGGATAGGAGGAACATGCTGGAAAATTATTTATTTCTCATTAAACAGGTGAGATAATTTAGAATCCCCAGATAAGGCGATGAATTCCTACAGTCCTTCCAGAAAGATCCTGGAGTTGGTGAAACATATCAGTAAGATTCACCAAATTTCTAGCCAGCTTGCACAGACTGCAAAAGGAACACAGACCAATACTAAAGAGGGATGTCATTCCACCTAGGTGTTTATGTATCAGAACATACAGGAAGGCTTGAGAGGATGTTTTTAAGACAGTCATAAGTAGCCATCATCTCACATTCAAATAGTACTTTGGAGTATCATAACTCATTCTATGCCTTGCTGTTGATCATATCCCTGTTGCTTTTCTGTTGTTGACGATGTTGATGGTAGACGATTCAAATCCCTAAGGTCATGGGACTGCCCTTTCTGCTGACTCCTCCAGGCACGACAAGAAAATGCTCAGAGGGTGAGGCTGAATTTGTGTGGATCGTTAGTGCCACCCAGTGGCTATTTCGGCGATCACAGGTGCGCGGTGCCAATCCAGACTCCACTGCAGCGGAGTGCTACGAACTGGAGAGGACGTTAGTAATCTGCCTACGTTCCCTGTCCGCGTTGACCCTTTATTCCGGAAAAAAAAAATAATAAAATAAAATTTAAAAAATTATGCATTTATTTTGCAATATTGTTATATTTGACTGCATATTTCTCTTCTGTGGAGCCTAGTTCTAAAGTATATCTCTTCCATCACTTCACCACAAGTAGAAAATGGAATTGCCTAGGTGGCACCTCTTATGTCAAGAGCATATAACCAAGCACAAAGAGCAATCTCATGAGGGGGATGAAGGAAGGGTAAAGAAAGAAAAGGGGGGAAAGAAGGAAAATATTTTAGACCACTTTCTATGACCCCACCACTCTAAATCACACTATCTACACCACACGGATAGTTTCTATTTTGTTACTTCATGAGATTTTATTCAGTCCTTGTCTTAAATCTCTTCTTCTGGTCATTACCAATGAGACATTATCCTGTTTTAGACCTAAAATGAAAACCAAGATGATCTAATAAATTCTCCACCACAATATGATCCATATTTTGTTTTGCTTTATCTTAAATAAAAAACCCCAGATACTTCAAAAATCTTTTCCTATCTTTCTCAATTTCTCTTTCAGTCTCACTCTACATACACTGGGTCACCTTCTTGTATCTGTGTGTTATTCCCAGGGAGTCCTCACACAGTTTCAGGTTGTCAGTTCTATGGCTGTGTTGTCATTGATAACTTCTTAACCTTTGCTAGAACTTTAAAACTTTCTTCTAGCTATTCAGATTAGCTCGTGTTTTCCACCTAAACTGTATATATTTATGAGCCATGTGAATAGGGTGCAGCTCTCTGCCTCTCCTTGGTGGCCTGTCTGTGTATGGAGGTTTATAAGTCTATTACAGGCTTCAGCTAAGGAACCTTCTTGTCTACAGCCTGCCCAGCCACCACCAAATAAGTACATTGCATTGTATGCACCAAAGAAAACAGAAAAATTGTACAGCTCACCTAACCTCTGAATTAAAACCATATTTCACTATCTTCCCCATTGTGCAACATAAAAAAAGGGGGAAAAGGCCCCTACCAAATGAGAAGAAGAACTTCACCAAAACCAAAACAAACAACCCCAACCAACCAATTAACCAAACAACCAAAAACAAAAAAACAAACCACATCTTGGTAGTACAAATAATTCACTAACACATTCTCTAAATAATAATCACTAACATTTATGTAAAACATTCCAATGTTCAGCAGAAAAAAAAAATAATTTATGACACATAAAATACTCTTCAAACCATACCTCATCCATGTTTAGTTATCAAAGACCATGCACATCAAAACATAAACACTTTATCCAACCAGGATCTCTTGTAATAAAGGCCACATGCCAAATGTTAGTGTTTTAATAGCTATCCAACCGCCAATGAAATACAAAGTATTATATTAATGCATAAAAAATTATTTATTCAAAACTAGAATATTATAAAGCAATATGTTTCTAATATGGCCATGAAATAATTATTTTCTTTCCGTGTACAAAATACTCCAGACACTGGTCCTTGCAACTTAACCCAAAAGACAACAGGCCAAAATACAGGGCAGCAAATGGAAGTTATACTGATCAGCATCAATACTTTTCTTGTGACGTGTATTGATATCTATTAATTTTCTGGTGCTGTCTGTGTGTACCAAAAAAGGGTTTGTTCCCTTGGCTACAACAATATATCTTCCCCCTTCACACATACTGATTCAGTCTGTAAAAATTATTATAATGCTGAGATCTGATAAATCCTTCATCATCAGTGCAGTGCATATTTCACGTATGTAACCAGATAAGGGAATATTATTAAATTGCTACACTAAATCAGAAGGTTAGAATATCTGCTAAAATGAATAAAACTTAGTAGATAGAAAATAATTCTGCATTTCTGTCAAGTTGTGTGATTATTTTATTTAATATACTGACAGATTTTGCATTTAGTAGTAACCATTATGAAGATAATGGTTTATTCCTTGTGCAGACCTACTTTTAAGAGACACAACAAAAACACTGACACAGCTTTTAAAATATTAAACAATACTGGTTTGAAACATAGGTTTAGAAATTGACTAAGTCATATAAATTCAGCTGCAAAGCAGAACAGTTTGAGAGAAAGGAATACATGAAGATCATTAAAACCAGGCATACATATTTAAATATTTGCTGTCACGCATTTATATCTTTTGTCACAAGTTCTCCTAAATATTTGCTCTGAATTGATTCTAAAACCTAAACACCACCACCAGTACTTAATGAAACAAAATCGAAATTTGTTATGTAAAATAGATGGCACCACTTCAAATCACAATTGGAAACACTCTCAAAGGATTCCAAGAGATGAAACAGCATCAGACAAGGGAACCTCAGGGGTAGTTTAGAGAGATGTCTGTTCTTCAATCACTCTTTAACTCAAGTAAAGTAAAATTTTGTGACTTTAGCCAAAAGTAAAATACCTCTTATCCTAATAAAAGTAAGGCAAAATTCCCTCTTGTATTCTTTTTTCATTTTCCTTTTTCAAAGATTAAGGGGTTTTGTTTGTTTTTTTCTATAGTAAAAGCAGTTCGAAACATGTACTTAATGAAGTTCCAGGTAAAAATGGTGTATTAGGGACAAAAGCCCAGTTTTTTAAGCAGAAAAAAGCTAAATATATAATTACTATCTTCTGCATTCTCCATCTTAGTGGAGAATGAAAAGGTAATTGTCAAAATCTACTCTGAAGTTTCTAAAACTTTGAGAAAATGTGATGTTTCACTTATTAGAAAAATCTATATTCAACTTTCCCCCCCCCCCCCGCCCCCAGGAAAGTACACATAATTTTGCCATTGCAATTTATTCAAGCACATTGAGTTTCAAACTCTCAGAAGTTCCACTTGCCCTTTAATCTGATCTCTTCCATAACACAGTCTGTCCATATCATACACGAATTCTTGTGTCCACAGTAAGGATTCATATATATTAACGATCTGAATGTACCTTCCTTACCGAGTTCATTAACTTTACCCTATAAGAGTGACCCTCCTTATGAGGAAAATTCAGATGGTACTCCATGGACTTGATTCACCGTATTTATCCAGTCTTATGTTACCAAATTCCATCAATAGGATTCTTTGTGAAAACATAGGGCAAAATCTGCTGCCAAGAAAAGGAACAACAATCTCTAATTTTTCTCCTATGCCTAACCCTTCTGCTGAGACATGCATTCACCTTCATTTACAGTCCAGCTAAATATACTGTAGTTTGACATCTTAGTGTCTGAGGGCACAGTGCAGTTTACTGTAATGCTAAAGTAGAAGTGAAAGAGGAAAAAGCATCATTTTGTCACCAGATGGAAAGATGAGTAGACTGAGGTTTGACGGGATGCTTAGTGTGTGTGTTAGAGAGCACTGTTCAAATGGCAGGTCTGTTCCTTAATGTAATGATTTTCCTATAGGTATCTTCTACTTTTCAAAGGCAGACCTCAGGCCAGATTCCACCATCTTTTCTGAAAAAATGAGTAGTAGCCAACTTTGAAACTCAGCCTACCGCATTTGTGGTATGAGAAAGTAAATAGAATCCTTAATTAATTTGTTATCAAAGTGATAAAAACCAAATCCGTAAAGTTCTTAATGGGTCAGGTGCCACCTACAGCAAGGATGACACCATGTGGACCTGATTCTTTCTTTTTTTTTTTTTTTTCTTTTTTACCCCTCATTCATTTTCAGTCTTCATTTTCTGAGCTCGTTATCTAGTCTCTGTATTTTCTATGTAACAGGGAAGAAGGTGAAGGTTCAACCCAATTTCTTGATGATTATTATTTTCTGATAAAAGGTATTCTTTGGTACATAATAGAATAACCCAGACAGAGCCAATTATCTGTCTCACATTGAATAAGAAAATCTGCCATTTTGGTCAAGTTTTGCACATTGAGTTTAATCATATTACTTTTTGAAAATCTAGAAGTTCCTCCTTTTTTTGTACAATTGATTCACCAGCCCTCCTTTTCATTTGCTTTCTAATCTTGGCGTGGCAGAAATCACATGTATTTAGAAATTAAATAATTACCAGATAGAGTTTCTGAAGAACAGCAGAGGCACAAGTATCAATTCAGCACCTAACCTACTTTACCTTCACTGAAAGTTAAGTATTTTTTAACATTGCAAACACGGAAGTTTCTCTTTGGATGCCACAGTGGTGGTACTGTATCTTGCTAAACAGTGCAGTAAAAGTCAAAAACCTGGGGCTAGAACTGAACCTTTCTTAAGTCAAAATAAAGCCCACATGAGATTAAAATACATTCATAAATATTTTCTACAATGATATTTGGATTACTGTGAAGCCAGACTACATTAAAAGTGTGCCTAGCCCCTTGGATGGTATAGCCACAAGGAAATACATGTTTTCATTTAAGATGCTGAACTATATTTACATATTTCAGAGCTTTCAACTGCAGATATTAAAAAAAATGAAACAAAGCTTTGCAAGTCCACTTTATTATCTAAATAAATGGCACATGATATTATTATTACATTGCAACCAAAACTAACAAAATATACTGGAAATATTTGATTGCCTTTGCTGTCTATAGATCAGAAAGTCAATGTATATCTACCAGGGATTAATTTTTCATGTGTTCTATTATTCAGACAAGGAGAAGATAATTTTGATCTGTTATTCTGCTTAATGGGGAAAATCAAAGTAATGATAACACAGAGTTTCAAAAGCATTAAGGCATTTGTGTGTCACTGAAATCAAAGACAGTTAAGCACTTGTTTTTTTTTTCTGAAGACTTCCCTTTACATTCATTTTGACGTATTATCATAGAGATATTTACACTATGATGCAATTCTTTGTAGAAGCTGCCATTTCGGTTTTGTTTACAGTCCTAAAGTTGCTGCATTTACAGAAGAAAAATGTGCAGCTATAATCGACTGAAATGTAGAAAGTACAGCAATGTAATTAGTGTACTCATCTGGGAAAGAAACTGATTTTAAGAGTCATTAAGACACATAAGGCTTCTCCACAGAAATAAGTCATCTGAGCTGCAAGTTCCACAAAAAATTAAAGACTCATAAGAGAGTGTAGCCATTCAGAGACAGCATTGCTCCAGATTTTTTATCAGAACAGAAAAAAATGAGAACAGAAAAAAATGAGACCACGGACTGATAACTCTGGAAAGTAAAATGAAGAGGTCTTTCACAAAACTGAACTTTTCCAATGCTAACATTCCTTGGAGGAAAAAGGAAAAAGCATAAAACCAGTTAAATTAAAGATTTGCTCATAGCTGGCATTTTTACAGCCACCTGAAGCACAACAAGAGGAGGCCTCTCCATTTGCGCAGTAACATAAGCAACAGGTAACAACTTAGTTGCTGTACAGACATGTACAGCTATTTCTGCAGTAATGTTCCCATGCAGGGTAAACTCATAGGAAGCAGCAAATAGAACAGAGAATCTACGCAGCCACATATCAGCCAGCAACATTAGTTTATTATACATGTGGAAAAATGTCACGTCCTTTAAAAAGCTGTAGCAAATTATTTCCAGAATAACCAGGGAACTCTAGGAAGTATTCTGAAAATACACCATGACTTGTTAGAAGAGATAAAGCCCAAAAGGCACTATTTAGTCAAAGATATTAACTATTAAACATAATTTAAGAATTCATAGAGCCATCCAACAACATATACGTGGGTCTGGAATCTAAGGAAATGAGAGTAGCAAAGGGAAAGTAAAAATATTGAACTTGTCCTAACAGATGCTGTATTATGAGCTACATGACACAATTTCACTGACTCCTTCAGGAAAGAAAACCAGCTTAAAATCTGGTATTTTTACATCCAGGAACTATTATATTCTGTAAATAGGTTTAAAATGTCCTAACATTTCTGAGCCCTTCTTATCTCTTACTCGTTTACCTCACTTTAGATTGCTTTCACACTTTGCCCCCTTTCCACTAAATTATTTAAGAACTATTGTTTATAAAGGTCCCAGTAATAATAACCAGGGAATGGGAGAGCTGACATGTGATTGCTGGGATGAATGAGGCAGCACACAAAGTGGATTGTGAAGGACTTGTAAAACATAAATCCAGAAGGAACCATTAGATCATCTAATCTGATCTCTAGTATATGATAAGTCATTATATCTGACTTACGTAGCCCAGTAATGAGCTCAGAGTCAGACAGTAAGAATGCTTCAACTTCTGCTAAAAATGGAAATGTTACCTCTTTGACAACTAACTGCAGGCAGGGCTCCGATGGCCAAAGTAATTGCTAGTAGCTTCCATTAAGGTGATCCTATACTTTGTGAAATTATTATTATGTCTTATGAAATAAGATGCAGCGACACCTACTATTTAGGGCAATGAGAAGACAGCAGTCTTTCCTTCAGCTTCTTCCTCATTGTGGCAGAAATGCAGTCTGGCCCCAGCTTTGCCTTGGGGATCAACCACCGACAGAGGCTTTGACATGGAGAAACAACTGTAAAAATCCTCATGAGCTGAATTGTGTGATTTGTTGTCTACAGATCCAAGCTGAGTTAAGCTAATGAAGCTGCTGCCTAATTAAACTGCATATTTTTTTTTCTTGCCTTTTGCCTGTCAGGGACAACAGTTGTGTTTGGCCAGTACTTACCCTGGTTTCTCATTACTTTCATTGGTAGTTTTGTTCCAATGGTTAATCATTTGCATTGCTGAAAATAAAATATTGTTAAAGGTGCCTGACTTCGTGTTTGAATTTATCTTGCTTCAGTTTCCTGCCACTGGTTCTTCCTATGACTTATTCCACTAGTGAAAACAAGCCAATTAATATCCTAACATACTTTATTCAGGTCACCTTCCAATCTTACTTCTGACAGTCTAAGTAGATACTGCTTCAGAAGTCTTGCATAACAAGTAATTTTTCTGCAGTACTTAGACAATGTATGTATGTGGCTTTGCTTTTTACCTTCTTTAGTTTCACAAATGAACCATGGATCTGTATGGAGCAACACAGCACTGATTTCACCAGCAATGAACACTCAGGCGAACTCCCAACTTACCTGCATCTACATGCTCTGGATCACACAAAACTTTTGGCTAAACTTGGCTTGGTTTGGTTTGGTCACACTTTCAGTAGCAACATGTATGGCCCATACAATTGTTATTTCCCATTCTATAGATCTATTTTTTTTTTTCTATATGCAAAACTCTGGCTATACTATTTTAATTGTCTGTTTAAGTTCTACCGATTCTATTTAGCTATCAATACAAAACTTACCAAGAAGCAACTGAGAAAGTTATTGAATAACTTTGGATTCAATACAAAAAACTAGTAGAAACTCCCTAAGTAAAACCCCTTTCACAGAATCACAGAATCACAGAATGCTAGGGATTGGAAGGGACCTCAAAGGGACCTCATCTAGTCCAATCCCCCTGGTGGAGCAGGAACACTTAGATGAGGCTACACAGGAACATATCCAGGTGGGCTTTGAATGTCTCCAGAGTAGGAGGCTCCACAACTCCCCTGGGCAGCCTGTTGCAGTGTGCTGTGTGCTTCTCACTGTGAAGAAGTTCCCTCTCATACTTAAGTGGAACGTCCTGTGTTCCAGTTTGTACCCATTACCCCTTGTCCTATCATTGGTTGTCACTGAGAAGAGCCTGGCTCCATCCTCGTGACACTTACCCTTTATATATTTGTAAACATTAATAAGGTCACCCCTCAGTCTCCTCTTCTCCAAACTAAAGAGACCCAGCTCCCTCAGCCTTTCCTCATAAGGGAGATGCTCCACTCCATTCATCATCTTTGTTGCCCTGTGCAGGACTCTCTCAAGCAGTTCCCTGTCCTTCTTGAACTGAGGGGTCCAGAACTGGACAAAATATTCCAGATGTGGTCTCATCAGGGCAGAGTAGAGGGGGAGGAGAACCTTTCTTGACCTACTAACCACCCCCCTTCTAATACACCCCAGGATGCCATTGGCCTTCTTGGCCACAAGGGCACAGTGCTGGCTCATGGTCATCCAGCTGTGACCAGGATACCCAGGTCCCTTTCCCCTACACTGCTCTCTAGTAGGTCATTCCCCAACTTATACTGGAACCTGGGATTGTTCCTGCCCAGATGCAAGACTCTACACTTTCCTGTGTTATATTTCATTAAATTTTTCCTTGCCCAACTCTCCAGCCTGTCCAGGTCGCGCTGGATGGCAGCACAGCCTTGTGGCGTGTCAGCCACTCCTCCCAGCTTGGTATCATCAGCAAACTTGCTGATAGTACACTCAATTCCCTCATCCAAATAGCAGTTTCTCATTTATGAGTTATTTTTTTATTACCATGTTAATTATTTTTTTATTTAGCTACATGTTTCTCTCTGATATCTCACAGCATTAATGTTTTTGTCAGTGTTAGTTATTAAATAGATTAAAATTATAAATTCATACATTAATGCCTCATTCATACATCCTAAATGCCTCAGTAATAATTCAGCTATTTAGTTACCTTTTTGAGGGAAATTTGTAAAAGGTTTGTTTGACAAGACTTATTTGCTATAATACCACATTGAATGGCATTAATTATATTCCTAAACAAAATTTGCAGTAAACAGCTGGTGAACAATCCATCAAATAAAATATATTTGCACAATGTATTTGGCCTCTGTCAAGAGAAGTCTGTAGGAGTGTTTCCATCGATTCTGTGGACTTTGGATAAGGCCTTTATCAAACACTTTAAAATAATGTGCACATTAATTTCAAAAGGCAGTCTGTTCACTGACACTCGATGAACATGGAGAGAACTAGATTTAGAGAGAACGCTTACTCGCTACAAATGATTCATCCAGCATTAGAGAAGATATATCTATAAAGAGTACTGAAATACTGAAGTTAACACTATTTCAAGGTCTTTCCCTTGCACTTCAAGTTTATAATTACTGTTCATATTTTGTTGGCTTTTCACAGACAGCACTGTTAAAAAGAAGTGGAATGCTTCAATAGCTAGTAAGCAGATAAATAGCACAAGACTCATGGGTTATCCTCAGTAGGGATTCTTTAGAAAATGCTAGATGAGAAAATGAATACCCTGTTGCTAGGTTACCTTTGTTTCATTTAGTGCCATAATTATTTGTTGCTTAAAGAAAAGCATTGACATTTCCCTCTTAGTCTCTGCCATATGGAAGAGAGGCTTTTAAGATTCTCTTATGAGAGGCACACATTTATAATATATACCTTTATGTTCTCCACTTGCAAGAATCAACATGCTGGGGGATAATCAACACATTTCAGGCTTCAAAAACTTCTACTGTGCCATTCCAAAATAATTCTAATATTCCTGACAGTTTATTTTTAGAAGCAAATACAATTCTTTACTACTTTATGATATGTTTCTGTACTTTTTAATCAGTCAGGAAATGTGCAGGATAAAATTATCTGTCACACACTTTAATCACTATGTAGAACTGTTGTTGCCTTCTGGAGGGTTAACAAAACAGATGGCATGAGTGCATGGGCTCATATTTCAATTTTTAAGCACATTAAGCACCAGAGGTCTTATTTGGGTCCATATGATTTTTTATATATTTACCTTAAAAACCAATAAGGAAATAGTGTAAATTATAACTGAGGATAAAAGCTAATGTCATCTTAAATATGTGCAGTTGCAGATATGTGGAAATGTTTTCCTGAATTTTGTGGCAAGCCATTTCCACCTGAAGACCTCAAAGTATATCTGCAAACTTCACACATCATTTGAACAACATTTTATTCCTGAAACAAAGAGGTTAAATGGCACTTGAAACAAGTTCAGAGAGTTTAAATGACTCAACCAACATCACAAACTGAGTCAGTAGCAGAGCTAGGGACAGTACTTGGATCCAGTATTGGATCCTGATTCTTAATAATGTATATTAGACAAAATCTGAAGACGAGATATGAAACCTTTAACATTCTCTCTTCTTCCAGTGCCAGTCACAGCTTGTCGTCACAAGCATGTGGGTACAGAAGTAACCGGGAGAGCAGTTTGCACACAGCAACAGTGCCGTGGCAGCCAGACTGTGTGAGCACCAGCATGAAGTGTCCTGTGGCTGTCAGCATAAAGTGGTGATGTCCCTCTTCAGTGTTTGTGCATGGTAATAATGGAAGCCACAGAAGGGTGTCAAAGAGGGCATTTCAGCCTTTCCTATCTGTATTACCTTTTGACTGACATCTACAAAAACTTGCAAGAATAAGGTTTGTGGTTTTGTTTGTTTGTTTGTTTTCTATAAAGATTCACACAACCTATGCTTGGTGATAGACACATTGAGTCTGTAGTACCAATACAGTATGAACTCCTCCATGACTACAGCCAGCAATGCATGTTTTGTAACACAGAAAGAGTTGTCCAGTAATTTTTAAAAAATTTGGCGGGGGGCAGGGAGGAGGAGGAAGTGGGAAAATATCCACAACAACTCTGAAGTTTCTTCTCTAGAGTCAAAGGGACAATAGTTCTTCCTCCATTCAAATTCTTGACTGTACAGTCCAAATGTTAACTACCTGAGCAATGAACAAACAAGATGCTGGCATAAACACAAGAAAGGTAACCTATTCATAAATACAGCCATGAAGATGATTAAGGGAGTGGAATGTCTCCCTTATGAGGAAAGGCTGAGGGAGCTGGGTCTCTCTAGCTTGGAGGAGACTGAGGGGTGACCTCATTCATGTTTATAAATATGTAAAAGGTGAGTGTCACGAGGATGGAGCCAGGCTCTTCTTGGTGACAACCAATGATAAGACAACTGGCAACCGGTACAAACTGGAATACAGGAAGTTCCACTTAAATATGAGAAGAAACTTCTTCACAGTGAGGGTGACAGAACACTGGAACAGGCTGCCCAGGGAGGATGTGGAGACTCCTTCTCTGGAGACATTCAAAACCTGCCTGGACACCTTCTTGTGTAACCTGATCTAGGTGTTCCTGCTCCGGCAGGGGGATTGGACTAGATGATCTTTCGAAGTCCCTTCCAATCCCTAACATTCTGTGATTCTGTGATTCTGTAGGATGTCCTTTCTGTTACAGCTCTCCCTCACTCAGCAAAGTAGTTACCTTATTTCTTGCTTATGTCTCTTTTTAAACAGCAACTGTTTCACTGTCATTTGACAATAGACATAGGTTCAGTGTTTGACAAGCAGTCAGAAATAAGGAGATATATCCTTGAAAAATAAACAGTGTTCTGGTACATAAAACACTACCAAGAGATAGAAACAAACTAAAAATATCACATTTCTTTAATCATTTCCCTTACAAGGTTACTGAATCAAAGAGAAAGTCCTGGTTTTATTTCAGTATCATTTCACCTTGCCTTTATCAACTCCCATGCTGCATTTTTACATTTTCTATCTATTTAAGGACCCACTAAGGAACTTGTTCATACACTCTTACTCATTTATCTTTGTCACTTGTAATTACCACAGCGGCCATTTTCTTCCTTGTGCGTATTCCCGCTCTGCTCCTCTTTCTTTCTTTCCTCCTAGGAGTGTGGCACTCTTTATTCCAGGCACCCTTGGCTGTACCATCTGCAGGAAGATCAAAGATAGGGTCATATCCATCTAATAACAAGAAAGGAAACAATACTGTAGGTGAACACTCTATTAGCCTCCTTCTTCATTTTATTCAGGTCAGTGCTCAGGGACTTTCAGATGTCTTTGAACAAATGGATGTGAAAATGAAAGACAAGTTACAAAGAAATAAGTTTCTTTTCTTACGCAAGTTAGGCTGATAGGTTGAGCCACGCTAGTGTTACAATATTCTTTTCCCTGGGCAGCTCAGGAAGTATCTTCTCCGAACAATCCTCACCCTTCAAAATAAAGCATAAAAATCTGCTTCCATCTTGAGACTTGCAGCTATTAAAAAATGTCCAGAGGCAATAAACTGAAGACTTGTGTAGGATACTGAGGGCATTTTTTATTGACAGGAAATCAGTCTTCCATGATAGCTGAACTACAAGATCTCTATAGAGAGAGGACTAATTTCTCCACTGGTGCAAATAGGCAGAGCTTTACTGTCTCTGGTGGTGCTGCATTAGTTTATCCCAGCAGAGAATTTGAGTTAAATCTCTTATTACTTTGGATGCCTGGAACTGAAAGGTTGGGTCACTCCACTGCAAAAGCACCCTGAGAATAGGGTGTCAGTGAAGGGGGATGTCTGGCTCCATCTTGGACCCTGTCTTCTGCACCCCAACTCCACAGCATGACAAATCAGGAAAAACAGGGAAAGCAGTGGCCATTTAGTTTCGGCTTAGGAGACTTTTTTATTTATTTCTGTCCAATCTGCTTCCATGACTTTTTGGTTCAGCTGACCACCCTAAAGACTAAAGTAACTGTTGTGGTCCTCTTAGTACATCTGAGTTGAGCCGGTATCTAACTGAGGCAGCCTGTGTGTGTCTTGTTGAAAAATGGTTACATAAACTTAGACACTGCATTGTTTGCTGCTATTAAACCGAGGAACATGACAATATTCTGGGAAAAAGTTCCAAATGCTTTTCTTGGGTTTTTTTTGTTTTGTTTTTATTTGTGTGTGGTTTGGATTTTTTTGTTTGTTTGATTGTTTCCCAAACATAACATTCCTTACACATATTTCAGATAAAGTCAGTGAAAGCACGGAGAAATATTTTCAAAACAGAAGACTGAAAAAACCCACAAACATGCAGTTATGTCAATATATGTGCATAGGAGACATTTTCTAGTGCTGATAACACAATCTCAGACACTTTGTCTAATGCTGAGTGTTGTATTAAAGTCCCATAAAGAAGTATGTCTTCAGTATGTGTAAAGTTACGTAAAATGTCATTGCTATTGACTTTTGCATCCCCTAGCTGAGGGCTTTCTCCTTTATTGAATTATTTTTTTCCCAGATGGGATTATATGAACTCAACTTTTCATCTGTGGGAAAGTCCCAAGCAATGTAAAATAAAAGGTCTTCCTACTGCAGTATTCTAGAGGATGTTTCAATGTTCTTTTTGGTAGCAGCTTATTCTTCACTAAACTCAGTAAGTTCTTAAGTGTGGTCTCAAAAACCACAAATTATTAATTTCTCAGTTCAGTAGGTCATCTAAATAAATGCCTGACTTCATGAATATGGGTAGTTTATTTGAAGTTATTGAGAGTATTTTGCCACATGGCTAACTCTAAATTAATGGTAAGAGCTTTGCTAAATTAGGATCATTATACATATACAATCCATATGATTTTTCCTAAATGTATTCCCTTAATATAGTAAAGCATACTATTCTGTTGCTACATTAACAGTATTTAAGGAAATTAGTTGATGCATTCAATGATTTTGTGTTGGAAAAGAATAATAATTCCCATCTTTCAGAGTTTCTTTAGGTAGTTATTGTGATTCATTATATGTTTTTAAAAATAATTGAGCGAGTCAGTAGTGCTGTCAGGTGCATTGTACTAGGCCTGTCTGCCTGAGTAGAACTTGGGTAAGAAAAATAAAAACATCACAAAACTTATTTTTTAATACCTATCACACTTTAATATGTAATGCTACTAGTTACATACTATACTTTTCAAAAGAGAAAATAAAAGACAGCATTCAACAAGGCGTTGCTGTAATCAAGCACTATTATACAGCTCCTTGCCACTGTTTAGAGTACCAGATGTCTCATTTTCATACATACAAATGTTGAGGTAGCAATAATTGCATAGGAATAGCTGTTGGGGCCAACGTTTTTGTTGTTGTTGTAGGTTTTTTTTAGAGCTTGTATTCTTTGAAATAACCCACTGACATCTGGAAAACTATTGCTAAGCAAGTGCCAGCACTTCATCAGACTATCATGTGGCTACATTGGCTCAACAGACTTAATTGGAACAAAGCCAGGCATAGTAATTTAAGCTATAGCTGCAGCACAAAATAAATAACTAAAAATAGAATGAGTTAGTTTAATATACAAATAAATTACAAGTTGGGGATAAACAGACCAACAACAAAACAGTATCTCTTGCCACATTCAAATGAGAACAAGCTGTCTTTTTCCTCCAGGATGTAAAGGAAGAGAGGCTGAGAATATGAGCCTATGAATTGATGCTGATGCAAAATATTCCTTTCGGAGCTGAGATATTTTGAACCAGATGACAAAAGTCTATTATTTTCAGGGCAGCTCATTAAAATGTATGAAGGTGTTGCCAGTATTAGAAAGATACCACTTGCAATAAAGTCAGTAAACTTCAGAGAAGGTCATACCAGAGATCTTACATCAGGTGAAAAACACCTATGTGGTGTTATAATGGGACTCAAGAATGTGCTGGCAAAAATTCAGATTTCGTAGGTCACCTGTCATCATGACAGTGACTGCTAGTTGTAAGAGAAGATGAACGTATTTTAAGAGAGCCCTCTGTGGATTCAGCAATTGTCTTCAGCTGCACCGTGTCAGAGCCCTTGTCTATTCCAAAATAAGTTTGGAACAGCAGCACAGGGATGCTTTGCCAAGTGCTCTGGACCATGCAATTCCGTGGACAGTGAAATAACGTGGTCAGAGACTAACATTTTGTAGACATGCATGTTCGAACAATTTGGAGCTCAAAAATCTGTATTTATGGTCAAAGTTGTCGAAGGATTTTGTTGAATTGCTTTTGCATTCTGCTGGAAAAGTGCTGTCATTATTAATTGATCCTTCATTTTGCTGTTTTACAGGCCGTTCTCTAAATTGTCACAAATCACAGGCAAATTTTAAATTATTTGGGACAGGAGCTGTCATTGGATTCCTACTTGTAAAGTGCCTAACACAGTAGTTTGCCTCTTGCTCTGCCTAGAATATCAATTTTAAATAAAATAACCATCACCTATCTCAAATAACCTTTACCTGAGATAAACATAAACAATACAACGTACACAGGCTTGCAGTAATAAGGTAAAAATCAGTATACATTCTCCATATGAACTGTCCTTATGCAGATTAATGACCTAGGAGGGATGCTGATGAAGTTCAGTCTTTGTGTAGGATGGACAAGCACTTAAGGTCTTGAATGAAATGTTTTCTTAGGCCTGAATAAACTATTTTCTTAATAGTTGAAAAGAGGACCGTATGACCAGATTTTCCATTCATTTTTTTTTGCAAAATGATCCAGAAGTATGTTTAATTGTTCATCTTTGATAGCATATCCTTTTCTAGAAGAACAATAAAAACAACATCAACCACAACAGTAATAATACAGCACATATAAGCAATTGCAAGTGTCTTAACAAGCACATTCACAATTCAGTTCATGTTGATATATGAACTACAGTTTCCATTTGAACTACTGCAGTCTGTAGTTACAACCAAAGACAGGTCTTCCAACCTTTGCTTAAAAATATCAGGACAAAAGCAAATGAGTAAACTGTCTAAGACCTTGCTAAAATTTCTTAATTGTTGTAGTTTTAATCAGTTGAGTCTTTCCATGCAAGCTAAAATATAGCAAGCCCCAAGTCAGATCATAAAAGCCAAGTCTAATTTTCAGCTGATATTCAATCCTCTGACCACATATGGGTTTCCAGCAACCTGTGAAGCAACATAATCCTGTAAATCACAATGCACAACTCGGAAATATGAGTTCCCAGGAAATCGCTAGTTTAAATGTTTGGTTTAATTTAAAGAAAACCAACAGCTCCTGGTCATGCTCTAACTTGAATTGAAACCTTTAAAACAGTCTACTTTCAAAAGCAGCTGGAAAACAGTGCTCCTGGTTATGTATATTAACAAGATGGGTACTACTTAAAGTATTTTTCATTGCATTTTTTCTTAGAAATTAATCTTTATTAGCAAAACACAAGGAAAAAAAAATCAGAATGACCAATATTGAACTTTGGCTGAAATAAAGGCAGCAGTTTCACAGATGTTTTCCTTTAATTTCTGAAATAAAGCATTCTTATTTTACTGCACTTTTTCATCATACTGTACTTGAGCAAACAGCTGATTAAAACAAATGGTTGGATCATTTGTGTGGCTAACCATATGGAATCCTGAAAAGTGAATTTCGGGTATTGAAAACTGGACTATCGTTAACTAATATTTGTAAAAAATACTGTAAAATTGCGTTACGGATTAAGGCAAGGTGGAAATGAACTGTGGCAGATGCTCCCTGTTATCCCTTCATTTCCCACCACCCCTTCCTTTAGATTGGAAAGATGATTGGAAAGATAAGAGGAAAGGAAGAGAGACTTGCACTTCAAGTTGGAGAGTTTTAAAGGGTTTTACTAATGCTACTAATACATAGAGAATATACACAAAATATACAAAACCAATCTCAAGTGCTCCATGTGGAGTTGGCGTCACTCCAGCAGCAGAGCTGGGTGTGCGGAGCTGGCGGCTCCAGCAGGTGCAGCTCAGGCCCCCGGAAGTCATGGGCGGGACTTCACAGCAAACCGGAACCTGGTTGCAGGGATGCAGGGCCTGAGGCCTGTAGGTCACAGGCAGACAGACAGGGGTCTCTCTAGATGCCGGCCATGGTCGAAGAGAGCTTGACCCTCGCGATCACCCTCTTATATAGGGGGTATGAGGATTATGGGATGGAATACTTCTGTTGGTCAGTTCTAGTCACCTGTTCCATCCACCCCTCCTCAAACACACCCCTCTCACAATGGAATGTGGGAAAACTTACCAGTCTTTCTTGGCTACCATAGTAATAAATCTAAACATGAGCTTCTTCAGCATTCCGTTGGTCTTCTTATCAGCACTGAGTACAGCATCCTAGGAAAAAATATGCAGGCTAGAACTCAGAAAAGTACAGCCACCTAGAAGAACTTAGCGGAAAGAAAAGTCACTGAAAGAGAACTGGTCTTGTTTTTAACAAAACCAGAACAAATTGACGCTGATGATTCATAGTATTGTAGAGGTCAAGCAGTCCAGTGCTCAGCCCCTGAAACAAGCTGATCAAATCCAGCCACAACAATTTCAGTCATTTTGGTAAAAGCTCTCTTAATTCTGTCGTTGTCCTTGTGATCTTAACAAATCTGTACCCCTACATTGTTTCCACTGTATCATCTTCACCATCACAAAATAATCGCTTTATGATTCTCCATGAAGCTTTACCCTTTCTCACAATGGAATCTGGCAGATAAAATTTTGAGCAGGCAGCTTGGCACCAGAAATGCTGACTCTCCAGCAAGAAAATATCTTCTAATTTGCTGTACAAATCACATATCCTGGAGCTTCTTCTGACTTCCTGGTATCTCATTTGGAGGATCTTACAGCAAATAAATAAAAGCCAAAATTCATATATAAGCAATTGCCCATTAGACCAGAAAAAAAAAAATCTCTTACATGGATATTCATTAAGGATCATTAGAAAATAAATTTGAATTTTCTTTCTTTGTACTTGTGATTTTGCTCCCAAAATAGCTAAACTTTGGGGTTGAGTTGTATTCTGCCAGAATCAACTGGTGCATCTAGGACTCCAAATGCCCAGGAAACAGTTTTTCTATTCCCCGCCCTCTAGACAAGTAGCTAAAGCATCTCTTCCGATCTCCATTCATGTGATGACGTAAGGAAAGACACAATGTCCTGTTACTAAGAATAACAGATCGCAGTGATCAGTCCTACCCTTATTAAAGTTAATATGTAGCTGGGCAATTGAGACAACAGAGCAGTGGACAGGAAATTAACTTCGGTAACATCAGGTTCCAGGTTTTTTTCTGTGATTTGGGATAGGAAAAGGAAACAAATGCACCACTTTTAAAGAAAATAAAGATGATTTAAAATTTTGTGCTGGTCATTTTGACAAAAAAATTAATACTTTGGTAGTGATGCAGACATGCAGACACCATGTCTTTTAACTAATTCTTCATGAAAAAAACAGTGTTTCACTTGAAAAATTCACTACTTCAGTCAATCAACATCATCAGGAGGTAATCAAATTCCATCAGCACAACAGTATTGTAAAGTTAATTTTTGCAAATCTCTAGTGTTACCCAGGCTTTCAAAAAAAAAAAAAAAAAAAAAAAAGGAAAAAAAAAAAGGAAAGTATGAAGTGTTTCTAACTCTGAGAAATCTCATATAATTAGGCCTCCAGTTGCATACATTTTTAATATCATAGTCAACATGGTAATTGACATACATGATTCTGGATCACACTTCAGATTTTAAATGATTTCACTCGACTGAAATGTGTTTAAGTGCGCTGTCCAGACACTTTAAGTAATTCAGCTTTTAATGACTATCCATCTCTCCAGTGCTAACTTTGAAGTTAAAATAGTCCTAGAAATAATGTAATTTTCCCACATTCTCATTGGGTTATATTCAGAAGTTTCTTAAATATTTTACTAAAGAACTCTTCCTGACCCCAACCACAGCAAAAATGTGAAAAGATTTTACTTACAATAATTTTATGTCTTGTAGTTTGCTAAATTCATTTAGATGATCAGGACCTCAAAATCAACATTGATTACTGAATCTGAAATACTATCAAAGTAATAAATGAGGAGGTTGAAACAGACATAAAAATACAAGATGCAGCAGTGAGTTCCTAATAATTAATGTTTCCAAGATTGCAATGTCTAAGATCTTAAAGATATAATAATGTTCCTATGAATCAAAATTAGTAGCTTGGGAAGTTTTGTTACCCAGTGTGCCCACAGTTCACTAGGCCAAAAAGGAGCATGTACAATCCAGTGCCAGATAACATTTAATTCACTAGCAGTTAGCAGATACATAATTGAATACTTCAGATTAATCATACTTTGCCATAGAAATCTCTGAACTCTGAATGCAAATAAAGAACTAAAAGACTATATAATCAACTCAGTTAAAATAAGCAAATCCATGTTTTCAGTTATTATTATACATTATGTCCAGTTGCAGACAGAAGCTGTGAGGTTTTCACAATTTTAAAAATGCAAACAGAAAAGCCCAGGATGTAACCTGGAGTAATGGTCTAAACCACTTCAGTATAAATCTGTTACTAACAGAAAATTATTGAACCATTGCTGTAATACACCTTATTTCTTCATTAAGAAGGACAAGACAAGTTTGTCACAACCTTATGTAACAACAACAGTTTCAATTTTTCTTTCAATTCTCTATGTTCAACTCACCTTGCAGCCAAAAATTTTGCTGAAATAGTATTCATTAAGATTTTGACTGCTTTTGTTAATGATTTTAGACAACGCAGACACTAGTAATAGGGCTTCACTGAAAAATGCAGAGTTGTGATGATTTTAAAGGGATTGCTTCGATACAAGAAACAGGTTGTACAGGCTCTGGACAGTTATTGCACAGGAAAAGTCAGTGTAGCTCCCTTACCTCTTTCCTTTAACTGTCATCTTTCCGTTTCAGATGCCCTCTTCTCGTCAGAACCACTAAAGGCCAAGTTACCTAGAAAGTTATGTTCTATCACCAGCATGTCTATTTTTTTTTTAAAAAAAAAAAAAAGAATGTACTAGGTTTACTTTAAATAATCTTCTTTTTCTTTATATGATATTCTTAATAGAATCAGCCAGGAATCATTTTATTGATTGTCCCCTAAAGATTTTGTTTGATTGTGGACCAAGATGCATGACCTTCTTCTGCTTCAAGGTACATTTTAGTTAATCACTATGAGTAGAAATGATCGAGACAACACAGACTTTGTTTGACAAGTGGGGTTTTTATTGCATTTTTATTTGTTGTTTTGTTTGTTTGTTTATTTTTTCCTTCAGAACTTTATTTAACTGTATTTAAGTGTGCGAGCTCAACTAACCTCCATGTCATTCCTTCCATGGACAAAGAAGCCCCATAAACCTTCCCCTCAGGCAGAAAGATAATCTTTTTTAAAAAATACAGGCTTTGCAATATGCCCTGTAGGTCAACTAAGCACTTCACAGGCTGAACCTAAATTTGCCAAAGTACAATGGCAGTGTCATTCAGCAAACTGACAGAAATTCAGCGTGAAAAGATGTCACATTTCCACTCCTCAGAATGGAAATCCTACGGTAGAAATAATCAATCCAGTCCTTCTCTAGAAAGTTTAATTGTAAAAACATGAAACTTGTACAAAAAATATCAGCCCTCCAAATTCTAGCGCTGGTAGTCCAGTATTCCCTTTATTACTGGTATCATCTTCATTCTCACAGCCACAATTCTCTGTTGCAGGCAATGACTACAGAAACACTGTGATACCAGCATGATCACATAGTCCTTTTCCTAATACTTGTAGAAAATGAGAGATGACAATTTTTGCAGAAATAATCAGAAGAAAGAATGGAGGGCAAATCCAAGAAATACCATTAAAGTTTGAAGGGTAGGACCCCTTTCCTGGAGGCAGGATAGTTCAGTAGCACTTTTTCTTCCCTAGGATCTGTGATTACTTGGCTGCTGGTTCCTGCCACTATGGTAAGTGGAGGAATCGCTCATCAGTTCCAGACCAGTATGTGTTCCCAGGGTGCAGAACAGATCTGGATGCCTGTGACTTCAGGTTGCATTTTTCATGGGTGGAGACAGCAAGAACAAACTGGTATCAAAGGTACTGAAAACAGTTTCAGAGAGACAGAGAATTCAGCAGAACTTGATCCATGACATTTACTTGGCTTTATCTCACCAAAGTAATGTGCACTACTGATTTTCAAAGCACTGATATGAGAAGATGAGTTTTAAAAACCTAGAGGGTAAGTAGGACACACACCACCTAGTACATGCTGAATTTGTATAACTTCTCTAGGCAGCGGGCAGGCTATTATAACTTTATTGTTTCAGGATATAAGCCTATTATACTCCGCAAATGAATACAGTGACATTTTGCTGTATCGGTTGAAAAGATTAACAGTTCACAAAGCAAACTGCCGAGTGCGGCAAATTAAATACATTAAAATGTGCAAGCTTAAAATTCTATACTCCCTGTGCTATAAACTTACATACAATACAGTTTAAAGGGTCTCAGTGGCTCAGTTAATAATGCACTGGCCTGTCAGCTTCCTGGATGCAATTTAAGTCTGTTAGGTTGCAGTAAGCCATGACAGGGTGTGTTTTTCTCAGCTATTAATGAATGCAGTAGGTAAATTGTGCAGTAAGAAGGTGGCCCTGAGGTATATTAGTGTCACAGTAAATGTGCTAGGATTATTTTAGATGTTATTATCAAAGAGACAAAAAAAAAAAAAAAAAAAATATTTTGGATGAATCTCAAACAGCTCACAAGTTCATTGTGGAAAAGGACTGGAATAAGTTGGGGAACAACCTGTTAGAGAGCAGAGTAGGGAAAAGGGACCTGGGGGTCCTGGTGGACAACAGGATGACCATGAGTCAGCACTGTGCCCTTGTGGCCAGGAAGGCCAATGGCATCCTGGGGTGTATTAGAAGGGGGGTGGTTAGTAGATCGAGAGAGGTTCTCCTTCCCCTCTACTCTGCTCTGGTGAGACCACACCTGGAATATTGTGTCCACTTCTGGGCCCCTCAGTTCCATAAGGACAGGGAACTGCTAGAGAGAATCCAGCGCAGAGCCACAAAGATGATGAATGGAGTGGAGCATCTCCCTTATGAGGAAAGGCTGAGGGAGCTGGGTCTCTTTAGCTTGGAGAAGAGGAGACTGAGGGGTGACATCATTAATGCTTACAGATATATAAAGGGTGAGTGTCACGAGGATGGAGCCAGGCTCTTCGCAGTGACAACCAGTGATAGGACAAGGGGTAATGGGTACCAACTGGAACACAAAAGGTTCCACTTAAATTTGAGAAGAAACTTCTTCTCAGTGAGGGTGACAGAACACTGGAACAGGCTGCCCAGGGAGGATGTGGAGTCTCCTACTCTGGAGGCATTCAAGACCTGCCTGGACACTTTCCTGTGTAATCTCATCTAAGTGTTCCTGCTCCGTCAGGGGGATTGGACTAGATGATCTTTCGAGGTCCCTTCCAATCCCTAACATTCTGTGATTCTGTGATTCTGTGTGTATACTGAGATACAGTCTCAGTTTAAACCAGTGAAAGCTTTAGCAGAGCCTCTTCTCATGTGACTTGTCATTTTTAAATGTTTTCTGTAATGATGCTTACCTGACAGAAGAACTAGGCCTAAGCACCATCTGAAAACTGCAAGAAAATAAGCATTAAAAAGACCATAAATCCTTGCAAGTCCCAAGGATTTAATGTGGAAATACTCCAGTAGCTAGAAGAAACAGTCCCCAACACAGGAAACACAAATATTTCAAACCAAACAGCTCAATCTCAGCTAATATTAATTAGCATTGGTATGGATAGAATTGCCCTACTTCCTGGGACAAGTGCTGTCTGACCTCCTAAACATCCACACAAAAGTGATGGGCCTTTTGACTGAAATTCTTTAGCAAAACAACATGGTATTGAAAGGTCTGATTAAAAAGCTAACAAAAAAAATCCAAGGGTGCATACAGAAAAATAGTCAAGTCTTCCTCTTGAAAAGAGACTCAGGATTTTCTTTCACTTAGTCCTTTTATACCAACCTGTTCATTTTACAGGTTCTGAAAAGTATTAATATTGACATGCAGACAGGTGGGCACATTCTATCAAACTGGTTTAAAAGAATCGGTGCTAGAAAATTATGCACACAGATGTTTGCATTCATCAGTTCCTGTCTACAAGTTCTCATTCCAACTGCAGGTCTAGACCACGGCTGAAAAACACAGCTGTTAGGTAGAGCAAGAAGATAAACCATGAGAAGTACATTTACAGAGCTAGCTTCACATCCTCATGGAAGTTCAGGTTTGTTTCGATGCCAGAACCAGCTAGAGGATTTGGCTACAATGTTTTTAGCCATGCCTGATGTTTACATATTCCCCTAAATATTGTTTAATATCTCTTTGAGTATGTGGACAGACCCTTTTCCCCATTCCAACTTTCTTTGCTCTGCTTCAGAAGACTCTTAACTGGTGGCAACACACTAATCATCTTGCCAGCACAAGCAGAGCTTAGCAAATCCTCAGCTACTTTCATAAATTCTTCATTGCAACTCCTGATGTTACTGCAAAAAAAAACCAAAAATGGTTTCAGATTAAGAGTTCATTGAGTACACTTTAAAATGTGACAAATTCTAAATCAGTGTAAGTCTTGTTTTCCAAACGGTGTAAAAAAATGATGCTCCTACAGCATTCCTGAGTCCAGGTATCCCAGCTGCCTAGATGGTAGGTCTGGCCCAAGCTTTTTAATTTCCTCTGTACAGAAATCAGGACAGTTGTCAAAGAATCTATGTCCAAATTCAGGAACATGGCAGGATTTCACACTTTCATTTTTGTTTTTATAAGATAATGGCATTATTTGTTCAGTACTCACTACAAAATTTTACAGTCAAACATTTCTACAGAAAGGCTGTAATTCATTACTATGTTTTTATATGTTTTTGAAAAGAGAGGGCTTAGCATTTGACTAGTTGTGGCTTTTTCTACCAGTCAGCTTTATTACCGTTATACTTCAGCATAAGAGATATGCAGGTTGTTTTTTAAATCAAATGTTTTTGGGGGAATGGTGATCATTATATCATTACTCTTAAAAAAAAAAAAGACAAAAAACCACAAACTTATTAATATTATTAGAAACCTGTGAAGCAGTAACCTGTGTATCAAGACTCTTCAGTACACAAACACTTTCAAAGGACAGTAAAGGTTAAGATCTTATTCAAAGATAATTCTAATTTTACTCTGACAGTATAAGGAAAGCAGCATCTCTTCTGGAATAACCCCAGCCACATGGATTTCTGAGGATCTGACCCAGCACTCAGAAGCAAAATCAGTATAAGGCAGAAAGGAGGAAACCAGAATGAGGGAGCTGCAATAGAAAAAGAAGGAAAAGAAAGAAATAGCAAAAGAAATAACTGGAAATCAAAATCACAAAGTATCTGCCTGTGTCAAATTATAAAACCTACCCTGCTCCTAAGCTGCCAATTGTAAATCTCCCTTTGTCTTCAGGCTACTGATTTAGGAATGAAATCCCAAACAGCTGTAGGGATTTTAAATTAACTTATATGGATTTTTCCACCTATAAATGAAAATGGAAACACCAGTTCTTACTTCTACATGGTAGCAAGGATCTTGGATGTTCTCCAGACATTGTCCAAATTGCTATAGTCTCCCATCTTGCCTTTACAATTCCTCTGGCTTGACCAGGAAATAAAACAACTGATTCTTGCCAGCAGTTGACATAGCTTATAATTTTTAACCCTTTTTTTACCCTATCATGGTTTCTGTTTGTGCTGCAGCTGGACAGAATTTACTCAAGAACCAAAGTCTTAATGCAAAATCCTGGTTTGTTTTGATTTAAATACCTCTCAGAGGCTTTCTGCTGTGAAAATGGAGCCTGACAGCACTGAAAGTCCTGGCTCATGCCAGAAATCTCTAGATAGCTCCTTTGCCAGGAATCTGATATCCTGAAATTCCTGACACTAGGTGTAAGCCCATTTTCTTAGGCTCACAGGCCTTCAGGAAGGCAAAGCACTTCAGCTATATTCAGATGATATTTTCCAGCTTTTTCTATGGGAAATTTTGAATTTTTTTTTGTATTTTGACAATTTTCTCTTCCAGAATTTCAACAAAAGGATACTTCTGTTTCCAAGTACATCCACCATTTTTTTTCTTGTTTCAGTGAAAATATAAGCAATACTCAAATCAGTAAGACAGTCAAGAGTTCTGAATTTGAATTCTCCTGAATGTGATGATGTGGAGGTCACCTTTTGCATGTGCCAGGGAAGAGGAAGCTGCTTCTGGTTAGTCAAGAAAAAAAAAAAAAAAAAATCATACAAATAAGAAGAAAATAATGAAGAGAGAATAAAAATGATAGATCATTAATTCTAATGCAACTTTCAAGCCAAAGTCAATGTTTTCATAAGTTGCATCGTAAGACTTTACATAAAAGTTTGTGCTATTTAAAATTTACAGCCATAGACTTGCATACCTTGTTCTTGAAAATCACTGTATGGCAAAAAAACCACACACTTTCTAGATCAAATACAGGATTGATAAAAGCTGGCATTTTCTGTCAGCTTTAGAAGATACCTTCAAAAGTCAAGGATAAGGATATAATCTTTTACCAGTCCCTCTTCCTGAAGAATGTTTCAAATCTAAATTGTGTAAGCCTTTTAACTGTACTTGTAGCTCTAATGGAAATAGAAATCAGTAGTTTTATTAGCTTGAGTTTAAAAACAACCTAAATTCAAGAAAAAGGCTATTTATTCATCCACATGACACAGAAAATGCTTTGGGTTAAAGTACTTTCATTACAAAAGTGGTGGGAAGGTAAAATACAATTAGGCTCAGCTAGATCATTTTAATGTTTGATTATAACCAACTGAGCTGGGACAAATTATCGTGCTAGCACTAAGATCCTGGTGATAAGAAAGTTACATATCCTCTGTAGAATAAAATGTGAAATTTACATGCAAAGTGGTATGTTCTCTTGTTGCACACATATAACTCCCATTAGCATTAATGGGAAATATATGTGCGTATCAAGAAGAAAATATACCCCATTAAATTCCCAAACATCATGTCATTTTCTGACATCTTCTATTTTGATCTATGCTCATACAGCAAAAATTGTAATAACTCAGCTCATATATACTGGTTTTCATATGTAGGTCTCAAAGGATTTTATGAAGAATACATCCATGCAATTCAGACACCTGTGAGGAAACTGGAACTTAAGTTATGCCTATGGCAATGCCTTGCACGCATACCCCCCAAAACCCTGCAACAGATACCAGAAGCAATATTTGTATAGGAGCACAGAACTCAGCACAGGTGACTATATCATAATTCAACCCAGATAAAGTATTGTATACACACAATTAGTTTGTTTCTAAGAACATGTGTTGACTTCGCCTTGGCTAAGAGCCAAATGTCCATCCAGCTGTTCACTCACTCCCCCTCCTTGGTGGGATAGAGGGTAAAAATAGGATGAGAAAACTCATCAGCCAAGATAAAGACAGGGAGTTTGCTTATAGACTACTGTCACAGGCAGAACAGACTAATTTTGGGGAAAAATGGTTTTATTTATTGCCAGTTAAAATAGATTTAGGCAGTGAAAATCACAGACACACATTAAAACAACACCTTCCCTCTCCACTTCCTCATCCCCAACTTCACACCCTTATTCATGACTCCTCTAACCCTTGCCCCAAGTGGCAGGCTGGATGGGGTTATGGTTTGTCTCTGCAGACTCTTCCTTCACACACTTTTCCCCTGCTCCAGTGTGGGCTCTCCATGGGCTGCAGTTCATTTAAGGAAATATCCAGCTGCTCCAGCATGGGGTCCTCCAGAGGCTGCAACACAGATATCTGCTCCAGTGCCTGGAGTGCCACATTCTTTTCTCCTCCTCTTCCTTTTCATCCTTCTCTGACCCTCGTTGTTCTCTCTGCTGTTTCCAATTATTATTTTCCTCCCCATACATCTGGCATTTTCTGATCTTTCTTAAATATGTTTTCACAAAGGTGCTACCAGCTTGGTTGATGGTCTCAGCTGTGTCCTGCAGTGCGTCTGTTGGAGCTGCTTGGAACCAGCTGTGTCTGTCACAGAGCAGCCACTGGTGTCTTCTCAGAGAGGCCATTCCTGCAAGCTTTCCCACTGCCAGCATCCCATATAGAAGCAAACCACCTTACCCTGCCTAGACCAGGATTTCTGCATTGTGCCAGGTAATCATACTCTTTAAATCAGCTGGACCTGCTTCAGGTTTCTGGCTAAGGCTGCAGTTATTGACTACCTCAGACAGTATGTAAGAATATGGGCAAATACACCCTCTGTGAAGCTGAAAATCTCATGCACAAGTTATGTAATTTCAAGTAGTCACGTATTATGTCATGTTATGTCATATTTTAATATTTTTTAAAAGTCTACATTTTTCACATTATAAAGATTTATTACATTTTACCACTTACAATAGAGTAAAGCCTAAATGTCTTAGGTTGGACAAGAGCCTATGTGGTAGCAAGTATCCAAATAGTAGAGAGGTATTTCCTTTCTTCACCTCCTTAGCCTTCAAGGAACTGGACATGACAAAAATAGCTCAGGAAATAGGCCCAGATTCTAAAACTAATGCAGCACAGCAGTTCTGTGATTTCAGTAGAGATATGCCAATTCACACCTGCCAGGAAATCTGGCCTTCGCCCTTAAAGTGGTAATTGTAAGATGTATATCACTTCATGATAAGATTTATATTATCAAGCACATTCTGTGGAGTTTTCTTTCCTAGCTTCAGGGGAACAGATATTTACAGATGAGTCATTGACATGTCTTGAGCTATCATGGAATCTCCAGACAATCATCAACCTTTTCTTCCACAGCAGTAAAGGTAAAAGGAGCAGCATTTTCAGCTCTAAAATGTTGCTAGTTTATTGGAGATCATGTCCTCTACAGCTCTTCAGCCCTGTGATTAATATATTTGGATAATACTTAACTTTATATATAACTTCCATTTAGAGTGTTTAGGTGACCATGTTAGGAGTCATAATTGATTTCCTTAGGGGAAAAAAAAAAAATGGGGGATGTAAAACTCAGCAAAACACCACAAAGACAGGTTGAGAGGATAACGTGAAGTCAGAGAAGGCAGAAGTGAAAGGTTGCTAGAAATATTGAAAGTCCTCAGTCAAATGCCTCCCAGTATTGAAATAATGGTCTTTTCTTATATTTATATCTCTTTTCTTTGTAAAGATGTTCATAACCTTTTTTTCTTTTGGTAGTTCAACATGATTAAATTCCCTACTGAAATGAAAACAGTCAAAAGTGTCAATGGAAATATGTGTGCTTTGACAACTTCCAAAGTTTATCTGAACTATGTCCTTCAGTTTTCCAAGTCTGTAATAGCAGATTTGACTATAAAAGGTGATGTTTTCAAATGCGGTTATTGTTCAAGTAGCATATGTGCCAGAAAAAACTATCTGCCCTCTACAACAGGTTGAAGTACATGCTCTTCTTTCCTTCTCAATGCATAACTTTAAACATAAACAATGTGTTCCCAAATTTTAGTCCAATAAAGTAATCTGAAATAAACAACAATTGCATATTATTTTACACAAACATACTCACTTTCCCAAATGACTGACAAAAGAGAACTGTTGAAACGGGTGAAAAGTTGTTAAAAGCCCCAAAGTGATTGCTGTTTCATATAAAATGGAATTTTAGAGAGACAAATGGGTCACTTCAACAATTCTATTCTACTGGTGACAGTGGGCACTGAATGTAAAACAAGCCCTTAGTTGGTTAAAAGCAGCTTGATTCACAATTCAGAGTTATTGTGAGCACAGGTCAGATGCAGACTGGGGCCTGACCCAACCTGTCATTTGGCTTTCAACTTCTTGCTTTTTATTGGCTACTAGGCTCTAATTTTCATTGATTAAGACTAAACTGATTCTCCAGAATACTGAAGAAAACAATAACAAAATTGAAAACTTTGCAATTTGTCATATTAATGAATATACTGTAACTAATGACAAAGAAGAACTGAAAGAGACGCTGTCCAATAACTCAGTTCATCACAATATTAGTAACTCTGTTTAACAAAGAACAGAAGAGAAACTACAGGCTTCAGAAATATGCAAATTCATATGACCATGATAAGAGAATACATATTTGTATGAATAAAAATAATAACATGTCTTGATACCGGGAGGAATAAGTAGGTAGACATGCGGGATTAATTTAAAGAACAAAATCATAGAAAAAATACCAACAAGAAGTTCCACACCAAGAGGTAACTTTAAAGGTATACCAAGCTATATTAAAGATAAAGTTAGGGAGTCACAAAATGTCTCACAAGCTTTGCAGTTACAAGCAAAATACAGGTAACTTATGCTATTCATTAGTAAACATGTTTTAAACTCCACGTCTCCTCTGGATTGACGTTCTTGCCTTCACTGACATGAAGACTCTTGAATTACATACCCAAGCATTTTCTGACACAAAGAAACTACCCAGGAAAGGGAGAATCAGGACTAAAATTAGATAACACTGTTTCATTCTAAGTCTAGCCCTTCCTTTTATTTTTACCTGAAACTGTAGTGGTTAAAATAGTCATTGTTGAGAGGTAAGAGATGGAATTATTTATCCTCTGCACCAAAACCTGTATCTAGCACCTCCAGTAAGTACCCCAACAATCACAGCATGGTTGAGATAGGAGGAAAGGTATTTCTAAAATTCTCTTATTCAAGGCTTTTCCATTTCGCATAACATAAAGTAAAAGATTAATCAAACAAAACCAGAGAAAATGACCATAATTCCCCCATCCTGTGACTGCCATCTATGAGACCAGAGATGGGATTTGAGTTTCTGCTCCAGGATGAGAGTTTCAGTTTTAAAGCCATTTTTACAGTGAAAATTTACTTAGTTGCTGGGCAAGGACTGTCATCTTGATCTTGACTATCATGGGTGATTTTAGAAACTGTGAGGCTACAGAATTCTGGTTGTATTCTTTATCTGTATCTGTATCTCTGTCTTTTCTTGATCAAAGACTTTGCTGTTTGGGATTTCACATGTTTCTAGGATTAGAAGAAACTAAGAAGGATTTTAGTTCGCACTGAGTTACTTCTCAGGGAGAGAGGTTAGGCAGCACTTTGCCACCTGTGTTTTCCTGTAGATTTAAAATATATTTGGTATCCTGTGGCAAATTATATCTATAAAATTATTATTTAATGTGGTACAAGATTAAATCCTTACTCTTACTCTAGTAATTGTTAAAAGAAAGGATTCCATTCGTGCCATTTAGCATTTTAATTGCAGACTTTGTTCTTAGTGTGGATTAATTTTATGCCATATTATGTTCTTGTAATAATTTTGTTATGAAATGAAGTATCAGGGAATGGAAAATATATCATCTTATGTACAATATTTTATGAATTAGAATAATGTACTATAGTACCTTGACCTTTTCTGTATTCCGTAATTTGACTGAATGGTCATTGCACTTTTCCCTCATTAACAAACTGAATAACCAATAGCTGAATTGATGACATGGGCATGAAGTCACGAAATAGAATAATGAAATAGTCACAGCAGCACAGTATAGTAGATGACTATGTCTAAGAGAACACATGAGCCATTAAATCTCAGAACCAGTGAGAGGGACTGGAAAGAGAGCAGTAAGTGCACAAGAACAAAACATTTTCATGACAATAGAGCATGGTTAGCTTATTCTTACTAAGCCCTTGTTAAATTCTATTGCCATACAGAACTTTAGAGCAAGTGAAATATTAAGGCTTAATTTAAACAATAAACACATCATTAGAATAGACAAGGCTTAAAGTTTCTTTAACAAAGAATTTAATATCAAATATTCATAAGCAGATTTAAATTCAAATGAACTGACAGTCATCATATACACAGAATAGTACAAAGACAGAAGTCTTACAAATTAGCCATATGAGACCATTGTCTAGGTCTTCCTTTTCAAGCTGACTATATCCACAATGACAGCATTTCCACAATACTGTGTTACTGGTAGCATGAAAGAATAATGCATGTAATAGAATGGAGGAAATTAAGCTGCATCTTTTAAGAAGAAAATATTCCTAATTACTTTATAGTATGTTTAGTGATACATCTGCAAGATGTATTGGTTACAAGCCGATTCAAGAGATGTTATATACTGACTTTGTTATCCTGCTGGATTCAGTTTGTAATTGATTACAGATAGCATTGCTTATCTGTTTATACTCAGCTATAAAAATATTTTCAGTCATTTTGAACCACTGATTTCTACACATAGTCTTCTCTAATATCTAGTAGGGAGCTGACTTAATCATGGATGTCTTCCTTAGCAAAGTTCAAAGAGTCATAAAGGAGGAGTAGTATGCAAGATTATGATAACTCTATCAGCACGATTTCTAGCGAGTGCTGGTGCTCTGGATTATCAGAAGAAGGAATAAAATACCTTTAGTACAGGATAAAGAGTGAGTGCTGCAAATTTGCAACTAAAGATGAGCTCTTGCTTCAGTAACGCTATTTTAAATTGCTGCATTTCACCCAGTCCAGCTAGAATTAGCTGCACAGTTCTGCTTGGGCTTACTTTAAGCTCGTAGTATCGTGGATCCCTCCTCACACAAGGAAGAACAATTGTTTGCGATCATTTATACAGCCAGGTAAGAACAAGGTAATTACTTACAGCTATGTAAGTAACATTGCAAAAGTAAGTTTGAGACTGCTATCGTAAAAACTCTGGGTAGAGTGAATTAGAACAAGAAATTTTACACTTTCTTCCAGCTTACATAAAACGGCTGCAAATTCCATTTGTAGGCTTCATCATTAATTTTGATGTGCTTTCTCTTGATCCCAAGAAATAAATATATTTATAACTTCCAGAACAGCCTCAGAGGTAAGTGGTATCCAAATATTGCTCTGTAGAGATAAAAAATGTACAGTGTCTGGTATTTGGCCACAGATTGATGATGCATTGCACAAGGATATAGAGACATCATTCCTGTAAAACTTGTAACATTATAGTTTAGGGAATATTTAACCTTTAATACAAATCATTTTTATTCACCGTCCTCCCCTCTCCCTCTCCTCCCCCGCCCCGCCCCGCCTTGGAATTCAAAGCACTTTATTTTTTTATATTTATTTTGTTATGGGGTTTTTCCCTGTGTTTGCCTATACTGTGGCTGCTGCGATTTTTTTGTCTTGACACAACTGGAATAGTGGACTTGTTTGCAAAGAACAAGAGTAACGTAAAGAACTGCAAGAGTACCACCTTAAATTGAATAGATTTCAGTGTAAATGAGTGTGAAATTGGGCTTTCAATAGGAATCCGAGCTGGTGAAATACTTTTGACGTTGGAACTGTCATCCAAATCAATCTTCAGAAAAGGCTAAGTCTGTAATTTAAATTCACAAAGCCTCCCAGAAAATATAAGGACACAAATACCCTGAATTTCCTAATTCTGCTTTTTCCCCATTCTTCTTTGATAGGTCTCTCCCCTCCACTCAGTTTCTATACCATGATTGGTCCTTGATTCATTTCATATCCATTATATATAATCATTTGATAGAATTTGTCATCTGACAATATCTTCTGAGTAAAAAAAATATGCAGTGTTTGTTATATGTGATTAGTTACTTGATCCTTGGTTCAAAAAACCATGGTATCTCTGGAGACACTCAGGATTAACAGTATGCTGAAACTTCCTTTGGCCAGCAAAGATAACATTTGATCTTAGACACCCATCCTTTGTGGACCTACTGCTGATCAGTACAACGATTTTGTCTAGAGGTGTTCTTCTGATCCATATTTTACTCCAGAGCAGGATCTGGTGGCTGGGCAGAGACCCAGATTGTAGATCCACCAGCCAAAATTTGCACACTTGGAGAAGCAGACCTCTTGGCTCTGAGTGATAATTGAGTCAGCACTGCAGCAAATTAAGCAAAGACCTTGAAGAATGAAGCAGTTAAAAACCCCACAACAGCTGAAAAGGTAATAAAAGGCAAGCAATTTAGCAATAGGTGCTAGTGAAAAGGAAGACAGGGAGCTATTTCTAACAATAGGTGGCTTTGAAACTTTGATGTTTCAACAGTGTTCAGTTAACTCAGGGCAGAAGGTTAACTATGAAACTGTATTATAGAAATTTGAAGAGTTCTACTCCAAATAAAAACTAAACTTACAGTATATATATTTTCTATCAGTGGGTTTGAAAAACAAACAAGCACTCAGGGAGTTTGTAAATCTACCTGAAGCATTTCCCTCTTAAGGTGCCTGTCCGTGATTAAGAACTTGACTAAAACAAACTGAAAACAGGATGAAACTGTTACCAAATTTGTTGTACTTGAATAATTTCTACTAGTTAAGCACAGAAGTCACTAGATGAAGCTGAAGAGAGCAGCTAGTATCGTATCTGGAGAGATACTAGACAATTCAGAATACTCTCAGCAGAGAGGAGTAGTGAGTCTTCAACAAAATTCCTCTGAAACTGATGGACAGACAAAGTAGAAGCTTTTGCAGCTATAGTATGAACCAGTGAGTGGAGGCCTATGTCATACTTTCCCAGAAGTCTCTAACTATGCAGCAAAAAATTAAAACCAAGACATAACAACAAAACAAAACAAACAAACAAACAAAAAAGCAAACCAAACAAAACAAAAAGAACCACTTCTGTGCTGATAAATCAGACTAAGATCTACAGCACAGTAATTTCTCTTAAATCTACTAGGAAAATAGAAAATTTTTGCCAAGAGTTGGGTACCACGGCTGCTTTCTTGGTTAATGTGAATCAGAGCCCTGTGACAAACTAGATAATTAAGACTGTGCCTAATTTCTGGAAACGGTGCAAGAACTAAAATGGATTGTGCAGCTAAGACCAAGAGATGATGCACCTATAGGATAAAATGGCACATCATCAGCTCAGTGGAATTCTTCATGGGAGCATGGGTGAGCACTTCTGTAATACTGCATTATTCAAAGGGCATGATACAAAACCCACAAATTAACCTTAATTAATGTCAAGCTTCTACACCAGTTACCAAGACACCCAAATGAGTAACAGTAGTACTTGAAGAAGACACTTACAATAAAAGGTAAACAGGTGAAATGTGTCAGTTGAAAGGATGCATTTATTACTTCTAAGGTATTCTGTCAACAATGGTTTTTAGAAGACAGATTCCAATAACATCAGAGAAGATAATATCTGTGATTGTGTTAATTGTGACTAAACTGTGTTCTCTTAAGAAAGCTGTTCACTGGAGTGGCAGGGAATTCAAAAGGCTGAAGAAGAAATGGAGGGAAAAATTGAGGCGATGGGGAAGATCTCGACCTGACACAATATAAAAGAACACTGATGGTTTACAGTTCATGAGGAAAATTTTCAGATCAACTCTTTTAAACCTGGAGTAAAAGAGGAGCTGCATATGATCAGAAATCACAGAACTGATGGGATGCAATCTTTCATCAATGTAGAATAAAATCATCTTTCCCTTATGTGTAGTTTTGTTTATGTTGCCAGAAAAAAACAACAACAACAACAAAAAAGTATTATTTATCTGTCCTAGATTACAATTCTTGCTTCCTGTAGTAAGAAAACACCATGGCTAGATGTGTGACTGTGTGTATCAAATCTGCTTTTTCAGGAGATGCTTCAAATTGTAACATCTGTCAATAGACAATTATTTGTTGTATTTAAGTAGTAAACATTAAAGTATAGGTTTGGACATATTTCTACTTGGCCCATCAGCTTTGTGTTTTGTTGGGACAGAAAAACAAAATACTGTAGCACCTTTTAAAAGGAGACAATATCACACAGGAATTTAACAGTATTCAATAGTAGAAAAAATAACTATGAAATAACTGCAATTACTTCAATATTTTCTTCAAAATAAAACTGAAAACAATAATTCCTTCACTTTTAACAGCTGACTGGGGATTTGCAGATGTATAAAGAGACACATATGTTAAAATAAATCTAATAATAATATTTTGGTTCTCAGGAACTGCCATTGCCTCATTAAAAAAAAAAAAAAATCATACATTCCTACAAAAGATACAAATGGTCCATAAATATGTTTTCATCACAAGAAATAAATGTTGTCATGTGCTGTTATCATCCCAGATGAACACCAATTACATAGGAATAAATGCACAGAACTGAAAGACGGGAAGAGGTAAGAGACACTGAGTTGACCATTTTGGCCTGATGTAATTTTTGCATGGGCAGTAATTCCCACAAATGTATTACCCTGCTTTTGCATGTAAGGGCAGTACAGTTTTGTTGCATTTAGAAAAAAAAAAAATAAATAACCTTTGTTAATATTCTTGCAATTTACAACATCATGCATCACTAGTTTGGACTTGATTTCTCTCTAATCTTCCTAGAGTACCAATACTAAAACACTCATGCCCTTTAGACAGGAATTATCTAAATGTTGTCCTGTAACAGCTAGCACTCATGAGCCATGTGTCAGCCCACTATCTTCCATTTGTCATTTCTAGCCAGATTATTATTTTCTACTCTATAATCAAAACACAGTAAAATGGGACCTTGATCTCTAACTTGGCCTCAAGATAATATTGTAAAGAATTACAGTGTCAAGATATAACTAACTTTTTTTTCCATTATTTTTATAGTATGGGGCATCCATTACTCACTGTGTTTCAGAGGAAGAAGAGAGGAGTAAAATCTAGTTCTCTGGATGGGAAGAAATGCCAAACATAAAGCAATACAATTCCCTTGAGGAGAAATGGAAATGTATAGTATTAATTTACTTCTGGTGATTTTATTTATTGTTTAGTTGAAATTGAAGAGAAAACCAAAACCAAAACACACACACACAAAACTACACCAAAACCAAGCCAAACAAGTCTGTTGAGTACTGTGTCAGTTCTACAGTCTCATAAAGGAATTGCAATCTTCACATGACCACATTGTAAACCTCACTGTACAAATCTGTTTTCTTCCATCTAAGGATTTGAAGAGCACTTTGCAGAAAGTACTTTATAGACCAGAGGGAAGGACTTATTGAATGCATTCTATGCTTGTTATATGTTTCATTAGATTTATCATGAGTCTGAGTTTTGGAGATCCCTAATGATTTGATATTCCCATGAAGAAAGCCTAAGCTATCTGAGTTCCTCTACTCACCGGTTCAGGATATATAAGCTTTCAAGCACATTTCATATTTGAAAGTGTGAAGCTGGTTAGAAATATTTGGGCTTAGGACAGAAAACATATGGAAAACTGTGTCTGCACTAGTTCTGTCTTCCAGACAATATTCGAGGATAGCCCTATGCTCAGTAAATTATGATTATAATATGAAAGTTACCTGTTTCTCTAACCTTACAGTTATATTTATCTAGTTCTTAGAAGAACTTTCTTAAAGCATTTTGAAGATTTGGGGCCAAAATTTAAAAAGCTTTACATTCATAGCTAGCAGAAAAATGAGATTTTTTTTTTCTTATAACTATTATTTAACTACCTAACTAGTGTTATGCTTTTTAATCCCAAGTATGAAAAAAAAAAAAAAATCCTGTTCTTTCAGGAAAACTGTAATTCAGAAGTGAAACAAAAGAGCGACAGTGCTGTCACCATTCACCTGGTTCACCTTTCAGCTGAACCTGAATCCCCCCTAAGCAATGGAGTGGAGAAGGGCAACTTCACAGCTGGTTGTGATCATCTGTCTCCCATTTCTTGGAAGCAGGCTTCAGGATCTGATAAGTAGTGTCAGCAAACGCCTTTTAACACATCTCTCAGCTATGACATGCCTCTAATTTAATTGCCTAACAGAGAACAGCAGGACTGGCAGGTTCAGCAGTACTCTGATCTTGGAAATCAGGATAAGAAACACCCTGGCAAACCAGTAGCAGAGTTAAAATGTCAAGGGAGGTAGGACTCTGAGGACAGCACAGGTTATGTGTGCATGTATCCCACAGTCAATGGGTTTGAGCAGTCAGCTCAGATGGAGGAGACTGAATGCAGTACCATATGCTGCAAATTAAATATTTTGAGGGAAGGAAGAATGAAGAACTGCCTTAGCTGACATTTTATATAGTAAGGCTGTGGCAAGACAGTTTCAAGCCTGTTCAATTATTAATAGAAGGCAGAAAGGTTTTAGCAAGAGAAGGAGTGAGAAACCATCCAGCAGTTTGGTGGTTTCAATACTCAAGCCTCATTTCTCATCCAGCAGGACAGGAATTGGAGTCTGTGTTTCCTACACCAGGTCTTTAATAGCACTCCACATTTAATCCCAAAGCTATTTTTCTGGTTATAAGTAGATATAGATGCCGAACGACAGAAGAAGGCTCACAATCAAAAGGAATAGTCAACATTTAAACCTCTCCTTTGCATTTCACAGGTGCTGAGCTGGTTATTGAGGCTCTGATCCTGAATTTAATCCAGCTTCCCATGAACTTTATGTACAACATGTGGCTGCACTTATATCACATGGAAATGCATGTCTCAGCACCTCTCACCTGGTAGGTTCTGCAGCCTGAGAACCTTCCTTCTGATTTGTTTGGAAGCCAATCACCTTTTTTCCTGGCAAAACTGAAATTTCCTCTAAAAAGAAAAACAGTGTTTTCCAACCAGTTCTGCTTTAAAGGGCAAAAGCATATTTGCTTATGCACAGTATATTGTATGCAGCACTCTGTGCTCAGTTGTGCACACAGTAAGTGTACATGCAGTTATGCAGGTATATGCATAGTCAAACATACACGTAAGAAATAGCGTTCAGCATTATTTACGTAGAATAAGGTACATTAACTCATACATCATGTGAAACCTGGGGCTTTATCTATGAGATTTTAGGTCCTAAAGGCAGAAAAATAAATGTACTCTAACACTTTATAATACAGGGTTCTGCTTTGGATTTTTGTTTTAATTAATGTATTTACTGAACAATATTTAAACGAATGCTGCATCCTGTGCAAGGAGAAAGATATGGTTGTCTCTAGAGGGTGTTTTTCATCAATTATGCCAGAGAAGAGGGAGAACAGGTACCAGACAGATCATGTTTCTAGTTCTAACAAAACAGATGCAACTCTGGTCTATGCACTGAGTAGAAAATTAGTATGAGGTAATGCTATCATAAATAATTGCTTAAAGCACCTCAGTATTATGGAGGTTGAAATTTTAAAAAAAGGAGAAAGGCTTGTAAATGTAAAAGCATGGTGAAGGGTAGCTTTTAAGGTAATTGAGGATTTTTCATTGGATGGTAGCTCTCTACAGTACATTATTTAAAATCCAAGTGTGGAGTACCCTCTAGCTGATATCTGAAGATCAAAGCTGCTATTAGATTTTTTTTTTAAACTGCTGTAAGGTTCAGCTATTATAAAAGAAATTAAAGGAACTAATGGAAAAAATAACATAAAGTAGTCTTCCATCCAACACAGCAGATCAGTATAACTTGTGAAAGGGTGTTTGTTACAAAAGGCCCCAAAGCTTTTAAATGCATTTTTGGTCTAAAAATTGAATTTCAGGTAGCACAGTTGAAAAATCAAACATTGACTTTAATGAGTGCCATTAAAGATTCACCATTGTTATTGTCAGGATTTATTCTCTCTTCTCTCTGGAAACTAAATTTGAAGCTGAAATGCAAAGGAAACAAGCTACTGCACTCTGGACAAGAATTCTTTGATCACAGAGGCAAACACAAAATGGCTTATTAATGATTGCAGCTCAGTGCTCTGCCTGACCTCAGGGAGAGCAGCTTTTTCAGAATAAGCCACTATAACATTATGTAGCTTAACCCTTGACAGGAAGGCAATTTTTGGGTCTGCAACCTTCCATAATCTGACAGGAAGCCACAGAAGCCATACAATGTAACAGGCAAATAAAAGGCATTGTAGGATTAGCTCTACGTATTGTGAAAGAGGGTATAACAGTGGCTGGCTCTAATTTTGGCCTGGCGAAAGGTTGGATGGCATTGTGTGTTAGGCAGTAAATCAATAAAAAATCAACGTAGTCTGGCACATTGCTCCTGGATGAGTGTCCTTTTTTGGCAGAGGTAGACTTAATTTTCTTCCTAGTAGCTGGTACAGTGCCACATTTTGGTTTTAGAACAAGAATAGTGTTGATAAAACACTGATGTTTTAGTTGGTGCTGCGTAGTCAAGGACTTTTCACCTTCTTACAGGGTGCCAGGTACACAAGAAGCTGGGAGGGGGCACAGCCAGGACAGCTGACCCCAACTGGCCAAAGGGATATTCCTTACCACATGATGTCATGCTCAGTGTGTACTTTGAAGGAAGCTGGCTGGGAGAATTGATGCTTGGGGATGGGCTGAGCATCAATAACCAGGTGATGAGCAACTGCATTATGTATCATTCATTATTTATTATTGCTGTTGTTATTATTATTTCCTTTTCTGTCCTATTAAATTGTCTTTATCTTAACCCAAAAGGTCTACTTTTTTTTTCTGATTCTCTCCCCCATCCCACTGAAGGGGGAGTAAGCTTACAGCTCTACATGGTGTTTAGCTGCCTGCCAGGTTAAACCACAACACATACCAGTGAAATGACAGTATACATGCTTTCATGAAGTCCTTCACACTGAAATAATGAGAAATACATTGGTAGCAGATGAGATGTGATTAAAGATCTCTCCATTCATTCCAGGCCTTAACGTATAGATCAGCAGAAATGATTAATAACATCAGCTCATAGGAAAGGAGAACTAGAAACTCAAATTCTTCAACTGGTTTTGACTAATGCTAAAGTATATCTTTGTAAACAAAACAACATTTATTTGTAAACAGAATTGCTTTATCCTGAATGCCATGTTCATGTTCTTTTACCACAGAAAATATGACACTTCCAGAAGTTAAACCTTTGAAAATGATACATGAAAATTATACATCCACAAGGTAGTGAAAGGTAGATTAGGACATAACTAATAGAGTAAAGAATAAGCATCCCTCCAAGTACTTGGATTTTTTCTTGTCCTTTGCTCTTTCTTTTTTGACTTTTTTGATTCTGAATTGTGACCTTTCTATATATGATGTCCTGAAACAAAGACAGACCTCCCCACAGAATTTCACTGTATTTATAAGTAGAACAAAAGCTAGAACAAGAAAAAACTTAAGGAGAAAAGAAATAAACATTATGTTTATCCCCAGCTTAATTAACACAAACGCTGAATATCTATTTTTCTGCTGCAGTATGCTGTTACTCCAATGTTGATGTGCAATGCTTCTCTAAAATCCTTAATCAGGACTATCCAGCAAATGAAGGAAACATGGTAAAAACATAGACATGAACCACTGATAAATAAGCGACATATGAATCTGGAAACCTGTGGAATCTTCGGTGAGGAGAAAGGACAATTGTTTGAGTTGTCTTTATGTGATCAAAAGAGGAAGCATTGTCCTGGGAGGTCAGTCTGCAGAGCACTATGCTCACAGGCTGGATGGGCGCAAGCGGAATAAGAATCAAGCAATTAGCTCAAATGTGAGATATTGATTACAAAATTAGCCAAGGCACTAAGGGAAGAAAAGGGAATGACACTTACTAATTCTTTATATGCCACTACTGTGAATAAATAGTAAATAAGAAAACTCAGAATTGCTTATTTGTCAGTATACATTTGTCTTGATTAGAATTGCAGAAACCTGGAGGTTTAATGACTGAAATATTAAAATCAGTGGTTATATGCTGTTACGAAAGGTAGAACAGGAAAGAGAGGCCTTCCTTGTTCAGTATGGTCCTTTTTCAGGGTTTCTAAATCATTGATAGGATGGATGCCATTAACTTTGAATCCATATAGATCAATGCTCCATCTTGTGTCTCTTCTGGTTAGATCAGTACTTGTCATTATTTACTGACTCCCAGATTTAGGTCTCATAGACCCAAAAGGTTGGATCCCGCCTGTGTATATTAGTGTATACAGATTAAATATGAGGAGAAGGGGAGGAAAATGTTGTATGACATGCAGAAATTACATTTAGTAGATAGCATGCATCAAAACCCTCATGAAATTAACATAAATTCATTTTGCTTACCAAACTAAATGTAGTAACCAGCTGGTTATCACTTTCACAGGGGAACATGTGACTATGATTTGATTATGTCTGTTGTACGTGAACAGGATTAAATGAAGGAAATACTATAAACTACTCATGCATACTGCACAAAGCCCCAAAATAATTATGTTCAAATCAGAAAGGAGAAAAGTTTAAGCAGAAAAATGTGATTGTTAGTTAAAATATGGCACTACAATTCGCCTGGTGAAAATGTGGCACTGAGATAATCAAGAAAGGTGATGTCATTGATTTTAAGAAATAGCTATTAACTAAAGGGTAAGAAAAGATAACGTTATTAATTAATAGCTAAGCTAATAAAAATGAGCACACACATTATGTTAGGAATCATGAAAAATTCATAAGGAATGCTAAAAGACTACAGGTGGAAAAATCGATGACTAGTAGATTTAAGACTGAAAATAAAGGCTTTTTTTCAAGCAAAACATGGATCAAAAAGGACCCTAGCAATTATATTACCCAGCAGCTAGATAAAAACGTTGTTTATTTCAATGATACTGGAGAAGAAAATAAATATTCATTAAATATTTCTACTGTGCATTCGTGAAATATACTCAATATGTATAATACGTATGTATCATATGATCATGAAATACTCACTACCCAAAAGCCAAGAAAATAATTGTTATTCATGAATGAACAAAGAATGAAAAATGAAGAGGTTTCAACACTCAGACTGTTGATTATGCCAAAGATTCGAGGATGCTACGGAATTGCCAGTTGTACACAAATTCTAAACCAGAAAGACTGATGTGTGCTGAGGAGTATCCTCAATAGGAGTAAAGCAGTTATTGTTCCTCTTGCTTCAGTGTGTTGTGACCATGCTTAGAACACTAGGGTAATTTCTTTGGAAGTTTGTGATTTCTTTGAAAGTTTGTACTTCCAAAAGAATCTTGAAAAATTGAAAATGTTTAAAGAAGAGTCATAGAATCAGTAAAAACAGTGGAGATTGTATCATACAGGATCAGATTCAAGGTGTATTTTATATTTAGTGAATGTGTGAGTCCCAGTCCATAGGAGTGAATATTTTTAATACATCTTCATCTTGTTAATATTATTTCTAATATTTCTAATAACTGACTCGGTAGGACATGATAATGAATTTTAGAACTAAAAAAAAAATAGTGTTTTGCCCCCTTCTGAAGTTTTAAAAGCCTAGTTTTCCAAAAGTTTCCAAAGTTTTTTGAACAAATCTTCCTTAAGTCAAGGGAAGCTATAGATACCCATTGTTTTTTAAAATTGGGCCAAGATATATGAGGTTAACATAAAATACCTGAGTTTAGGATAGCATATGTATCAATTTATCTGATTTATAATGGCAGTAGTAACAGAAGGACTTGTGGTGAATATTTGTTTTGGATGTAGCACTGAAAAAGTGGAGGTCTGCAACTGTAAATAGGTTAACTATTCCTTGCTTCTGAATGCTTCCTCCTGTGTTCAAGGAAACAGGATGTCGTACACCCTTGGGCAGTACCCAGGGTTATATCAGACATACTCTATTTCATAAACAGGTTCTTCAGAACCTACGTGTAGACTTGCTCACAATTTATCCAGACTGCTCAATCTAAGATATAATTGTTTCAAATCCAAGGAGTGCATGACCTAATTTCTGTTATGTGAAAAACTCATTGCTGATTTTCCTCGACCCTTTTAAGAAGGAAAAATGTCTCAAGCATGACTGGTTTCAGCTACACTTCATATAATCATTACTGATACAGGCTGAGAAAAGACCCTTGCTGTACTCATTTAATGTAAAGATAGATGAAGCCATGTGAAGTTGGAGTTCTGTTGTAGCAAGAGCTACAGAGAACACCTAGGCATACCTGTCTACCTTCAATGATTTGCAGTTCCACTCACAGCTCCTTTTGTGTAGCCAGACTCCTGTTTTCTAAAATCTTCTCTCAGAGAAAATTTCAGTTTTAGCATTTTTTCCGCAGATATCAAATTTCTTTATCAAGAACTTATAGTTTCCCTATACCTATCACCTGTTGATTATCAGCAATAAATTGTAGGAAGGTCCAAAAGTTGCAGTATGTTTATGAAAGTACTACTCATACCATTTATACAGAAAAATACAGCAGTAACACAAATGGCATGTGAGCAAAAATAATTTTGAGTGCTGCATTGTACTATATGGGATTACTCACTCCACAATACATATCAAGGAAATTAATGGGAAAAACAGAGTGACAGTAAAAGAGAGCAACAGATTCATTTTGTATGTTAGGTAAAGAGATGAAACAATGTTCAGCATATAGACGCAGCAGCATTCTATACCCTCCAGCAGGAACCCTGGCATTCAGGCCATTAATTCCATGAGAGAGACAAAGACAAGTGACCAAAGCCTTGGCAATTAGTGCTGTATTCATATAAATGCAATTACTCTATGTGACTGTGACAAGAGAAAATGGAGTATGTATGTTGCAAACAGCCAGCTCAGACAAGATAGTTCATACATCTTTATCTCTAGAATGGAAAGGGAATAAGGTTTTTACATCCCAAGTTATCATGTATAGATAAATACTATTTTTTCATTTGGAAAACAAACAAACAAACAACCAACTAAAGCCAAAACCAAACCAACCAACCACACACAAAAAAAAACCCAACCAAACAAACAACTGCTCTCACTGAAACACTGAAATGCTCTTAGCCATTAGGCTGTGTAAGTATCAAGAACTCCTTCCTGCAGTCCTCATATTTATTTATATAACACTTAGGTTAAGAACCAATATTGTGTGACTAATTACACAACACAAATAATGAATTCTAGGCTCTACTGGCTACAAAAAATAGTCAGGCAAGCAACTATCTTTTTTCTCCATGATTCCATAATATGCCTTTCATTGTACTATCTCAGCTCTTTATTGACAGAATCTGTTGGGACAAAAATGTTCTCTTAAACTACTCAGCAAGACAAATTCTCTAAAATTTGCATCTATTCACAAATATTATTTGTAAACAAGAGGGAGGCTGAAATTTACCACTTCCCAACATGCTATTTAAGCAGCTCTGTGAGACCTTTTTTTCTCCTTAGCAGTCTCAGCATTTTTCAAAGTTGTAATTGGATGGAGAATCCAGTGTGTGCATACTATTTTTAGATGGTTTTCCCAGCCTTGGTTGCAGAGATGAAGACATTCTTGTTAATACACCATCAGTGCTAAGGAAATGCCTAGTTTGACTTTGTATTAAGAACTAGTTCAATATTCTGGGATGAACTGTAAATCTTGGATGAGAATTTTGTTCCCTCCTACCAAGTAAATGGTTTGTTGTAAACTCAAGTGCTGCTGCCACGCTTCACTGATGTGCTTGGAATGAGTTTGTGAGAAATATAGAATAAAAGTAAAGTGTTTCTACCAAGTATAGATAGGAAACAGGAATGCAGTTTCTTCAGAAAATCTCTGCCACTTCTTACTCACATTACTAAGATGCTGAGCTAAACTGAGTGAAAAAGAGCACAGCTCGTTCTTGGGAAAACTGCACAGCATCACAACGTGGTCTATGCTAAGAAAACAATCAGTATGATATCATGTCATTATAAACCCTTTAAAAATAAATCATATAACTTCTTGATTCTATTGCAGCTTTCATATTTCAGTCTTCAGTGCAGAAACTTCTATTTCTGCAACATAATTTGCAGAAGGCACTCACTGTGTTGCTCAAGGTAATGATGGTTTATATTACTTCTGTCCTCTACCGTAAATTCAGATTAAGTGCCTCACTATCTGTTTTCAGTGCTTGTATTATTCATTCCCATTGAAAACAAAAGAGAATTTGGTGTGAAACTTGAGGAAATTATTCAAGGCTGTATTTTAAGGGGCTTCAGAGCCCAAGACCTCAAGATTTGCCACTGATGAGTCCCTTATAGGCCAAGACACTTGTGGACAGATTTTGTGTCTCCCCAGCCTCTAGCCACACGGGCATGACAGAGCCAATACTGATGGGGTTCATCCAGGTGCTTTTTGGTGCAGTCCTTTCCCATATGAAATCTTGCAGAGGGCTGTGTGCCCCAAGAAGTTCCACTCAGCAGGTAAGAGGCGTTAATTTGTTGGTCAAATTACTGGAAACATCCCTACCGTGGGCAGTCTGAATAATTCCAGGTTTGACTGGCAGGGCTATAATGATGAGTACTCAGGCATTTAAATCAATGCATATGGCGGTGACAGGAGGAGGATGTTTCTCAGAGATGTCTTTTTGAGAAAACCCCACTGGAGTAGTAGTAACCAAGGAGGGTTACCTAATACCTAGAAATGTTTTCTACCAGAGTCCAAAGTGGAAACAAAGCCCTACTGACCACTGTTTCACTTTACAGAACGTGTGCTAATGTTTTAATAAATGCTGATATAGCTAGCAGTTCAATTGTTATCTTATAGGAGTGGTTCTTTTTTTGCTGTTCTTCCTTAAGAGAGGCTAATACAGAAATAATTTCAGTCCAGAAGATATGATTATGATAAATACCTCATATCAATACAAAGTTGGCCAATAATAAGCAAATTTTGGTCAAGAGTGGAATGTGGAAGTAAGATCCATTCAGGAAGGGTGTAATAAAGAATAACAATCCTTTGATTTAAATGCCTGAGTACTCATCATTATAGCCCTGCCAGTCAAACCTGGAATTATTCAGACTGCCCACGGTAGGGATGTTTCCAGTAATTTGACCAACAAATTAACTGTATCTTTTATTTATATCAGGATAGCAACTAACACTTCCATTCAGGCTAGCTGCATACCTGGGAGACTGTTCTGCAGTCTTTAAAATGCTTGCTTGGCTTTTTGTACAGTCAGCATATTAAAAATGTTTTCCTTTTATCCTTTACAAAGAGGAAAATATTGTCGGTTTAATGGACTGATTGTTTAGAGAATTTAACTTAAATGAACAAACTTTTGAGGTGGAGTTTGGTTCTCTTAAAAACTCACATTCCTATATCCTTTAGATACTTTTTATTGTTTTGAAGGAAATGATATTATTTTATGAAAATATATGGGGAAAAAAATGAAGAAACCATGGAAACTTTAGAAGAAAAATGCAGTTTCAAGCTGAAGTCATAGTTTGATGATTACTATCAACACAGTGATCTTTTATCTCTCTGATGTACAACATCATTTTTTTTTCAGCTTTGTATCTCTAGAGATATAGAGTTATTTTATCAGCAGCACACTTAAGGTAGAACATGCTCCTATGCTGAACATTTTAAAGGGCTCTTTTCTAGGCTGAAGATTTCTGGTTTCCAAAAATTTCTGTTTTTCTTCAGTTGGAAAAGTTTCTTTTTAAGAATGTGAAGGTTTAGTGTGTGCAATTCTTCACAATAAAGATCACGAGAGATAAAAATTCAAATTATTCAATAAGCACCTACATGTCAAGGTCCAGGTGCATGGTAAAGCACTCACAAACAAGATTAGAAGTGGATGGTTGTAAATCAAATAAGATTTATAATGCAGTTCTGTACAAATGTCATTTTTTGTTGTTTTCCTATAGATAGCTTGGGAAACAATACAACTGAGCATACTTGCTTGTATAGCTGACTGACTACTGCAAGAGCTATGCCAAAAACAGACGTGGTGAGGTTTTATTCCCTGCTGAAATTCTTGCAATAATCAGTTCAGGATGAAACATGACTGATATCCATACAACAGCAGCAACAAAATGACCCCCTTTTTAAGTGCAATATAATTTTTAAAAATCTTGGGGTTTGACTGGTCATTGGATAATTTCTCTAGTCACTTAATATAAAAAGCTAATACTGAATTTAATAGTTGATATATAAAATCAGCAAAGTTCTAGAAAACAGTGCTCCAGGACTTGTTCTGTTCTTCTGTTCAATATTTGTTCATTCGTTGCACCATCTGTAATACAGATTTCTTACTGCACCTTTTATAAGTGACCATTATTGCTCATACTTCTCAGGCACCATGTCAAATTCACTTCATACCAGCTTTCCGGTCAATGAAGGAAAGTAGATCTACCTTTCCAGGTTGAAATCAGTGCTCACGTAAAAATCATGTAGTTGCCTGACGAAATGTTACTATGTCTTAAAAAAAAAAAAAAAAGGACAATGCTATTCTAGGAAGTATAATGTCATAACTAAGAACAGGAAAGACAGAAGGGACAACATACTATTTACTGCACTACAGAATTGGATAAGTGGCGCCTGCTTCAGATCTTGTTGCCCTTTTCAACCTTCCCTCTGTGTTTTTCTCAACTTTTCACTGAAAAATAACTCTTCACTTATCCCTGCTATACCCTGAGAATTCTCAGATCGTTTTCCTGGGCCCTACAGGATTATGGTTCTGAAACAAGACTTCTTCCAGAATCCAAATGCCTGAAAACACAATCATTAATTTCTGAAAAAGATAAAAGTTTGCCTGTTCTGATTCCTTATGGGTTTTGGATTACATACAAGTTAAATGCCTTGTAGCATACGTAGCAAGTCTTTTTTTGCAGTCAGTGCAAAAAATAAAAAAAAGAAAAAAAAAAGAAAAAAAAAAAGAAAAATACTGTTCATGCTCAGGCTCTCAGTAGGCTAAAAAACCTTTCTGCAACACTAGATTTCTGTATGTTTCAAAGAAACTTGAAAAAATATTTGCCTAGGGTAGTGAATATGTCATGTGTGAGCCTAAACTGATGGAGACAAATTCATTTGTACTTTGTATTCCAGAGTCAGTACAGATAATTTACTTTGTGCCATAGCATGAATTTCAGGTTAAATTGGTCAGCTGGAAAAGTTACCTGGCTTAAGTACCACAATAGTTTTTCTGGTTTGCTGCTTTACAATGCCTACTGTAACTGTCTAGGATTTTAGAATCTACCTCCACTTAATTTGTCAGAGGAAATGATTATAGCTAGTGCAAGACATGTGGAAAACAGTCAGAACAACTCTGACCTCTTTTCTTTCCTCAATCTTGTGTATCTCACAAAGGGTGTAATGAATACTGCCATCAAAGGTTAACATGTTTACCTTGTTTAAGGAAGGATGTTGTATGCAGCACATAAGAAGTCCCCAGCCAACACATATTTATACATGCTTGGCTAGACAGGGGTGGAGGTAAACCTTTCTTACAAAAAGACAAGGAAAAAATGAAGTTAAATTAAGAAGTATTTTCCTTTATTTTAAAGATGTATTTGTAGGTCTAATGCAGTCAACTGAAATTTTATAAAGAATTTCACAAGATATAAATCTCCCTCTGAAAAAGTCTGAAAGGATTTTCTTATAAGATCAAGCAGACTATGTAATTTTTGCTGGAAAATACACTTTTATTTTTTTTTCAGAAATCAAATATGAAATGTTATGTTAGAACTCAAATTCTTTTCTACTTAAGCATTAATATAAATTTCCTTTCCAAGAGATACATACAAGTGTTAATGAAGAAATGTAATAGAAACAACTGGATTCAACTGGAAAATTGCAACACACTAGCTGTTGGTGAAACACTGGCCCAGGTTGCCCAGAGAGGTTGTAGATGCCCCATCCCTGGAAACATTCAAGGCCAGGCTGGATCGGGCTCTGAGCAACCTGATCTCATTGCAGATGTCCCTGTTCATTGCAGGGGGGTTGGACTAGGTGACTAAAGTTCCCTTCCAACACAAACCCTTCTATGATTCTATTATTCATTCTAAGTGCAGTAGACATTAAGCCATAGGATGTGCTGGGCTTCATTCAGTCTAACCATCGGTAATGTTACGTTATATCTGTGAACCACTGCCACCTTGGTCCTTTCCTAAGACTCCTGGATCTGCCTAGTAAATGTCTTAACTTGGGAAGCATTCTTTCTCTTGTTGACTCCACCACCACCAGAAAAACTCATGCTCATATTTATTTCTGCAAACAGACTCTTCTGTCACACTGACCACCAGTTTGAAGTGCAACATACACATTTCAATGACCCATTCCTCTGAGGAGATGAAAACCATTAATTACATCATTATCAATGTGGCTGTAATGTCAGAAAAACTGTCTCACCTCATCCATAGAACATCTGTCAGTCCAAACTATATTTCTTAAATAATACACAGTAAAAGGGGAAGGAAGGTAATTTAGGGAAAACTCCCCATGCATGGCATGAGTTAAGGAGAGGGTGAGGAAGAAAGAATCAATCAGTTGCAGTTTACTCTGAGCACTAGAGGAAGAGGGCGAAGCCTTCTTCACCAAGGAACCATCTTTGGATGCAAAGTTGTCAGGCCTGTCTATGAGGAATGGCCACTTGAAGATACGTATCCTCGGAGGA